>NC_084736.1:48382285-48747285 GCF_033978785.1 Entelurus aequoreus
ATGCCGACTGCTAGGATGTTCATTAATTCCGATTTAGATGATGAATGACTCAAAATCTTCGCGAGGAAAAGGGGGGTGGAAACAAGCGTCTAATTTGGCTGTCAAAGTGTACCAACTTGTCGAGATACGTCCTCATCCTTCTACTATCCAGGTGAAATGCATGATTTATGATATACAATAAAAGTCCTGGGAGCAGGGAAGCGAGGAAACAGCTGAACACTCGATGTAAACACTACACAAAAGCTTGTGGCCATGGCGCCGTTATAAATATTTTGTCTATGTTAGCGTTTATAATAACAATATCACTAATACTTGGTTATTATTCAAGTCACAAAATGTAAATGGAGTATTGTTGGCGCTTTTTGGATCTCTTTTTATTGGCTTTTACGAGCGGAATAGAGGACCTCCCATCAGCTCCGCTGTAAACAGATTTTATTTACAAGTTAGAATGCATTAAAAAATATCCATCCGTCGTCATTTATTTCATAATCACTGTGAACGACAGGCAAAATTCCAAATAAAAAATGCAGTTTCCCTTTAAGATGAGCTCTGGCTGCTAGTTTTTTGTTGGGACATTGCATACCCTGTGGACGCTTTTCGTACTACACGTCTTTGCTGTTCTCCAGCATTTCAATCAATCAATCAATCAATCAATGTTTATTTATATAGCCCTAAATCACAAGTGTCTCAAAGGGCTGTACAAGCCATTTCTGTTTTGTTATTTTGTAGCCTGTTTAGTTTTTGTCGTTGCATAGCTTCTCCTGTGCTTCTGGTGCACTTCCTAGCTGCTCTTGTCTTTTGTTTGTCGTCAATTAAATACTATCTTCTGCATATTAAGATCACGCTAATTATTGCCACCATGCAACCAGAGCGTCACACATGTGTTGAATCATATTGTAATTGTGTGCATGTTCGAAAAAAACTAACACCATAACCATAATACGTAAATATTGGACAACATTTTTGGTACTAAACAACACAAGAAAAAGATCCGATTGATGATTTGGTTCAATTTATTTTATTGTGTAAAGAGATTCTGCATATTATTTTACAGTGGACCTGCAAAGTATTCACAGCTCTTCAGTTTTCTTACATTTTAGATTACAGCCTCCTTCCAAAAAATACACATTTTAGGGTTTACACTAAGAGTTTGCAGTATCTCCTGCTGTAGTCACTGTCTAGGTCAGGGCTGGAGCCTATCTCAGCTACAATCGGGCGGAAGGCGGGGTACACCCTGGACAAGTCGCCACCTCATCGCATATATATATATATATATATATATATATATATATATATATATATATATATATATATATATATATATATATATATATATATATATATATATATATATATATATGAATGTGTGTGTGTGTGTGTGTGTACTAAATACAAACGTATATTACTATGATGGATATTAAATTAATATAATGGATATGTAAATAAAATAAATGGATATTAAATGTATGTGAAAGTTTGACTCCTATTTGTTTACTTCTGTGACAACCTTCTTAAAGTTTTGTAATCAATCAGAAGTATTAAGCAGCTAAAATGCGCCAGACATGGATAAGTGTGGAGAGAGAGTTTTAAATGTTTTCCCATCATGCACTGATTTAAATGGGTGTAACTTTGAATTTAGTTGGGTTATGTGTGACCATGTGTGTTGACCTTTAAGTTAGTCTTTTTTTTTTTGCACCATGACTAGGGAAGGTTGTTTGGAACGTGTCAAATAAGTAAATGTTGTGCTACTCTTTCGAAGTAGGTTCAAGGGTCATTCGTCTGATTTACTCACATTGTCATCAAGCTGGCAGAAAATATATAGTTCAGACACCGCCTGGTGTTTACTAATAATTTGAAAGCACTCCTCACTGCTTTGTTTAAGTTAAAGTTAAAGTACCAATGATTGTCACACACACACTGCGTGTGGTGAAATTTGCCCTCTGCGTTTGACCCATCCCTTTGCTCACCGCCTGGGAGGTGAGGGGAGCAGTGAGCAGCAGCGGTGGCTGCGCCCGGGAATCATTTTGGTAACCCCCCAATTCCAACCCTTGATGCTGATTGCCAAGCAGGGAGGTAATGGGTCACATTTTTATAGTCTTTGGTATGACTCGGCTGGGGTTTGAACTCACAACCTACCGATCTCAGGGCGGACACTCTAACCACTAGGCCACTGAGTAGTTTAACTCATGACATCTTGCGGGCCAAATTGATGAGGCTCGTGGGCTGTAGTTTGGACACCCCTTGTCCGGGTTTTATTTATTTTTTAAATTATTTATTAATGTATTTATTTATCTACATAGGTCTACTGCGTGTTTCCTTGTTAGATGCTCTATTGTGGGCACATATCTGTAAGAGAGGGGAGTTTTACAGGTCACATGTGATTGTGTCAAAGTGAGACGGAACAGGAAGCGTCTTACCTGTGATGTTTGCAAAGTGCAACTCTTTAGTTAAGTTGTGACATGCTGCTTGTTTCTTGACAGCCTCCAGTTGAACATCATCTAGTGTTCCATTCTTTGCTGTTGCACACAGAGACAAGTTTATCATGTCGCAATAAACCAAAAAGAAATCTGAGTCAAACACAGATTGTTGAGTATTATGGAAGATTTGATGTGGACTCACTAAACAGGTAGATGTTTCTCCCACTCTGGAGTTCCCCAGTAGGTGTCTTCACCGGAGCGTTATGGAGCCAGAAAAGACAGTCGGGACACGTCTTTCGAAATGTCACATTGTGCGTGTGCCCGGACACGGTAAGGGAAACTATTCGACATGAATTAGAAAAATAAACTTGCAAAGTAGTGTGATTCAGTAACGGTACAGCATGTCAAATCTATCAAAATGTACTCACATTCCACATTTGTAGCGCTCCCTGAAGTGGATTAACCGTCTCATGATAGCATGTTCCAGCTCTTGTAAGGAAAAAAGTAAAAAGCAGGACTATCACAACGTCTGTTTTATCTAAACTGACATAAATAATGAAAAAAAATAAGTTACATTTTGTCGCCCCAGCGTGCTGTAAAGTCATTACTGTTGAGGATCGGTGTGAATTCAACCCAAGAGCTGCTGACTGTTTTAAGTTCTTTCATTAAATCTTCATGGTCTGATGTTCCAGCGTAAAAGATCCATTTTCCAGAGACCTATGAAGAAATATGACCAAGACTTTTGTTATTTAAATGTTGGTATCTTCACAGATTTTAGGGACTATGCACCAGGTTCGGGTCATCCAGAGGCACGACAAGCTCTTCACAGGTAGGATCAGACGCAGAAGTCAGAGAAAAAAGAGCCAGCAGACCTAAACAGTTGTAAACAAACATGACGACAACTGGACACCACGCTGATGGCAGGAAGAGTGTCCATAGATGTGAGGAGGAGGAGCTGTTATATAGTACGAGACATTGTTATGTAATCAAGGACTTGTGACCTGACAATGAACTTGGGTAATCATTCATTAGTGTCAAGGTATTGATTCTTTTTAAATGCCACCTGATTCATCATGGCGGGACCCAGGCCCTATCTGCTACTAATAAAGAATCCTTGGAAAAAAATGTGTGTAATCCAAACGTGTGACCTGTAAAGGAGTGTCGAAGGTAACTGATTAAACTCCTCCCCAGGTTCTGTGTGCAGAACAGTGATGGTACACATAGTCATTAGCAGTGTTGGGACTAACGCGTTACAAAGTTACCGCTGTTATTTTCGGCGGTAACTAGTAGTCTAACGCGTTAGTTTTTATATTCAGTAACTCAGTTACTGTTACTACATGATGCGTTACTGCGTTATTTTACGTTATTTTTTATGTAGTATTGGCTAAAAACAAAAGATCTGAGTGTGTTTTATTGGAGCGCTGTGGTGTCGTTCTTCTGTGTCACAAGGGAGAGAAGAGGCGCGGTGTGTGTGGGTGTGTGTGTGGGGCGGGGGGGGGGCGTGTTTGTGTTTAATAACAAGACATCATGGCGGAGCCGAAGCCGAGTTTCTTAACATGGAGATATTCTCACTACTTTTCTTTTGTCGAGCACAAAGAAAAGAACATTTTAGTTAAATGTAAGTTGTGTCTTGGATCAAAGATCCTATCTACTGCCCAAAACAGCAATTCAAATCTGCTGAAACAGTTACAAAAGGAACATGCTTTGACAAAGCTAGTAAAGAGAGACACAGACTCCGATGCCACTTCAGCTCCACTTAAGGATTTTAATGGAGGGACTGCTAGCCAGGACAAATTTAATAGAGCCATTGCAGCGTATGTGCTAGAAGACATGCAGGCTATTTCTACAGTGGAGTCACCCGCTTTCAGGCAGCTAATTAGCATGATACCGGCGTCAAACAGCAAATGGCACGGAAAACATTTTCCACGTACCTGGACACAGTGGACAGTGAGTACATAAAAATTGAAAGCGAGCTAAAGAAAACACTCCAAACTCTGCCTCTGCTCAACATTCAGCACTGAAGGTACACACACTCTGTCAATTGTCTTATATACTCTTTCATTCTAGACTTCTAGAGTGTTTGATTATCCCATCACTCTAAATGTATAGACTATAAAGTTCACAAACATAAAGAGGGATCCTAGTGGGCCAGGCCAATCTTTCCTTTTCTCTAAACTAAAACTGGGGAAATGCGTAGAGTGTTCTGGGCTTCAGTACAGTGTTGATCTCCTAAAGACATGATTTGATTTGCGAATTCCTTGACAGAAAACAATGCCTAGTTAGGCTTTGTGTATGTCATGTGTGCCTTTCTTAGGTGAAGCCAGGTTTACAGCTATGTTGTTATTATGCTGTTTGTTACTTATGTATGTTATGTTGCAGCTATTTAAAATAGTTTTTTCAATTTGTTCTGGCCTGAAATAAATTGGCCCTTTGAAACATATCTTTGTCTTTGTGTAGACAACATGGCTTAGCAGAGTTCAGTGACGCAAATGCATGTCAAGTTTATCAACAGATTTTATTATTCTCCAGTGCAATAACAGTACTGAAATGAAGGCTAAAAGGGCATTAATGGGAGCTTTAAAAAAAAAGAAGTAACTAAATGGTTACTTTTCACAGTAATGTATTACTTTTTGGTGTAAGTAACTGAGTTAGTAACTGAGTTACTTTTGAAATAAAGTAACTAGTTACAGTAACTAATTACTGTTTTTCAGTAACTAACCCAACACTGGTCATTAGTACTACTACAAAACAGAAATAAAATACACTTAATAATTAAAAAGCTTGGATGATCCGTCTAAGGCTCAATCACTATTTCATCGACAGCAAAATGAGCGAATCAGTGATTGAAAAAAATACAAACCACTAACTACTAACTTTTTTTTAAAGTCTTATTCCGTTGATATGGAGTTGATATGGAGGATTTTACAATCCTCTTAAGTGGTGTTTTCTTTGTCAAATTATGCATCTTCAAATCTTCGACCTGTGTTTGGAGAGTAGCCAAAAACGAGCTTCTCCTGTTTGAAAGACCAACAGCCGCAAAGTGAATGCAGTGTATGTGCAATAAAGGTATGATACAATTTAAAATATTGCGCAAGAAGAGAAATATTGTCATTTGGGACACTTCTCACCAAAACCTAAACATTCCTATGTACTTTAAACGTACCTTCGACTGGGGCGGAGGGATTTGTATTCATTGCTTCCCAAGTCATTGTATTCTCAGGGCATTCATTTGATCACAACCGGACTAGATGTGACCAATCCAAATCAAAGACTAGATCTGACCAATCTAAATCAAAGACTAGATCTGACCAACCAATCTAAATCAAAGACTAGATCTGACCAATGCAAATCCCAAGACTAAATCTTACCAATCCAAATCAAAGACTAGATCTGACCAATCCAAATAAAAGACTAGATCTGACCAATCCAAATCAAAGACTAGTTTTGACCAATCTAAATCAAAGACTACATTTTACCAATCCAAATCAAAGACTAGATATGACCAATCTAAACAAAGATTAGATCTGACCATTTCAAATCAAAGACTAAATCTTACCAATCCAAATCAAAGACTAGATCTGACCAATCTAAATCAAAGACTAGATCTGACCAACCAATCTAAATCAAAGACTAGATCTGACCAATGCAAATCCCAAGACTAAATCTTACCAATCCAAATCAAAGACTAGATCTGACCAATCCAAATAAAAGACTAGATCTGACCAATCCAAATCAAAGACTAGTTTTGACCAATCTAAATCAAAGACTACATTTTACCAATCCAAATCAAAGACTAGATATGACCAATCTAAACAAAGATTAGATCTGACCATTTCAAATCAAAGACTAAATCTTACCAATCCAAATCAAAGACTAGATCTGACCAATCTAAATCAAAGACTAGATCTGACCAATCCAAATCAAAGACTAGATCTGACCAATCCAAATCAAAGACTAGATCTGACCAATCTAAATCAAACACTAGATCTGACCAATCCAAATTTATGAACAGGAACTGATGAAGCCTACTTGGATGAGAGGCAAAACATCTAAGACAAACTGAACATTCCAGTTGCGATCGATTGCCCTGAGAGTTGCTACAGAGCACCATCGAATTTCAGCAGTCTTAACGGCTTTCAGAAAGAAGCTGTTCTTCAGTCTTGGTGGTCCTACTACGGATGTGCCGCAGCCTCCTGTCTGAGTGGAGGGGGTCTCAGAGAGGGTGTCTAGGGTGGGTGGGGTCCTTGGTGATGCAGAGAGCCTTCCTGCTGCATCTGCTGATGAAGATGTCAGTGGTGGTGGGAAGAGGGACTCCCCACAACTTTCTAAACAGCTTTCACCACCCTCTGCGGTGCCTTCCTCTCTTCAGCCGTGCAGCTGCTGTGCCACACGGTGCTGAGGGTGCTCTCCACCATACATCTTCTAAGAATGGAGCGCCCTAGTCCAGCATGACACAGCTTCCTGAGGAAGTGTAGACACTGGTGTTCCTTCTTCAGCAACCATGTCCCAGAATAGATGAACCCCAAGATACCTGAAGTTGGAGACCGTTTTCACATTTCCCAGGGGCGGGGGGGATTTGGATGTCTGACATTCCTGAAGTCCACCACCACCTACTCTGTTTTTTTTTTACATTAATGCAAAGGTTGTTGCTTTTACACCAATCCACCAGATGTTCTACCTCCTCTTTGTACTCGGACTCGTGGTTGTCTTTGATGCGTCCCAACTGTTGTGTCATCTGCAAGTTTCTTAAAATGACCGCTGGGGTGTTTAGCAGTGCAGTCATAGGTCAGTAGCAGGACAGTTGCTAGGAATTCTGGGCCCCCTGAAATAATTTTGGTGTGGGCCCCTCTACACCATTCATTGCTTGTGTGTGGCGAAGTGTGGGTCCTAGTGGGCTGTGGGCCCTTAGAATTGTCATCACCTTTCCCCCTATAACACGTCAGCACGAGTCAGTAGTGTGAAGAGAAGGAGGCTCTGCACACTTTCCTGGTGAGAGCCTGTACCGAGAAGAGGAGCCAGTGTTGTGGGTTCTGAGACTTTTGGGCTGGAAGTCCAGGCCCCGGATTAATGCTTAATTTGTGGACCCATCAGATGTAAAGACATTATGTGCCTCCAATCTTTTCTTCTCTAAATAAATAAATATTTGCCTCTAAATCTTTCAAAATAGCCAAAATCTGTACTGATGTAGGTAAATAGTCAGTATTGTAAAGAAAAGGAGGCTTTGCACACTTTCCTGGTGAAAGCCTGTACCGAGAAAAGGAGACTGTAGCGGAGTCTTTTGGACTGGAAGTCCAGGACCCAGTTGCCAAGTCTTGGACTTGCTACAGTATAAACTGAAACTGGAAAATTCCCAAGAAAATGTTGATGGGCCTGCTATCTTAATTATTGAACACCAAAGTTAATTTAAAAATAAGTGAAAATTAGCTATAAAATGATTTTGTTTATTTCTGCATAATAACAGGCTAAAATTAGCATGATAACTAGGGAACACACATAGAGAGGCACCAGATGAGGCGGTTTGGGCATATGGTCAGAATGCCCCACCAAACACCTCCCTGGGGAGGTGTTTAGGGAACGTCCGACAGATAGGAGGCCACAGGGAAGACCCAGGACAGGTTGGAGAGACTATGGCGTGGAAAGGCCTCAAGATTCCCCGGGGCGAGCTGGACTAAGTAGCTGGGGAGAGGGAAGTCTCAGCTTCTCTGCTTAGGCTGCTGCCCCCGCGACACAACCTCAGATAAGCGAAAGATGGATAGATAGATGGACTAGGTCAGTGTTTTTCAACCTTTTTTGAGCTTAGGCACTTTTTTTGCATTGAAAAAATCCGAAGGCACACCACCAGCAGAAAGCATTAAGAAACGAAACTCAGTTGACAGTAAAAAGTCGTTGTCGCAATTGTTGGATATGACTTTAAACCATAACCCACCATGCATCACTATAGTTCTTGTCTCAAAGTAGGTCTACTGTCACGACCTGTCACATCACGCCGTGACTTATTTTGTTTTGTTTGCTGTTTTCCTGTGTGTAGTGTTTTAGTTCTTGTCTTGCGCTCCTATTTTGGTGACTTTTTCTGTTTTTTTTTTTGGTATTTTCCTGTAGCAGTTTCTTGTCTTCCTTTGAGCGATTATTTCCCGCATCTACTTTGTTTTAGCAATCAAGAATAATTTCAGTTGTTTTTTATCCTTCTTTGTGTGGACATTGTTGATTGTCATATCATGTTCGGATGTACTTTGTGGACGCCGTCTTTGCTCCACAGTAAGTCTTTGCTGTCGTCCAGCATTCTGTTTTTGTTTACTTTGTAGCCAGTTCAGTTTTAGTTTCGTTCAGCATAGCCTTCCCTAAGCTTCAATGCCTTTTCTTAGGGGCACTCACCTTTTGTTTATTTTTGTTTTAAGCATTAGACACGTTCTTACCTTCACACTTCCTCCCGCTGTTTCCGACATCTACAAAGCAATTAGCTACCTGCTGCCACCTACTGATATGGAAGAGTACTACACGGTTACTCTGCCGAGCTCTAGACAGCACCGACACTCCACAACAAAACATAATTTGCAGACTATAATTACTGGTTTGCAAAAATAGTTTTTAACCCAAATAGGTGAAATTAGATAATCTCCCACGGCACACCAGACTGTATCCCGCGGCACACTAGTGACTAGACTAGGGAACAGTTAGCTTGCTTACAAGATGGCAGCAGGTATCGAAATCCATGATTATTAAGTTTAAACATACGAAATTAGCTAAATATGTAATCATAAGACGTTACCATGCAATTAGCATACTTGTAAGATGACAATCCATGATTTTTAGGTTTAAATGTACAAAGTTACCTAAAATACTTGTATAAAACATGCTAACATGAAACAATATGCACACTCACCAGTGTGTATTCTGGCAAATATAAACCTGGTCTGTGTTTTTTGAGACCAACTTCTTCATGTGAACATTGTTAAATAAATGATGTTAACCATCCCAAGCGGCCCGATCCTTGGAGCTGCTCAACAACAATCCACTCAATCAGGCCTGGACCTAACCAATCTGGCGCCCTAGGCAAGATTTTAGGTGGCGCCCCCCCACATCGGCAGTGAAGTGTATATACTCACAAGAAACTGAATAGCTTTGTCTTTGACCTTTTTTTTTTACTTAAAGAAAGCAAATTAACATATTATATGAGAATGTTATGTTATGATTATCTTTAACCGAATCACAGCAGTGCTCAAATTAAAAAACCGCATTCCCTCTCATGTGATATTGCTTAATTAACATTAATGATGTGCACTTTAACAACTAGGCTTACAACTATACCTAATATATATATAAAGGGGTGGAAAAGTGACTATTACCTGCAGGTCAAACATTAGCTAACCAGAAGGCAATAACAATGTAAACAAAAAACACCTGCTTAAAAGATCTAATACAAATGTCCCTGAGGAATGTAAGGTGGGAGTACTGTAATTACCTAACGTTACATTATTATTTTCCATAACAACTTAGCCCCCTCCACAATATTAACCCGACGTTTAAACAGAACTAGCTATTTATTGATTAGCAATTGCCGAATCATGTAACATTAGCTTAATGCTAAAAACCCAGGTTACTATCACATTCTGTAACAGACAAATAATTTAATGTAGGCTAACGTTACCTCCCTGCTACCTCTGTCTTTTTCTCGTTTCTCCTCCTCTTCTTTTCTATTTTTTCTTCCCTGGGCACCTGACAGTTTTGGTCGTTTTGACATCTTGTGTTGATTTCTAGATGTGGTGACGTCCAAAAAGAGTCATGATACGGGAAGGGAGGGGGCGCAGCGTGCGGGGGGAGGGGGGCGTAATGTTGTAACAAATAATATTTCTATTAAAAAGGCTTTACTTTGCATTTTAATTAACTTGGGGTTGTTTTTTGTATTTAGAAATAATAGTACCAACTTTTTTTTTTTCTTTTTTTTCTTCTCCAACATTTGTGGCACTGGCGTGGCGCCCCCTGATGGACGGCGCCCTTAGCATTTGCGTATACGGCCTATGCCACGGGCCGGCCCTGCACTCAATCGAGGAAGAAAAGACGCACAAAGGACAAAAGAAGACTGTGAATGAGGGAAGAGAAGCTTTATACCGGCATATTCAAAAACATCGAAATACTTCTCCGTATATTTACAAAAACTGAATATAAAAAAAGAGAAAATGAACACATCACAAATGGGAGTTGGACAAACTGCCACCAAACACGGTCCGATTTACAACCGCGTCCTCCTGTCGTCCCACTTATGGCTTCAACCTTACAAAAAGAACCACAAACAAAAGCTACTGTATCTGTGTTGAGTCAACGTCATCAGTCCATACCTCCCTCCCGTTCACAATAGCAACTGTCCTTAAATAATATGAATTGTAATATCAAATACACGTACAAGACAGGGAGCTACATTTGGGGGCTGTACACTTTGCAGTTAGGAGGGCGGAGAGAGAATAATCACAGGCACCTGGACCTTTTTGTACACCATAAATAAAACATCGCCTTTTTGTACCAACACTCCTTTATTTCACACCGACGTCACAGTTCGATCGGATGGTTAGTTGACACTACTTTTTACCTGGGATTTTCTAACTAAAAAGTGCGACGTGTAGTGAGCACTGAATATTTGGTCTCAAAGTTTAGACTGGCGATAAGGGCCTCTTCAAACAGAATTCACCCAAATCAAATTACCTAGGTTCAAAGTTCCATCTTTGCAAATATATTTGAAGCTTTGTTACACCGCCATGTCAACATTGGCCTCGACTTTAGCCTCTGTTTTTGCCAAAATGTAGAATCAGAAATGAAAAACTGGATGTTTGCGGAGAGCACAGATGTAGAAAAGTCCTTAATGATACCTGAAGGACATTACATAACATGTTATTGTAAGGTCTCCGTCATTCTCCTATGGGAAATATTTGACAGAAGAAGTTATAAAAACAAGGCCATGTTGACAACAAGTTACAGTAAAGTGAAGATAACCATCCTGCCCAACCAGAGAGTCTTTAAACTTTATAATAAATAGAATTCTGGCCGTCTGTGTGTTAACTGGGTCATGAAAGGTCAGTTTTTCCTCCACGTGTTCGATGGGTTCCTTTTGTACAGTCGCATAGTCGCAGAAAGAGAACTGCTGACGATGGCCAAGAATTTAGTAGAGACACAAAGAACAGGGGCGACGTGGGATGATGTTGGGCCGAAGGCTTGAGTCGCTGTCCGGACTGGGGTGGTTGAGGGCGAGGATGATGAGGAAGTCACATGTTCCTTGGCGCCAGCAGATGAACACGGTGCTTCACACGCTCATGGTCATGTTTGGAGAATACTGGAAAGGAAAGAGATTCACAGTGTCGGAGGGTTGCATATGACGTCACGTCATCAATCAATCAATCAAAGTTTATTCATATAGCCCTTAATCGCAAGTGTCTCAAAGGGCTGCACAAGCCACAACGACATCCTCGGCGCAGATCCCACATCAGGGTAAGAAAAAACTCAACCCAATGGGATACAATGAGAAACCACGTCTGCTTTTCTTCTTCGCGGCTTAATTGACACGACAGTCAAGCAGCTTGAGCGAAGCATTAAACAAATGAGAGTGAGTGTCGAGTTTGATCAGACAATGTTGTATTGCTGTTCTGTTGTTGGGTGTTCCAGTCGATCAAATAGGAAATACAAAATAACTTTCAGAGAGTCCTGAAAGAAGTGGTTCATACAGGTAAGAGAGTCAGGGAAACGAAATGGCTCTTAAAAATATCACTTTTATCATCTTGTGGAATAGAATCGGACCGGGCTCGTGTCTGCAGAGATCACTTTGTAAAATGTTTGTTTGAACATTTAAAACTTTCTGTGATGCAATCGACTTTATTCTCTACTATATTACTAGTGTTTGAGAGCAGAACTAAACGTGGAGAAAGGACTAAAGATCGCAGTAGTTTTTTGTTCTAAATATTTACCTAAATAGAATTACAAAGACCTGGTTGTGCAAATAAACTAATGTCATGTTAAATCCTAGTAATAACTATTGTGACTGTTGGTCCAATCCATCGTATTTTCTTTCTCAATTTTCATAACAGAAACTAAAAGCGTAGTTGTTGTTGCGCAGGGAAGCCAAGTGCTTTATTTTGACACGGATTACCACATTATAGTGTCTTTGGTGATATTTGTTAGCCACAAGAAATAATATTAATACCTTAGTTGAATGGCAACAGCACATACTGAATATTGATATCACTAGCAAAGATTCAAACTAACTTATCATTTTTCTCATTAGCGTCACGATCACGATCTTTATGTCAATCAAATACGTTACTTACTGATAAGTCCAAATTTGTCTTTCAAGGATTAATGCTTAATTTGTGGACCCCTCAGATGTGAAGACATGATGTGCCTCCCATCTTTTCTTCTCTAAATACCGTAAGTGTCAAACTAAGTGAGGTAGCAGTAACCTCTTGGTTATGATAAATAGTTTAAATACTTTTTTAAATATTTTATAAGAGTGTAAAAATCCACTCCATTTTTTAAATATTTTTTTCATGATCGCTTTTATATCTGCCTCTAAACCTTTCAAAATAGCCAGAATCTGCACATTGAGCCTGCTCAGTGGTCTTGTGGTTAGAGTGTCCGCCTTGAGATCGATAGGTCGTGAGTTCAAGCCGAGTCATACCAAAGACTATAAAAAATGGGACACATTACCTTCCTGCTTGTAGAATAGAATCGGAACCATGCTCGTGTCTGCAGAGATCACTTTGTAAAATGTTTGTTTGAACATTTTAAACTTTCTGTGATGCAATCGACTTTATTCTCTACTATATTACTAGTGTTTAAGAGCAGAACTAAACGTGAAGAAGAAAGGACTAAAGATAGCATTAGTTTTTTGTTCTTTTGTGGGATTTTTTTTTAATCTAAATATAATTACAAAGACCTGGTTGTGCAAATAAACTAACGTCCTAGTAATAACTATTGTGATTGTTGGTCCAATCCATCGTATTTTCTTTCTCGATTTTCATAACAGAAACTAAAAGAAAATTATGTCAATCAAATACGTTACTTACTGATAAGTCCAACTTTGTCTTTCACGGATTAATGCTTTATTTGTGGACCCCTCAGATGTGAAGACATGATGTGCCTCCAATCTTTTCTTCTCTAAATACCGTAAGTGTCAAACGAAGTGAGGTAGCAGTAACCTCTTGGTGATGATAAATATTTTTACTAAATATTTTATGAGAGTGTAAAAATTCACTCCATTTAAAAAAAAAAATGTTTCATGATCGCTTTTATATTTGCCTCTAAACCTTTCAAAATAGCCAAAATCTGCACCTTGAGCCTGCTTAGTGGTCTTGTGGTTAGAGTGTCCGCGTTGAGATCTGTAGGTCGGGACCCATTACCTCCCTGCTTGGCACTCAGCATCAAGGGTTGGAATTGGGGGTTAAATCACCAAAATGATTCCCGAGCGCGGTCACTGCTGCTGCTCACTGCTCCCCTCACCTCCCAGGGTGTGGAGCAAGGGGATGGCTCAAATGCAGAGGGTAATTTCACCACACCTAGTGTGTGTGTGACTATCAGTGGTACTTTAACCTAACTTTAACTTTAACTGATGCAGGTAAATAAACAGCCTTAAATAAAGTGCCTTTGGGTCATGCGATTGCAACACAACTCTTGTCTGATGCTATAAACGCTTCGATATTTAGCATCCTCCATATGTCTTATCTATTGGGTTAAAGTTTGAAAGCAATCAGAAGAAATATCTATGACATACTGTTTAAAAAAATACATTTTTTTGAATGTTTTGAGGTTAAAAATGTACATAAAACATGCAGAGTTGGAATTAGGCACACGACTATGACAATCTCTAGTACCTTACAATTAACTATTGCCGGTATGTGGCTAAACAACTTCCTGCCTGCACGTTGCTTGCCTTCTCTGCATGCTTGGATCACGGCAACAGCCGCTATGCACCATTGTCACTTAAATAAAAGCCCAAATCCTATGGCAACACTCACACTATCACTCTGGAAAGGGTTGAGGAAGTTCCCACCCATCTCTCCGTCCTCTCTGGGGGTTCCGGGCTGGTTACTCATACTCAGATTGCCTGGGGAGTTCTGCATCGACACAACAAGACGTCTTATAAGAAGCACTTGTCGGGTTATATAACCCCGGGGATATATTCATCGTACCTTTGGGAGACTGTCCATATCACCAGACCCTGAAAGAAGCACACGCATAAAACTCATTAACATCACTTTAATGATCTGACAAAGGACGTCAAAGAAAAAGACACAAAGGCAGTTTATTATTGTACCTAATGATCCATTCATATGATGGGGCTCCATTCCAGCCATTCCCCCTAATGGGCCGTCACCTCCTGCACCCATTGGGAACTGAGGACAGACAAACAGAATCTGATTATAGTGTTATAAACCTGATAAATACATATCAATTAAAGTATACACTGACACCACTGGCACAAGTCATACATTGGGTCGACTGCCACCTGGAGGGACTGTGTTGATCATGGTGTACATGTTGTCACCAGAGTTGGTGGAATCTGGTGGGAAAATTGCACACAGTTGATAGAAGCATGGAATACTGTAGATACCAGGGTTGTCTCGATACCAATATTTTGGTAACGGTACTGGTACCAATTGCTAAATAAAGGGCACCACTAAAAAATTGCAATTGGCTTTATTATAACACAACATCTTAGGGTACATTAAACATATATTTATTATTGCAATTTTGTTTTTAAATAAGTGAAGTGAATTATATTTATATAGCGCTTTTACATAGTGAAACCCAATATCTAAGTTACATTTAAACCAGTGTGGGTGGCACTGGGGGCAGGTGGGTAAAGTGTCTTGCCCAAGGACACAACGGCAGTGACTAGGATTGTGGAAGGGGGGATCGAACCTGGAACCCTCAAGTTGCTGGCACGGCCACTCTACTAACCGAGCTATACCGTTTATTAGTAAGTAAACAAACAAAGGCTCCTAATTTGTCTGCTGATGCATGCAGTAACATATTGTGTCATTTATTATTCTATTTTGTCAAAATTATAAAGGACAAGCTGTAAAAAATTGATTTTTAATCCACTTGTTCATTTACTGTTAATATCTGCTTACTTTCTCTTTTAACATTTTCTGTTTCAACATGTTCTATCTACACTTCTGTTAAAATATAATAATCACTTATTCTTCTGTTGTTTGGATACCGTATTTTTCGGACTATAAATCGCAGTTTTTTTTCATAGTTTGGCCGGGGGTGCGACTTATACTCAGGAGCGACTTATGTGTGAAATTACTAACACATTACCGCAAAATATCAAATAATATTATTTAGCTCATTCACGTAAGAGACTAGACGTATAAGATTTCATGGGATTTAGCGATTAGGAGTGACAGATTTTTTGGTAAACGTATAGCATGTTCTATATGTTATAGTTATTTGAATGACTCTTACCATAATATGTTACGTTAACATACTAGGCACGTTCTCGGTTGGTTATTTATGCATCATATAACGTACACTTATTCAGCCTGTTGTTCACTATTCTTTATGTATTTTAAATTGCCTTTCAAATGTCTATTCTTGGTGTTGGGTTTTATCAAATACATTTTTATATATGTTTTTTTCCTTCTTTATTATGCATTTTCGGCCGGTGCGACTTATACTCCGAAAAATACGGTACTTTAGATTAGTTTTGGAAGATACTACAAATTTGGGTATCAATCCGATACCAAGTAGTTACAGGATAATACATTAGTCATAATTTAATTTAAGTCATACATTGATTATACATTATCATGTGTCCAGAGACGTAGTTCTTGAGTTTATGAATATATTATGGCTTTTTTTTTAAAAAGGAAAAAATATTTTGTGACGATAAAAAATATCGATGTAATCACAGTTGTATCAACTAGATACGCTCTTGTACTTGATATCATTACAGTGGATGATAGGTGTAGATCCACCCATGGCTTTTGTTTACATTGTGACGCCGGTGAGCTATTGTATCCTCCTACGATGTGTAGTGAAGCATGTTTAGCTATTCCTCGTCCTGCAGGGATGATACTTGTAAGAAACGTATTTTATTTGTCGCCATGGAGGCGAGGATTAGTGATTTACAAGTAGCTAAAACACGGCCGATTGCAGATGGACGTTAGCTGCTAGCTAGCTAGCCATGTCAAAAAGCACCTCTTCCTGTGGGCGTTTCAGTGTTATATCTTCACCTTTATCGTTAGTTTTTAGGCCAAAATGCGTCCGATCTCCCTTTTCTGTCTACACACTGTCTCTGCTTGTAAGTACTCTGTGATTGTGTGCTGCCGAACATGCTCCTCTGCTCATAAAACCAGCAATGTCACGACGTGACGACGACACGCCGTCATGCCCGTTTAAAAAAGGGGGGGAACGGGTACTTTTTAAACAGAGTATAGTACCGTTTTTGATTCATTAGTACCACGATACTATACTAGTACCGGTATACCGTACAACTCTAGTAGATACACGTTACCATACGCTTGCATATCTTACCTGCTGGACTTGGCATTATCGGGGTCCCAGGCGGCCCCCCTCCTCCTGGAGGTCCCTGAAAATTCAAGTTCCATCAGAGTCACTACATCATAGTCTGCACAAGAGATAACTAAACTCTCTTAATCTACTCTATCTATTTATCCCTTACTATTATAACATGTCTCTGGAGACTGTTTATGAGTAGCAAATTTGGGAAAAAATCCATCAGCTCCCTCCATTATTTGCTCCTCTCGTGATAGAAAAAGCACTCAAACGTTCACTTTTAAAACTCTGACGTCGCGACAGAAACATGTCCCTGTTCATAGACTCGAGACTGTGACCCACCCTTAGCTAGATGAGGACAGAAGGCTTTGCCACTAGGAATAGGTGTCGTTTAATCCAGCCCCCTAGAGAGCGGCGCTCGGTTGTCATACACTTTTCCACTACTTGTGGCAGTAATGACAATATCAAACCAGAGCCAACAAACTGAAGAAGCATGGAGCTAAAGTCAGAGAGAAGTTTCTTAAGTGCAAAGATTATGACTAAAGTGATGAAGCCGTATATTTTATTTACATTTAAATTTTATTGACAGTTTATCTAAAAAACGTATATAGTATCATTATTTTAAGGTGCCATATGTAGAAATTTCATGTCAAGTCATCATTAAATGACCGTGATATGCGAAAAGACATTAATAAATCATGTTATTTTCCAATACCTCTATAACTGATAACAGTAGTTCAGCTGGGATACGCTCATTTCAAAATTAGATTTACAGCCCCAAAATATTGTGTTGGTTTTCATTTCGATGCCCCGCCCTCTACCTTTTGACCAATTAGAAAGTCTGTGAGTGTGTCACATCCAGGTTGCTGGTTACGCACCACCCCTTTTGTCTAGCTACTGCCACTGGTAAAGTTACTAAACATGTCAGACCTTAGTAAATCTAAAAGGCCTTGTTACGATTCTCAACTTATTCATGACAAAGCCAGGAACAAACAAGGATTTGTATCGGGGATGCCTTTGAAAGATGGAGATGATTGAAGGCCGGAGAAGATTTTTTCATCTGACGCCAAACTTGCTAATTTCCTCCTTGATAGGTAAGTCAGGCATTTACGTTTTCTTACTATTTGTAATAAATGGAAATTGACATTTGGTATGTAAACTATGATCTTTGGTATGTAAGTCTACGATCTTGTTTAACAAAGCTAGTATGTTCGTGCAACGAATGCTTAGTGTGATGGTGCTTCGCTCCTAGTGCAATGATTAGCATGCTAGCCCGGTTAATGACACATAAACATACAGGCTAACGGGGGAAATATATGCCCGTTAGCCTGTATGTCGATGTGTCATCCAACTGATAGGGCAAAATACACTATATTGCCAAAAGTATTTGGCCACTCACATATGAACTTAAAGTGTCAGCCCATTCCTAACCCATAGGGTTCAATATGATGTCAGTCCACCTTTCGCAGCTATTGCAGCTTCAACTCCTCTGGGAAGGCTGTCCACAAGGTTGTGGAGTGTGTTTATAGGAATTTTTGACCATTATTCCAAAAGCGCATTGGTGAGGTCACACACTGATGTTGGTGGAGAAGGCCTGGCTCTCAGTGTCCATTCTAATTCATCCCAAAGGTGTTCTATCGGGTTCAGGTCGGGACTCTGTGCAGGCCAGTCAAGTTCATCAACACCAGACTCTGTCATCCATGTCTTTATGGATCTCGCTTTGTGCACTGGTGCACAGTCATGTTGAAGGAGGAAGGGGCCCGCTCCAAACTGTTCCCACAAGGTTGGGAGCATGGAATTGTCCAAAATGTTTTGGTATCCTGGAGCATTCAAAGTTCCATTCACTGGAACTAAGGGGCCAAACCCAATTCCTGAAAAACAACCCCACACCATAATTCCTCCTCCACCAAATTTCACACTCGGCGCAATGCAGTCCGAAATGTACCGTTCTCCTGGCAACCTCCAAACCCAGACTCGTCCATCAGATTGCCAGATGGAAAAGTGTGATTCATCACTCCAGAGAACGCGTCTCTACTGCTCTAGAGTCCAGTAGTGACGTGCTTTACACCACTGCATCCAACGCTTTGCATTGGACTTGGTGATGTACGGCTTAGATTCAGCTGCTCGGCCATGGAAACCCATTCCATGAAGCTCTCTGCATACTGTACGTGGGCTAATTGGAAGGTCACATGAAGTTTGGACCTCTGTAGCAACTGACTGTGCAGAAAGTCAGCGACCTCTTTGCACTATGCGCTTCAGCATCCGCTGACCTCTCTCTGTCAGTTTACGCGGCCTACCACTTCGTGGCTGAGTTGCTGTTGTTCCCAAACTCTTCCATTTTCTTATAATAAAACCAACATTTGACTTTGGAATATTTAGGAGCGAGGACATTTCAAGACTGGATTTGTTGCACAGGTGGCATCCTATGACAGTTCCACGCTGGAAATCACTGAGCTCATGAGAGCGACCCATTCTTTCACAAATGTTTGTAGAAACAGTTTCCATGCCTAAGTGCTTGATTTTATACACCTGTGGCCCGGCCAAGTGATTAGGACACCTGATTCTGATCATTTGGATGGGTGGCCAAATACTTTTGGCAATATAGTGTATATTGTGGATATGTGTAGTGTCAGTGCCTATTTCCTTCTCAATATGCTGATATGCTGAGGAAATGGGTTACAACATTAGCACGGCTGTAATGACAATGTGAAACGTATGGAGACAGCCAAATTACATGATAAAATAATTCCTCATTCGTGTTTGCATACTGCGGACTACATGTACCAAGTTATATGGCACTCTGAAACCTTTTAAACAGTAGCCTACAGGCATACCCTGGTCAAATGTCTCCTCTTTAGTTTTGGGCGTACATTAGGCTGCTAAGCATGCTCTACTTATTTCCACCAGTGTAACCATTGCTAGTGTTGGTTGTAGTTTGTTTTAGTCTTTGTTTTCTGATAGTACTGACAATAACCATATGATTGCCATTTGTTGTGACATTGTACGCAGGCATGGCGTTGTTCTTCCTGAATATAACCTAGTTTCTGTGTAAAATGGAGTAGCCCGGTCGATCGATCTGGATTCGGTCAGAGAGATGGGGAGGGGACTACGGAATTTTGACCGTGATTGCAGTACCATTTCTGGCCACATTATTACATATGGCTCCTTTAATATTAATTTAGTTAGAATTTATTTCATCCTGACCTCAGCCTTGATAATAATTTTTGTGATTTTGATATGATATGAAATGTGTGAAACCATTGTGATGATATGAAACCATTGTGATGGTTTCATATCATTTAACAAAGGTGTATCCTGTTAAACTGTGAGTCGGTTAAATATAATTATTCAATATGAATACATTTAAGAGCAAGATTACTAATTCAGTGTTTTTTTTACCAAGATGGCGTCATGTACAGACGCTGCGGCTAGTGGCTCTCTGTATTGGTGCAGTTTAGTCGGTGTTGTATGTGTTGCTGAATGAATGTGATTGTGTGGATGGTCTCAGTACTTCATACTCCCTAAGTGAATTGTGGTCAGATTTATTTGTCAGATGGTGAGTTTTTGTTTTTTTTCTGTAATTTTGTCATGCTCTCATGTTTGATGACAATTAAGCGTTCTATTCAAACAGGTTAAGAACCCCTGTTTATCCAATACTAATACCAATTTGGTACTTTTGTTGAGAATTTTGCCCATCATTCTCAATCCACATAAATATACCTGTCAACATTTGCGTTTCAAAATATGGTACATTTCATCACAAATCACCGTTAAAAAAGAATAATAACGATTCAAGGACTAGACGGCACTCTAAGCAATGTCCTTATAATCATGGTTCTCAAATTTTTTTCACCAAGTACCACCTCAGAAAACACTTGGCTCTTCAAGTACCACCATAACGATCAACATTAAAACACAGTAGCGTAGTAGACCTAATGCAAAAACATCATCAACAAGATACGTATTTACAGACTTCTTTGGCAAACCACTAGATAGAGCCAGTGTACTACGAGTGGTAACACTGCACTACACTCTCAAATCCCATTAATGAAAAGATACTACGTCGTCTCCTATTTGTTAAGATTAAGATTAAAGATAAAAGTACCATTGATTGTCACACACACACTAGATGTGGTGAAATTTGTCCTCTGCATTTGACCCATCCCCCTGGGGAGCAGTGGGCAGCAGCGGCACCGCGCCCGGGAATCATTTTGGTGATTTAACCCCCAACTCCAACCCTTTGTTGCTGAGTGCCAAGCAGGGAGGTTATGGGTCCCATTTTTAAATCACATAAATGTTGGATTTTTGCCAGAGATGATTTTCTCGTCCTCTTCAATCAATCAATCAATCAATCAATCAATCAATCAATCAATCAATCAATCAATCAATCAATCTTCATGTCCTTCCATCTCCCTTGCGTTGTTTTTTGATTGACTCACATAACATCCGTCCTTTTACAAGCCCACTCCTAAGTGTCGCCCCGACTTGAGTAAAGAAGACACGATTGCAGCAACACTGGCAGTACTGGAGGAAAAAAACAGTACCGGGAAGATGCCAGGAAAGAAGGACCAAAAATGGATTCCCTAGCAAAGATGGGACAGTTGACAGGTCTATGTTTATGTGACTCAAGAACACATTAGTGCACATATGTCAGAGTCAAGGCCCGCGGGCCATATCCGGCCCGCGAGAAGGTTTTTTACGGCCCTTGGGATGATCTTGATTTATTATTAGAACCGGCCCGCAGACCGCAGATCTTTTTTTTTTTTTTTTTTTTTTTTTTTTTTTTTTTTTAGACCGCAGATCTTTTACACGCACCAAGCGGATGCCGGTCCAAGGTTCCGAAAGGGGGCGAGCGGCCCGCCGGGACGCGCCTGCCGGCCGAAGAGCTGCAGCCCGGCCGTCAGTCGCGGAGCCCGCCGTGCCACGCGCGCCAAGGGGGCGGGCCGAAACCCGGCCCCGAGGCCCTGAGACTTCTGCTTTGTTTCCCCAAACCGCGCGTCACCGCCGGGCCCGCACCACCGTCGGGCTGCAGCCCGAGCGTCGGTGGCGGAACCCGTCATGTGCCACGCGCGCCAAGCGGAGCGGGGGGGTCAAGCGGGCCGAAACCCGCAGGCCACCCCCTCCCCACGAGGCCCTGAGACTTCTGCGTTTGACCCCTACGCGCGGCCCGTCGGGACGCGCCCGCCGTCAAGCCACGAGGGCCAGCCGTCGGGTCGCGGAGCCCGCCGTGCCACGCGCGCCAAGGGGCGGGCCGAAACCAGCGGGGGGTTTCGGGCACCCAACTCGCCTCCCTCCCACGGAGGGAGGAGGGGGGTTTAATGTGAACATTACTGTGCAATCACATATTTAGAGTTTTTACTCAATTCAAGTTTAAAAGTTAAAGTTTAATATTTGTTTTCACTGCATGTTACTTCTCCTTAAACAAAGTGTTGTTTTTGATTTATAGATTTTTGCACTTTATTTTATTGTATTTCAATTTAATTATATTTTAAAAATATTTCAGTTGAGTGGATGATAGAAAATTGCTATTATTGTTTTTTTCTTTGAAGTAAATTTAGCCCACTTTTGCTAAAATAGAAAATATAGGCTACTGATGGTGCCTTGAATACCGGTTTCTTTCATTTAATGTTCATGTTATGGGGATTTTTATATAAAGGAAATTTGTCTTTTGTGTCTGTTGAAAATTAAAGATTACTGACAGAGCCATAAGAAAATATTGCTTTATTTATCTGATCATATTGGAATATATTTGTTAGGTTTTCAGTAGGTTCAATTAGGTTCACTAGACTATATGCGTCATTTAAAAATTTTTCAATGAACATTCGAACAGTCCGGCCCTCGGCTTGTAGCTAAATTTTTTATTTGGCCCTCCGTCCATTTGACTTTGACACCCCTGCATTAGTGTTTCCCATTTATGTGCAGTCTAGATCAGGGGTCGGCAACCCGCGGCTCTTTGACCACTCTGATGCGGCTCAATTGCATACTTGCCTCCCTCCCGATTTGACCAGGAGACTTCCGGATTTCAGTGACTTTCCCTGTAATCTCCCGAGGCAATTATTCTACGATTTACACCATGACTATAATAAGGGGATACTGTGATGACACAGCATTTTGCGCCCTCTACAGCCAACAGTATCAACGTGCCAGTCCAGGTACATGTTGTATGCCGCTTCTAGTTACACACATATGTGACAGCCAGGCATACTTGTTCCACAGCCATACAGGTGACACTGACGGTGGCGAAATAAACACCTTTAACACTCTTACTAATGTACTCCACACTGTGAACCCACACCAAACAAGAATGACAAACACATTTCGGGAGAACATCCACACTGTAACACAACATAAACACAACAGAACAAATACCCAGAATCCCATGCATCCCTAACTCTTCCGGGTTACATTATACACCCCCCGCTACCACCAAACCCCGCCCCCATCAACTCTGCCCCCCACACATCAACCCCCCATCCTCCCTCCGTGCGTCGGTTGAGGTGGGCGGGGTTTGGTGGTAGCGGGGGTGTATAATGTACCCCGGAAGAGTTAGGGATGCATGGGATTCTGGGTATTTGTTCTGTTGTGTTTATGTTGTGTTACAGTGCGGATGTTCTCCCGAAATGTGTTTGTCATTCTTGTTTGGTGTGGGTTCACAGTGTGGCGCATATTAGTAAGAGTTTTAAAGTTGTTTATATTTCCACCGTCAGTGTAACCTGTATGGCTGTGGACCAAGTATGCCTTGCTGTCACATATGTGTGCAAGCAGAAGCTGCATACATGTACCTGGACTGGCACGTTGATAATGTTGACTGTAGAGGGTGCTATTATTGTTGTTTGGGTGAAAATCAGCAGATATTCGAGAGAAAAGTGGACTTAAATTTCGGGGATCTCCCGGTAAAATCGGGAGGGTTGGCAAGTATGACGCTGTCAAGTGCCATTCATATAAAACTTGTGGTCCGCACTAACATTACATTTTCATATTAAGATGCGGTCTGCGTGTTTGAAACCCTTGGTTTATACATAGCACAAAGCAAAATAAAACTTTGTATGCACTGTTTTTTCATTTTAAATTTCAAAAGAGTTTGGTGGCTCCCATTGTTTTCTTTAATTTGTGAAACTGGTCAAAATGGCTCTTTGAGTGGTAAAGGTTGCCGACCCCTGGTCTAGATAGTAAAAAAACTGCTAGCAAAAGGCGGCTAATAATGCGGCCAATAGAGATTCACCTATTTCACCTATAAAGCCCTCTAAAAAACATCCAAAAACCGCCAACAACACTCCATTTACATACTAGATGCCGACGTAAACACACACACAAAAAAAGTCTGATACTGGGAACAAACCAGTACTTAAAAATGGTGCTGATGCTTAAACATTGCCTGAACATGTATCTAAAAAATGTTTACCGTAATTTCCGGACTATAAGCCGCTACTTTTTCCCCTCGTTCTGGTCCCTGCGGCTTATACAAGGGTGCGGCTTATTTACGGCCTGTTCTTCTCCGACACCGACGAAGAGGATTTCGGTGGTTTTAGTACGCAGGAGGAAGACGATGACACAATGATTAAAGACTGACTTTTCATATACCGGTAGGCTGGTTATTTTGATAACGTACAGGCGAGCACTTTGTATTACTTTGCACCGTTGTATTATTTGTACTCTGCACGAATGCTGTTCGCCATGTCAAAGATGTGAAAGTTTGATTGAATGATTGAAAGATTTATTGTTAATAAATGGGACGCTTTGCGTTCCCAAACAGTCATCTCTGTCCCGACAATCCCCTCCGTGGTAGCAGGAACCCCTATATACTACGGTAATTACACATCAAAACCCTGCGGCTTATAGTTGGGTGCGGCTTATATATGGAGCAATCTGTATTTTCCCCTAAATTTAGCTGGTGCGGCTTATAGTCATGTGCGGCTTATAGTCCGGAAATTACGGTATATATTTCCATTCTTATGTAATTTTGTGACATTAAATTTTAAAAAATAACTGAAATGCTTAGTTTATGTAAATAAAAGATAACAAAGTAATATAGTAACAATAATACAAAATAAATTATTATTGCAGCCGTACAGAACATAGAGAATGTGCAAAAAGCGACTTTTGCAATATTGATGCTCATAATTTCAGGGTTTTGTGAATGCAACCATTTTTGGTGCATAATGTGCGGTGTTGTTGTTGTTGTTGGCTAGCAGTGTTATGAGGGCAATAAAGTTGTTGCAGGTGGCTGAGTTTGCATTCATTTAGCACCGAAATGAAACACAAATAGCTTCTTCTTTTTCCGGTGTGGTTACAGTTACCGTGCATTTTTCATTATGGAGGAAAGTTTCGATACCCATCCCTTTTCGCTACACATCTTAAAATAAAGCCGAGAGCTCCGCCATTAGCATTAAAGCTAGACACACACACACACACAACTGCATGTTGCTAGTAAGACTTACTAAAATCACTTTTAAACTGTCTACATTGCAGGATCATGGCAACATTTTTGGGAGATTAACGTAATGGGATGGGAGACTCTTGTTTCTGAATGTTCTGAACTCCTGTTTCCACGCCTGTGTTGTATCGACCAGAATATTGTGGCCTGCAGGCCATGGTGGTAACAATCAATTGGTCAATCATTATGCTATACTCAGTCTGCATAAGAAGCAAATTGTTAATATTAGTAGCATAATTTTTGTTTTCATGTATTTAAATATGTAGTTACAGTATATAAGTTTTTATATTGTGTTACTATTGTTATTTATGTGCATTTTTGTTGTAACTAGATAGTACTGTCTTCCTGACACAGTGTTACTGAGGGGGAAACATACAAAAGAGCATTTTTTTTGTATTTTAGTAATGAACATTGTTCAGCAAATTACTTTTAAAAAGTAATTATAAATACTTGTTACTTTCCCACTGAAGTATTTGAACTAGTCACAGAATTACTCAGTAATAAATGTAATTATATGACTAGGAAAAGTAATAAATGCGTTACTTAAAAATAAAAAAGGAATTAAAATATCTGGCGTATGCAGTTGAGAGACGTTTCATGAGAGCAGAGTGTGCGTGTGTGTGCCTTTAAGAGGCGGTGCTTGTTGCCAAGTAACGTGGGACATCAGCAGGAGCGCGCTTCGACAGAGCAGCATTTTAGCTCAGCTGTGTTGTGTTAGCTTAGCACTGACGTCAGCTCTGTTGAATCTATTAATTAGAGCTAGCATAATCAGGTGAAAACCTGATTGTGCTAGCCTATAATTAATAGCGATTGAATGTGCTTTGATGGCTGTAGTCTCCTTGTCCACAAACAGAGTATTGGAGTGTGGCATTCTTGTCACTTTGTTCTTCATTATTCCTGTAATTCCTGTGTGTATTTACATGTGTGTTGTTTGCTGTGTGATGTTGCCTCTTCCAATTTGATTTCACGTTTATTCTAGTGCAGTGATGGTCGTTGCTTTCATTAGTAAAACATTACCATGCTTCTGACACTGTTTTGTTGACGTACAACCACATCAAAAGTAGCGTGCCATATTACATCAAACGCATCGGTAACTGCGTCGTAACGTTTATAAAAGCAATTAATTTGATTACTTGTTACTAGTAAAAGCAACTACATTTTTCCTAACAAGTGCAGTAGAGTATACACACCACATAACTGCCTGGGGATGCAGACGAATATGGAGTCTGCAAAATACACAACAAATGAGTAAAAGCAATGTTAAAATGCGGCAACATTTATAAAATAGGGTTGAGTGTCATTAGTATGATACTTACTGAGTTTGAATTTGGGGGATTTGGCCAGGGTCTTCCACCTCCTGGCCCCCTGGAACAAACACACTTTAGTTTTAGCCATTGTTTTGGATTAATTGGGCTGAGTTGGCATAAACATGCTCATTTATAGTCAGGGAGATGTTCCAGCAGTGGTGGGCCGTCAGGGCCAGCAAGGCCTTTTCTGCTGGCCTAACATAACCAGACATCATGATCATAATTAAAGATAAAAGTAATTTTTTATTTACTTTCCCGAAATATCTAAATTATTAATATTCTCTTCATGTCATATTATGCTCTTTCCAGCGCTGTTATATAGTTTTTATCCAATCAGAATTCAGCTCGCTTATGTTGCCATGCGGTACGAAATCTGCCCGAGGCCTTCAGAAACAACAATGCGGGCGTCCGTGCACTGTAGGTGAACGGGGACATACATTTGACAGACAGTTGCGATAACCAATCAGATCACTAGTTGTTGTCAGTAAGGCCTTCTAGCTGGCCTAAGGCAGATATATTGTGATGTTATGAGCTAGGTAACATAAGAACTCCATTACCCAGCATGCCACAGTAGTGAGGAGCATGCGCAGTAGCCCCGTTTAGGTTGAATGTAGACATGCCGGCAGCTGGAGGTTTTTGATGAGCATGCTGTGGAGTAAACTTTAAGAATTCGGCCAACACGCCTCGTCTGCATCTTTTATGATTAGAGAAAACAAAATATATTTGCAAGGCCATTTTCAAGTAGGATATTTTAAGATAAACTACATCTTGTGGGACGATGTCGGCCAACAAGCTAGCTCAGCTGTTTTAGCGATGATATGGGGAAATGCTCGCCACACAACAAGCGGCACCACTGGCTTATACGGCATCAAATGGGTCCTACAAATTGTGAGTTCAAATATTTTATTTCTTTATTTTGTCACGTTTAATATGTTTTTTGCAATTTTTTAATGTTGACAGTACCACATAAGATACGTTTTAATTGCTGATGCGGGTTTATTTATTTTTAAATACGCCAGAAAATAACCCGTTTTGTACACTGTTGAGGTGGTTCAATGCCCAGTAAATGTGTTTCTGTATAGTATTTCTCCGGCAATGGTTATGTGGTGACATAAAAGATGGTATTTTGTGAGGTAATCATTGAAGTCGGACATCACTGAAGGCCTAGGTGGGAAACGCACGGCCCGCCACTGTGTGACAGGAGCCCTACGTAAGACACGTACACGAGCACTCACACTCTTGTGATAACTGAAGGCCTTAGTGTTCTTACATGTTCATACCGGGCATCCCAGGCCCGACGAGTGCGTTCAGTGGTGGCCTCATCCCTCCTCCATAGCCCTACAAAGACGAAATGCCACAAAACGTCACAAAAAAACCACTAATGATATAGTAGTTAGTGTAAGAAATAAACACCTACACACCTGGGGCCCGAGTGGCACCATGCCTCGTGGCGGCGTCATCCGCTGCATTGGTCCACCCATATTTGGATGTCCTGCATCACAGTACCAGTCATACCTGCAATCCATCCATCCATCCATCCATCCATCCATCCATCCATCCACTCACCCATGCCCACAGTACCTTGCTGCCTTGTGGGGTCCATGCCACTGGGCAACATGGCTTGACTTCCTGGCACACCACCAAGCCCCTGCAGTCGTAAGAGGTTCTGTCACTAGAATTACCTCAAATGGAAAATACCTTTTTGTTGCCCGCAGCAGGGGGCCACTGTGTCTCCTCGTACCTGATTGGGTAATCTGAGGGGCGGTCTGGGTCCTCCAGGGTATCGAGGAGACATAAAAGGCTGCAACAAGCATTTGATTAATAGAGCTGTTTTTGTCATTCATGTAACTGAGCATTTCAAAGTACCCCAGAGTGGGAAAAACAAGTAGCCTCTATATTGAAGCTATTATCATATATATCTGAGGTTTGGCACCAAAAGACTATGAAAGTTTGCGGCGAAAGAGATATGATCAAAATAGTACAAATCTCATGGAGATTCCTGAGCCATTTTGAGAGATAATGAAGAAGCCAGTCACGTGATCGTGTGGCGTCGCACTAGGAACTAAAGATCCCTTCCCCATCAACAACAATGCTAATCAAGCAGACTTTGTGAGAGCCAACAACGATTACTTCGGGAAAAATTGTGATCCAGAACCTTATATTTTTGAGCTAACAAGTTTTAGAAAGCCGACTGCTACCCCGTTGTAGCTTTATAGAAACATTAGCATTAGCAGCATTGTGAGGTGCTCAGCGTACAAACAAACCTTTTTAATTAATAATAAAACAAACACTTACTGTAATATTTACGCTCTCGCTGGGATGCCAAGTGATGGAACGCTCACATAATTCTATTCAGATGAGGATTCGATCACAATCCTCACAAAAGGGTTTAAAAACCTTCCTGCATGAAGTGTCTTTTTGTGTCTTTTTCGCCACCTCGGTTATGTGAAAGTCAACCAGCCTGTCGGTCCATAGCCACATTTGTCTACTAGCAGGTGAAAGATCCATGAATTATGATCTAGAATTTAGTTTTAGCAAGTTTAAGACCAAGCAGAAGCAGCTGTCGGCTTATAGTGTGTCAACATTAGCAAAGTAAGCTAGCATTAGCTCAATGCTATAAATGCGCCGCGTAAATAGACCGTCTGCGTTGGTGCTTATAATAACAATATCACTCATATTTGGTTAATTTTCAGGTCACGCCATGTAAATGGAGTATTGTTGGCGCTTTCTGGATGTTTTTAGAGAGTATAATGAGAGGACCCTCGATCTGTTCACTCAATTGTTAACTATTTATTTACGATTTCGAATGCATAAAAAAGTAAATTTGTTCTTGTCTTACATAAGGAATGTGAATGATAAACAGCACATCTCTTTCAAACTGTTGCGTATTTCCAGTATGACTGATCTGATAAGCGTTACTATTGTGAAGTAGAATCCACGGAAATTCCCGAACATATTCGGAGAGGAATATTCATAATGGCCGACTGAATTTCTGGCATTTTGTGATGTTTTTTGACGGTATTTTCACATACTTTGCGGATATGGTTTAATGGATACAATGCAATACAATCAAGCAAACAAAGTCAACTTGTTTTTCCACTCTACTGGTACTTTAAAGGTTACAAAATGATAAATGATGAGTGACAATATACATACTGTACAAGTATACTGATTGTATACTACATTACATATTACATTTATATATATATATATATATATATATATATATATATATATATATATATATATATATATATATATATATATATATATATATATATACAGTATATATATATATATATATATATATATATATATATATATATAAATATATACATATATGTATGTATATATATATATATATATATATATATATATATATATATATATATATATATATATATATATATATATATATATATATATATATATATATATATATATAAATAAATAAATATATGAATATATTATCTTTGTGTAGATTACATCCTATATACATCTATCTATATATGTATATATATATATATATATATGTATATATATCTATATATAAATGTATATATACATGTATATATATATATATATATATATATATATATATATATATATATATATATATATATATATATATATATATATATATATATATATATATATATATATATATATATATATATATAAATGTATACATCTATATATAAATGTGTATATATATATATATATATATAAATACGTATATATACGTATATATATATATATATATATATATATATATATATATATATATATATATATATATATATATATATATATATATACACAAACCCTGTTTCCATATGAGTTGGGAAATTGTTTTAGATGTAAATATAAACGGAATACAATGATTTGCAAATCCTTTTCAACCCATATTCAATTGAATGCACTACAAAGACAACATATTTGATGTTCAAACTCATAAATAAATGATAAATGATAAATGGGTTATACTTGTATAGCGCTTTTCTACCTTCAAGGTACTCCAAGCGCTTTGACAGTATTTCCACATTCACCCATTCACACACACATTCACACACTGATGGCGGGAGCTGCCATGCAAGGCGCTAACCAGCAGCCATCAGAGGCAAAGGGTGAAGTGTCTTGCCCAAGGACACAACGGACATGACTAGGAAGGTAGAAGGTGGGAATTGAACCCCAGTAACCAGCAACACACCGATTGCTGGCACAGCCACTCTACCAACTTCGCCATTATTATTTTTGCAAATAATAATTAACTTAGAATTTCATGGCTGCATCACGTGCCAAAGTAGTTGGGAAAGGGCATGTTCACCACTGTGTTACATGGCCTTTCCTTTTAACAACACTCAGTAAACGTTTGGGAACTGAGGAGACACATTTTTTAAGCTTCTCAGGTGGAATTCTTTCCCATTCTTGCTTGATGAACAGCTTAAGTTGTTCAACAGTCCGGGGGTCTCCGTTGTGGTATTTTAGGCTTCATAATGCACCACACATTTTCAATGGGAGACAGGTCTGGACTACAGGCAGGCCAGTCTAGTACCGCACTCTTTTATTATGAAGCCACGTTGAAGTAACACGTGGCTTGGCATTGTCTTGCTGAAATAAGCAGGGGTGTCCATGGTAACATTGCTTGGATGGCAACATATGTTGCTCCAAAACCTGTATGTACCTTTCAGCATAAATGGTACCTTCACAGATGTGTAAGTTACCCATGCCTTGGGCACTAATACACCCCCATACCATCACAGATGCTGGCTTTTACACATTTTGCGCCTATAACAATCCAGATGGTTCTTTTCCTTTTTGGTCCGGAGAACACAACACAGTTTCCAAAAACAATTTGAAATGTGGACTCGTCAAACCACAGAACACTTTTCCACTTTGTATCAGTCCATCTTTGATGAGCTCAGGCCCAGCGAAGCCGACAAAGTTTCTGGGTGTTGTTGAAAAACGGTTTTCGCCTTGAATAGGAGAGTTTTAACTTGCACTTACAGATGTAGCGACAAACTGTAGTTACTGACAGTGGGTTTCTGAAGTGTTCCTGAGCCCATGTGGTGATATCCTTTACACACTGATGTCGCTTGTTGATGCAGTACACCCAGAGGGATCGAAGGTCACGGGCTTAGCTGCTTACATGCAGTGATTTTTCCAGATTCTCTGAACCCTTTGATGATATTACGGACCAAAGATGGTGAAATCCCTGAATTCCTTGCAATAGCTGGTTGAGAAAGGTTTTCCTTAAACTGTTCAACAATTTGCTCACACATTTGTTGACAAAGTGGTGACCCTCGCCCCATCCTTGTTTGTGAATGACTGAGCATTTCATGGAATCTACTTTTATACCCAATCAAGGCCCCCACCTGTTCCCAATTTGCCTGTTCACCTGTGGGATGTTCCAAATAAGTGTTTGATGAGCATTCCTCAACTTTATCAGTATTTATTGTCACCTTTCCCAACTTCTTTGTCACGTGTTGCTGGCATCAAATTCTAAAGTTAATGATTATTTGCAAAAAAAAAACATTTTATCAGTTTGAACATCAAATATGTTGTCTTTGTAGCATATTCAACTGAATATTGTCACACCGCGGTGAGGGATGTCTTGTCTTGGTTTTTTTCTGTCTTGTGATTTTCATGTTTTATTTTGAAAAGTAACTCTCCTCTCGTTTCAGGTCACTTGCCCTTCCTTTTTGTGTCATAAGTCTGATTTCATCCCTGTTCCCTGATTGTTTCCACCTGTTCCCTATTACCCTCATGTGTCTTATAAGCCCACTCCTCCGTTTGTTCTGTGCCAGATTGTTTCGTTCATTCGTACTTTCCAGCGTCTACGTCCATGTCCATGCCTTGCCTTGTATCCAGTCTATGTTCCATGTTCTTGAATCCCTTCGTGGCTATTTCGAGTTTTCCTTTTTCCTCCTCAGCAAAGTGATTTTTTGTTATTGACTTTATTCAGCCGAAGTGGTAAGTTATTAGTTAAATTCCTCAATTTTTGAGTGACTATTTTTGTTAAACTTTATTAAATAAGATAGTGTAGAATTGTTCATAGCTGTTGTTTATTCCTCTCGTTGGAGCGTTTTTTGTTTATACATTTTATAGCATTTACTGCGCCAATTATTAGTTCGTCTTTGGTTTTGTGTTTTCCTCCGTTCGGAGTGATTTTCAGTTGTTCCTATTTTTTGGAACCTTTTTCATCGAGTAGTTTTTTGGTTAATTATAGTATTGTATTCCTTGACTTTGGAGGTGAAAGGAAGCTGCCAAAATAAAAGCCTGTCAAGTTCCCTACTCTGCATCTGAGTCCAATCCTTTTACCAAGCCCTGACATTACAATCTGGCCAGAATGGACCCAGCAGAGCAAGGACAGTTTTCAGCGATCCTACAAGCCCAGGAGTCACGCCTCTCTCACCAGGAGGAGTTTCAGACGGCGATGGCCGATTACATGAGCCGTCTTACCTCCCAGCTACAGGAGACGGTCATGCGACTTCCTCAAACTACCGCTTCGGCTCCCGTACACGCTCCGCCTACGTCATACGCCGAAGCAGGAAGTAAATTGGCGGCTCCGACTAAGTATTCAGGTGAAACAGGACAATGCAAGACATTCATCATAGACTGTTCTATTCATTTTGAATTTAACCCTCACGCCTTCTCCTCCGATCGAGCAAAGATTGCTTTTATGATGTCTCATCTAACGGGGAGAGCCAAAGCTTGGGCTTCCGCCGAATGGGGCCGGCGCTCAGCTATCTGCAGCTCGCTCACGGAATTCCAAGCGGCCCTACGAATGACTTTTGATCCAGTCACCGACAACCAGGAGAAAGCACAAGAACTGAGCAGACTAAGGCAAGGCCGAGACTCGGTATGCAACTACGCCATCCGGTTCCGCACGCTCTCGGCGGAGAGCGGTTGGAACTCCACAGCCCTCTATGACGTATTTTTGAAAGGGCTGGCCGCACCGATTCAGGACTTTCTCGTCCCGTTGGATTTACCTGCCGGTTTGGACGAGCTTATCGCGCTCGCCATTCGCACCGACAACAGGCTCACTCAGCTCAGACGACATCGGAGCGCACGGACCACTTCTACGGGAGGGGCCACATACACTCAGACGCAGCACGGACCAGCCTTCCACCACGCTTCACCCGAGCCGAGTCATCACCCTTCCGTGGAGGAAGGTGAGGATCCCATGCAGCTGGGAAGAGCGCGGCTGTCGCAGGAGGAACGACAGAGACGACAGATTGAAGGAAGGTGTTTTTACTGCGGAGAGGCGGGTCACCTCGTCGCCACCTGTCCAGTTAAGCGACCCATAGGAGTGAGTCAACTCTCAGCTTCTACCCCCATTACGCGCACTCTTACTAAAGTGCAGGTAAAACATCACACTATCACAGACATTGGGGTACTTATTGACTCGGGGGCAGATGAGAGTTTAATGGACTGGGGTCTGGCTGCTAAATTGGGTATTAAGTCTGAGCCATTAGCCCGACCCGTTAGAGCCAAAGCCCTAGATGGAAAGGAACTTTTTCTTATCACACACACCACAGAACCCATACGCATGCGCATAAATAACCATGAAGAAAAGATTCGCCTGTATCTGTTCAAAAGTTCCTCGCACACTATGATTTTGGGACAACCTTGGCTTTTTCACCACAACCCCCATATAGACTGGAGGTCGGGTGAAATTAAGGCATGGGGGAAGGACTGTGTCAATGAATGTGTCACCAGTGCTACACAAAATAAGGATGCAGCACAACTTAATTTGTTTTCTACGAACCCCACCACAGAATCAGAGTACCCGGACCTGAACTCGGTCCCTCCATGCTACCACCAGATACGAGATGTTTTCAGCAGGACTAAGGCCATGTCGCTCCCTCCTCACCGCCCGTACGACTGCGCCATTGATTTGGTCCCAGGATCCACCATCCCCAAAGGACGCTTGTACTCTGTTTCCGGACCTGAGAGGGCGGCCATGAAAGAGTACCTCACCACCTCATTAAAAACGGGACTGATTCGCCGCTCCTCATCACCGGCAGGTGCCGGATTCTTCTTCGTGGACAAAAAGGATGGAACCCTGAGACCCTGCATCGACTACAGCCCACTGAACGACATCACCATAAAGAACCGGTACACCCTCCCTCTCATGAACTCTGTGTTTGACCAACTCCAGCAAGCCAAGGTATTTACAAAACTTGACCTTCGTAACGCCTATCATCTCATCCGTATAAGGGAGGGGGATGAGTGGAAGACTGGTTTTAACACTCCCAGTGGACACTATGAGTATTTAGTCATGCCATTTGGACTCACCAATGCTCCTACTGTATTTCAAGCCATGATAAATGATGTGCTAAGAGACTTCCTAGACCATTTTGTATATGTTTACCTTGATGACATTTTAATTTATTCTCCAGACATTGATACTCACAAGGTCCACGTGACCAAGGTCCTAAAAAGGCTACTGGAGAACCAGCTATTTGTCAAAGCTGAAAAGAGTGAGTTTCATGCCAACACTATCTCCTTCTTGGGCTTTATCGTAGCCCCTGGAGGAGTTAAAATGGACCCGGCTAAAGTTAGCGCCGTAGCCGACTGGCCTACTCCTGATAGCTGGAAGAAGGTTCAACAGTTCTTGGGGTTTGCTCATTTTTATAGGCGATTTATTAGAGGTTTTAGCACTATAGCTGCCCCTCTCCATGCTCTCACTTCCACCCAGGTGCAGTTCCGGTGGTCTCCAGAGGCTGAAAAGGCGTTCCAGAACCTCAAGCTTCGCTTCACTTCAGCTCCTATCCTCACCATGCCAGATCCCCAACGCCAGTTTGTGGTAGAGGTGGATGCCTCCAACGAAGGAATCGGAGCCGTCCTCTCCCAACGCTCGGAGAAGGATGGGAAAATGCATCCCTGCGCCTTCCTGTCAAGACGCCTATCCAAAGCTGAGAGGAATTATGACGTCGGTAACCGTGAGTTGTTGGCGGTCAAACTCTCTCTGGAGGAGTGGAGGCACTGGCTAGAGGGGGCCAGTCTCCCGTTCATTGTCTGGACTGACCATAAAAATCTTGAGTATATAAAAAAGGCTAAAAGACTCAATTCTCGCCAGGCCAGGTGGGCGCTCTTTTTCAACCGCTTCTCTTTTTCTCTCTCTTACAGGCCGGGGTCCCGAAACGTCAAGCCAGACGTCCTGTCTCGACTGTTCGACCCCGAGCCTGTTGCCAAGGAACCAGAAACTATCCTTCCACTTACCCGTGTGGTTGGAGTGGTCACCTGGCAAATAGAAGATGAGATGAAGCAGGCCAATGGTGGAGCCCCGCCACCTAGTGGGTGCCCAGATAATCGCTTGTTTGTCCCGGTTGGGTTGCGCCCACAGGTGATCCACTGGGCTCACAGCTCCCTGCTTTCATGCCACCCGGGAGTTCGGAGAACGATGTTCGCTATCTCCCGGCGATTTTGGTGGCCATCCATGGAACCGGAGGTACGGGAGTACGTGGAGGCATGTTCGGTCTGCGCTCGTAACAAGACGTCCTCTGGATCCCGTATGGGCCTATTGCAGCCCCTACCCATTCCCTCCAGACCGTGGTCCGACATCTCAATGGACTTCGTCACGGGGCTCCCGGTCTCTCAAGGTAACACCACTATCCTCACAGTTGTGGACCGTTTCACCAAAATGGTGAGATTCATTGCCTTGCCTAAATTGCCCTCTGCCAAGTAAACGGCAGAAATCATGATGAACAATGTATTCAAGATCCACGGCTTCCCTAATGACATTGTTTCCGACCAGGGGCCCCAGTTCGTGTCACGGTTTTGGAGGGATTTCTGCAGGCTCATCGGAGCTAAGTCCAGCCTGACCTCAGGCTATCACCCGGAGGCCAACGGCCAGACCGAACGCCTCAACCAGCAACTGGAAACCAGTCTCCGGTGCCTGGTGTCCCAAAAGCCCTCTACATGGAGCAAACACCTGGTCTGGGTCGAGTATTCTCACAATTCGTTACCTACATCTGCCACAGGTTTCTCTCCGTTTAAATGTGCGTATGGTTTCCAACCTCCAGTCTTTCCAGACAATGAGCCGGAGGTGTCGGTCCCCTCTGCACATGCCATGGTCCAACGCTGCAGACGCATTTGGGCAGCAGCTCGTCAGGTGCTGATCCGACAAGGAGATCGGATGAAGAAGGCAGCGGATCGCAAGAGGAAACCCGCTCCTGCATATCGGCCAGGGCAGAGAGTATGGCTCTCAGCCAAGGACATGCGGCTCAAAGTTCCTTCCAAGAAGTTGGCACCACGGTTCGTAGGTCCGTACTCCATCACCAGAGTCATCGGACCCTCAGCAGTACGACTCCGTCTGCCTCGGTCCCTGCGTGTACACCCAACCTTCCACGTCAGTAAAGTGAAGCCAGTCAAAGAAAGCCCGCTGGTTCCGGCCACCACGTCCCCTCCACCACCCGAGATGATAGAAGGCGGCCCTGTCTACAAGGTGAAGAAGTTATTGGCAGTTCGTAGCCGGGGCCGGGGCAGACAGTACCTAGTGGACTGGGAAGGTTACGGACCGGAGGAGAGACAGTGGGTGCCTTCTCGGCATATCATGGACTCCACCCTCATTGAGGACTTTCATAGAGACCATCCTGGACAATCTGGGCCGTCAGGAGTCGGCCCTAGAGGGAGGGGTACTGTCACACCGCGGTGAGGGATGTCTTGTCTTGGTTTTTTTATGTCTTGTGATTTTCATGTTTTATTTTGAAAAGTAACTCTCCTCTCGTTTCAGGTCACTTGCCCTTCCTTTTTGTGTCATCAGTCTGACGTCATCCCTGTTCCCTGATTGTTTCCACCTGTTCCCTATTACCCTCATGTGTCTTATAAGCCCATTCCTCCGTTTGTTCTGTGCCAGATTGTTTCGTTCATTCGTACTTTCCAGCGTCTACGTCCATGTCCATGCCTTGCCTTGTATCCAGTCTATGTTCCATGTTCTTGAATCCCTTCGTGGCTATTTTGAGTTTTCCTTTTTCCTCCTCAGCAGAGTGATTTTTTGTTATTGACTTTATTCAGCCGAAGTGGTAAGTTATTAGTTAAATTCCTCAATTTTTGAGTGACTATTTTTGTTAAACTTTATTAAATAAGATAGTGTAGAATTGTTCAGAGCTGTTGTTTATTCCTCCCGTTGGTGTCACGGCCGGGGCGCATTGGAATGCGCCCTCAACCTTGCGCGCTGCAAGCACCGCAGGACACGCCCCCACACGCGCCGCGCAGACCGCGGCCACGCACCTCCACAGCTGGCGGCAATCCTCTATCAGCACACCTGCCGTTAATGAAGTAGCTGCCTTCATAAGCGTGGACAACCTGGCATGCCGCCGCCGGAATATAGTCTACTGTACAGTAAGCGATCATCTCCTGCTTTATGTATCTTGCTCTCTCAGTGTTTTCCCTTCCGTGTTTCATTGTCGTGTCATCCTACCGCAGACCTCCGTTCCCGTGTTTTGACGTTGCTGTGTGTCTCGTCATTCCTCGTCGTTCCCCTGCTTCTCGGACTGCCCCCTTGGATCTCGACCTCCCGCTTGGACACGGATTCCCCTCTTCCCCTGGACTTCCTCATCTCTCGTTCAACACTTGGTAACACACACTTCAGCTAACTACACACATAGCCTAACACCACATACACTTTTGGATCTAGTTCACACTCCACTCTATTGTTTATTTGTATAGTTTGATTATTATATATATATATATATATATAGTTAATATATATAATAAATCATTGTTCACACTGCCATCTAGTGTCTGTCGCCGTCACCTCCCCTAGTAAACCATAACAGTTGGAGCGTTTTTTGTTTATACATTTTATAGCATTTACTGCGCCAATTATTAGTTCGTCTATGGTTTTGTGTTTTCCTCCGTTCGGAGTGATTTTCAGTTGTTCCTATTTTTTGGAACCTTTTTCATCGAGTAGTTTTTTGGTTAATTATAGTATTGTATTCCTTGACTTTGGAGGTGAAAGGAAGCTGCCAAAATAATAGCCTGTCAAGTTCCCTACTCTGCATCTGAGTCCAATCCTTTTACCAAGCCCTGACAAATATGGGTTGAAAATGATTTGCAAATCATCGTATTCCATTTATATTTACATCTAACACAATTTCCCAACTCATATATAACTCTCCTGAAGGAATCAATAAAGTACTATCTATCTATCTATATGGAAACGGGGTTTGTATATATATATATATATATATATATATATATATATATATATATATATATATATATATATATATATATATATATATATATACAGCAAACATAGAACACTAGGGTCCAAACTTGTGATGTACATAACTGAGGAGTTCCACAAGCTCTCTCCTTTTCCCTCCGTAATGTGATTTATGTAATTAAGGTGTTGCCGTTGCCGTAGCAATTTTACTTCAACTTCTTTAGTTATACTAGTGGTGTTTCTTTCAGGTTCCATTATAGGTCCTCTCTTTTTACATCATCCTGACTATTTATACGGTGGCCTGTAAGTTCAGTTCAAAAAAACTTGCGCAAGACTTAGATATTTGCAGCAGATTCTGAAAAACACTGGAGAGTGCTGTCATAGAGGTGATCTTTGACTAGCTTTTTTGCGGAATGGCCTTAAAAACAGCAGAGCGCTCCTGTAACTAACAACACACCTAAGTTAATCACACCTAGCACTTCACTGTTTGGGCTGTTTTGCTATATAGATATACTCGTATATACTGGTTTATTACTATTGTTTTGTTTTTCATTGTAATTATCTTATATGAAACGGTAATACTAACTGTTTAGAGTTTTATCACAGTTTATCATTAATAATTAATATGGTATTTATTAATTTATTCAGCAGTAGTGCGTGATTTCTCTGGCTTGTGTGATAAACATTGGGAAGTTCACATTTACTTGTCAGTAAATCCAGTCAATAATCAAACTACAGGCTCTACCAGCTCTGAAAATGCACCAGTTATTAGTCAGAGCACCTTGTAAGACCACCGGCAGATTTCACTCGCAATATAAATGAAATCTTTAAGATGAAACACTCCTAATGAACAACATAATCATACAAACCTCATGTATTCATTTAACACACAGACCAATTTGGAGCACCTTTGTCTGTGCAAGAACAATAAGATCTGTGTTTACATGGCACATTGGAGCGCTTTAACAGTGAACGTTCAGACAGCGATGTCATTACACTGTTTTTTTTTAATTAATTGTATTCACATAACCCCTTTGATAATTGGCACACCCCACTTTGGAACCTATGTCAAGTGTAAAAACAGCACTGCAAATTAGTTTTGAGACGCAGCTAACAATGCAACCACTAGAGAGCAACCAAGTTCTTGTATTGGTTTGGAGCTCTGTACTGCATTCCTTATGCTTATGCATGCTCTGAACTATGAAGAATGATGTGAGAAAAAGTACTTATTTAGTAATGAATGACTAATACAACATGTTTAGGAAGTACATGTGCAGGTATTAGTTTGATTTAAAAAACATGTATGATGACTTGACCATTACCTATGAAAAAGGAAGACAAGATGGAAATCAGCCTTCTTTTTGCAGCATTAACAGCTTCTGAGAAGATAAGTGTGTTTGCAGGATTTTTTTGTCCTTTCTTTCTGATGTTGGACCTGATAGAGGTGCTGTTTCTCTGTCAACTCTTAGGTGGTCAGGCTCTGCCACTGCAGACTCCCTGATAAGATGAAGAATTAAGAATCGGGGCGAACTAACAGGTCTACTAATCCAGTGTTTCTTAACCATAATTGGGCCCCGAGCATGCCCTAGAGGGCCGCCAAAAAATACCTGTTTCTCAGCTGCATCGGTACTCCGTTGTAATACACTTTTCCACCACTTGTGGCAGTAATGACAGTATCAAACCAGAGATTCTATGGCCAACCTGATTTCAAAGTCGGTAGCAAACATGGCGCCCATAGTCACGTGAAGGGCTTTTGAACAATTATTTAGAAGATCCTCTGGCCATACTCTCATTACGTCGATCACGAGCTACCGGTCAATTGCGGAGGGTGTGTCAGTCCATCGCTAGCCAGGCATTAGAAAATGAGACCTAAAATTAACGATCATCAATCTTCCCCAAGACGTCACTTTCGTCACTTGATTGACATTCACGTCACCCGAGGGTCTTGTGAGATGACACTGGCTGCTGTGAGATCATTATTAAGAAAAAATGACCGACAGGAAGGCGAGAAACACTTTTTATTTCAACAGACTCTCGCGCCGTACCTGCCGTCAAAACTCTAAAGACTGACTGCACAGTTCCTGTCTTCACAATAAAAGCGCTGCTTCGTCCTGCCTGTGCTACCAAAATAAGAGTCTCAGAAAACTGGCGTGCACAAGCAAGCAAGCTACGGAGTTTGCTGTCAATGTATTTCTTGTAAAGTGAATACAAACGAGTATGGAGGCTGGACAAATAAGATGCCAAAATCCAACCACTTTCATGTGGTATTGGACAAAAAGGAGGACTTTTATTCTCCTCCATTTGAAAATGTGGACATTATCATCACTACTGTCTGATTCCAATCAATGCAAGTCATCAGAATCAGGTGATACACGAACTTATATTCTTGTCTTCATGAAAGAAAGGAATCTATATGTGTTAAACATGCTTGTATTATCATTAAACACCTTTAGCTTGTTAACAAAAATGTCTCTTTTATAAATAAATACAAACGTAGATATAATTTATATATATGAATGAGGTAGATCCCCTCGACTTGGTCAATTGAAAAGTAGCTCACCTGCAGAAAAAGTGTGGGCACCCCTGCTCTAAACGGTCAAATGCCCTTCACGCGACGACGGGGCGACATGTTTGCTACAAACTTTAAAACCGAGTTGGCCATACTCTCTCTATAGACGGCTCTGTATAAAACAAACAAAAAAAGTCTGGCGCTAAAGTCAGAGTAGTTTCTAAAGCGCAAAAATGAAAACTAAAATAGTGAAACTGTATTTTCTTTAGTACTGAAATGTTCTTGACAGTTTATTTAAAGAACATATATATTATTTATTATTAACTTAGCTAGAACTCATTCATATCATTTGACAATGTTTATCCTGTTAAACTGTAAGTAGGTTAGAAATTATTATTGAATGTGTGTAAAATCAAGAGTAAGATGACTAATTCAGTGTTAATATTTGATTTAATATCTGTAGTGCGAAAGTTGGACCCCCAGGTCAAAAAGGTTAAGAACCCCTGTACTAATCAGGTGAGTTTATATGTGCAAACTCAAATTTACATCTATTTGGATTACAAGTAAGCCTTTAATTGTCATTGTGTGCTGTAACACAGATTTAACCAACACACACAAAAATGCAAATACATCTAAATCTGTGTGACAATATGTACTTGCCGGTTATTGACAGAAAGCTTTTCATCAGCTTTTCTAAAGGAGATGGAAAACTCGACAGTGACTTTCTGAAAGCTTGGACTGGAGAAAGGCCAATGAAGGATATCGATCTGCCTGTCGGATGCCAGTATCCAGGTTGGACTGATCCAGACAGCAAATCAATGCACAACTGGCGCCCTCACGTGGCTCTGCTAAATGTTTACACTGTACGCTCACCTGGAAAAATCCTGGAGGGACCGGACCCACTGGCATGCCCTCTCCTGGGGGGAGGCTCCCAAGCACGGGGCTGGGGGCTGCCGCTGCACTCTGGAGGAAGAGAGTAACACATATCACCTATGAAACATCAGACAGGAAAAGAAACAATCTCCTGGTCTCTGTCCCAGTGAGTTAGGTTTTCTTTCTGCCATGTTGGACACATTTATTTGGTTTATTTGTTGATGTTTTGCAGGAGTTTGCCACATTATTGTACCACTACTGATCAATCCTAGTCAGCTGTCACCTTAAGATAAAACCTAAACATGTACCGTAATTTCCAGACTATAAGCTGCTAATTTTTTCCCACACTTTGATCCCCTGGGTTCACGAGATTCACAAGGCACCGATAAATTTAGCCTTGTCACATCAGCTCAATAAAATTGCCGAACAGGTCACAGTGGACCCATTAAATTGTTGTTGTTGTTAAATAGTAGTATTTGGCATGGCGCAGTTGGGAGAGTGGCCGTGCCAGCAACCTGAGGGCTCCTGGTTCAATCCCCACCTTCTACCAACCTTGTCATGTCTGTTGTGTCCTTGAGCAAGACACTTCACCCTTGCTCCTGATGGGTCGTGGTTAGGGCCTTGCATGGCAGCTCCCAACATCAGTGTGTGAATGTGTGTGTGAATGGGTGAATGTGGAAATGGTGTCAAAGCGCTTTGAGTACCTTGAAGGTAGAAAAGCATATAACCCATTTACCATTTAAATCAGCACTATTGTTATGGGGGCCACATTTCCAGGACCGTAGGGCACACTTCTTATTATTAGTTTTATTTTGTATATTCCAGAGAACCAGCGTCCTCTACAGCAGCTGTTTGATTTTGGTCTAACCATTTTGTCATAATCACAGGAGCACTCTGCAAAAAAGCTCGTCAAAGATCATCTCTATGACAGCTCTCCCTTTTTTAAAGAATCTGCTGCAAAAATAAGACTCTCTCACAAGTTTTTTTAACTGAATTTGCAGGCCACCAGTCCAATAGTCAAAATGATGAGGACCTATAATGGTACCTTGAGGAACACCACTAGTATAACTAAAGAAGTTGAACAAATGACTGCTGACTGCTAAAGTAAACACGCTACAGCAAAACCTTGGTTACTAAAATCAAATAACAAAAAAATGTGTAACCACCAAAAAAGAAAGGACTTAAAGTGGTGCCTTGAGGAACGCTTCAGTTAGGTAAATCACAAGTTTAGACCTCAGTATTGCTAGAAAGGTTAAAATGTCAATGCAGGGATCTGCCAGTGTGTTTACAGTGGTCCAAGTTCCTCTATACAACAGGAGCACTCCTGTGTTTTTAGGAATTTGCTGCTAACATATTTGTACCCCAAATTTTAAACTGAACTCGGGGGCCAGTATGATGTCATTCCCGTGCCAGTATTTTTCCCACCTGTTGAATGGCCCTGCATTAAATCAAACGCGCTGACACAATCATTCACTCATCCATTTATCGCGTTATGGACTCACCCCCGTCATGAAGAAAACACAGGAAAATAATGACGGCGCAGCACCAAAGTCAAAGACTATAGACCCGCTACAGGAATCCACCGCCTGTCCCGGGCCCCGAAATGCGCGGATATAGGGGAAGGACAAAGAGGGCGCTCAATGACTGTTACAGTAGGCTATTGTATGCCATGTTCCAGGCACAATCTTTTGCTAAATTTGCGCCTGTTTAAATATTTAAAGGCCTACTGAAATTAGATTTTCTTATTTAAACGGGGATAGCAGATCCATTCTATGTGTCATACTTGATCATTTCGCGATATTGCCATATTTTTGCTGAAAGGATTTAGTAGAGAACATCGACGATAAAGTTCGCAACTTTTGGTCGCAGATAAAAAAGCCTTGCCTGTACCGGAAGTAGCGTGACCTCTCAGGTTGTGGAGCTCCTCACATCTGCACATTGTTTACAATCATGGCCACAAGAAGCGAGAGCGATTCGGACCGAGAAAGCGACGATTTCCCCATTAATTTGAGCGAGAATGAAAGATTTGTGGATGAGGAAAGTGAGAGTGAAGGACTAGAGGGCAGTGGAAGCGATTCAGATAGGGAAGATGCTGTGAGAGGCGGGTGGGACCTGATATTCAGCTGGAAATGACTAAAACAGTAAATAAACACAAGACATATATATACTCTATTAGCCACAACACAACCAGGCTTATATTTAATATGCCACAAATTAATCCCGCATAACAAACACCTCCCCCCTCCCGTCCATATAACCCGCCAATACAAATCAAACACCGGCACAACACACTCAATCCCACAGTCCAAAGTACCGTTCACCTCCGCAAAGTTCATACAGCACATATATTTCCCCAAAGTTACGTACGTGACATGCACATAGTGGCACGCACGTACGGGCAAGCGATCAAATGTTCGGAAGCCGCAGCTGCATACTCACGGTAGCGCGTATCCAACTCAAAGTCCTCCTGGTAAGAGTCTCTGTTGTCCCATCTCCACAAGCATGCGTATCATACTCAAAGTCCTCCTGGTAAGAGTCTATGTTGTCCCAGTTCCCCACAGGCCAATGGTAAAGCTTGACTGTCATCGTTCGGGAATGTAAACAATGAAACACCGGCTACGACGTAGCCGCTACGTGTTTGTGTTGCTGCAGCCGGCCGCTAATACACCGCTTTCCACCTACAGCTTTCTTCTTTCCTATCTCCATTGTTCATTAAACAAATTGCAAAAGATTCACCAACACAGATGTCCAGAATACTGTGGAATTTTGCGATGAAAACAGACAACTTAATAGCTGGCCACAATGGTGTCCCAAAATGTCCGCTACAATCCGTGACGTCACGCGCAAACGTCATCATACCGAAACGTTTTCAGCAGGATATTTCGCGGGAAATTTAAAATTACACTTTACTAATCTAACCCGGCCGTATTGGCATGTGTTGCAATGTTAAGATTTCATCATTGATATATAAACTATCAGACTGCATGGTCGGTAGTAGTGGGTTTCAGTAGGCCTTTAATGTTTCAGTATGTACCATTACGGCGTATGGACTTGTGTGGCCAATAATGTACAAAATAAATCCCAAAAATAGATGGGTGCAGCTAGTGTTGTACGGTATACCGGTACTAGTACAGTACCGCGATACTAATGAATCAAATGCTGCCCCTTTTTTTTAACGAGCATGATGGCGCGTCGTCGTCACGTTGTGACATTGCTTGTTTTACGGCATGTTCGACAGCACACAATCACGGAGTTCTTACAAGCAGACACAGTTTGTAGACAGAAAAGGGAGAATGGATGCATTTTGGTTTAAAAATTAAAGATAAAGGTGAAGCTATAACACTGAAACGCCCTCAGGAAGAGGTGCTTTAAGTCATGGCTAGCTAGCTAGCGGCTAACGTTCATTCGCAGTCGGCAGTGTTTTAGCTTCTTCTAAATCACTAATCCTCGCCTCCATGGCGACAAATAAAGTAAGTTTCTTACAAGTATCATCCCTGCAGGACGAGGAATAGCTAAACATGCTAAACATATACACACATAAACACATCGCAAATACACAATAGCTAAACCGGCGTTACAATGTAAACAAACGCCATGGGTGGATCTACACCTGACATCCACTGTAATGATACCAAATACAGGAGCGTATCTATTCGACACTGCTATGATTACATCGATATTTTTTAGTGTCACAAAATCTTTTTTCGTTTATTTAAAATTTAAATCATCTTTTATTGCAATAAGAAACATATGTTTAATGTACCGTAAGATTTTTTGTTAAAATAAAGACAATAATGCCATTTTTTGTGGTCCCCTTTATTTAGAAAAGTATTGAATAGTACCGGTACCAATACCAATATTTTGTTACCGGTACCGGTACCAAAATATTGGTTTCGGGACAACCCTAGGCTTATATTTAGGTGCGCTCTATAGTCCGAAAACGACAATACTGATGAGTTGAGGAACATGCTTGGTGCCTTGTATCTGTTTTCAAGTATCTGCCCACACTATTTCTCTGATCCTTCACTCCCCCACTGAAGGCGATGTGCAATAGTGAAATTGGGCCCGATTCTCTGAAGTTTCCGCCGGCTGACTTTTTAGGTCACAGAGAAGCAAGGTTTAAAGAGTTGAGATAAAAGCAAGCTGATGACACTCGCCGCTCTTCCTTTTGTCTTCCATCTATGTCCACAGTGTCTATTTTGCTGATGCAAACGTATAGCTTTGGGACAACAGTGGACACAAAATTAGTCAACTTGTGTTGTGTAACACAGATCAGCCTCAAGAGCGGAACTTTGGAAGCCTCCCCCCACTCGCCATTGCATGTTTCTTGCACCTTGGATTACCCAGAATGCATCTGCACTCCGGCAGCCTGGAGGTCTGCTGAGTTTGCCTTCATGCTCAGAGAGAGAGCAAAAGGGAGAGAGAGAGGAAAATGAGGACAAAGCAGAGATTATGTGCGAGTGTGTGGCGGTGCGCACATTTTGTTTGTTTGTTTGTGTGTGTGTGTGTGTGTGTGTGTGTGTGTGTGTGTGTGTGTGTGTGTGTGTGTGTGTGTGTGTTGGGGGGATGCTAAAGGAGAAAAATATCTACCTGACCTGCTGACAAAGCAGCATTTCTCTTCAAATGAAGGAAGAAGAGAGAGAAACGAATAACAACAAAAACGAGCAAAAATGTCTGCCTGCCCCAGAGACCAGCACAGACATCTTTTAAGCAAAACCACCACGTTGTCCCATTTAGAAACGGATCTAAACATAAACAAAATAAAGTTAAAAGAAGAGTGTCAGAAGAAGAACACATATGAGAAGAAAGAAGATTATGTTGGTGACGAGAGATTGGATTAATTTTCAATGTGTTGAGAATTGCACGGAAGGTGATTGTTACAGCAAATGACACACAATGGATTGCATTGATCCATAGGTTGACTCACTGTACGTTAGGGTGTAAACAAGGGCAACACGACATCAGCTATGGTACCAGCTTTCACAGACATATTTATAGGTAGGTAGGTAGGTTTTTATTGTCATTGCATAAGTACAACGCAACTTTGTTTTCAGCACAAACCCGTTTAAGATTACACCAACAAACTGCCAGTTAATTAGTTCTAATGTTTAGATTTGGAGAGCAGTGCAAAAAGAGGCAACAAGAAAGTTAAGACAAGACAAGACAAAGAAGCAAGCAGGAGAGATAAGGGAGAGGAAAGGGGAGCGTCTGCCCTTGATGAGTGCCAGTGAGATCAGAGGTCTGCAACCTGCGGCTCCCTTTTGGCTTGCCTTTGACACACAATTTAAATAAATAATGGCTATTTAATTTTAATGAATTCTATTTTATTTAGTTGTTATTTAGGAGAGTTCTATGATACTGTAATATAAAAATAAAACATATTTTAATATTTTGTTGATCAAAACGTATGTCACAAACGTATGTTGACGAAGTTGGTTCATGTGTGTGCTTACTATGTGGGGAGAAAATAGCAAACAACAACAAAAATCAAATGTTGAAGACATTTCCAGAACAAACACACAGAATTTGCGAAAATATACCCAGCTGGAGATGACCGAAAAAGAGCAGTTTCGGAACTGCTGCTGCGTTTGATTTCATAAATGCTATTTCATTAGTGTAGTGAAACTATAAGTGGTGTTATAGTCATTTTAGGGATCACACAGAGTTTGCGGCTATCTGTGGGTTTTATTTGGTGGGAAATGGGCTCAAATGGCTCTTTGTATGGTGAAAGTTGCCGACCCCTGCCCTAGATCATTTAAAAAATCCCATAAATGTACAATAATTTGACCCCATCAAAACGGCTCTGAGTAAAAACACAATCAAACTAAGCCTGCTATCGTGCACTTTACTAATCTAACCCGGCCGCATTGGCATGTGTTGCAAACACTGCGACGATACTTTGCTACCCTAAACATGCTTCTATATTCTACTGATGGACTTGTTAGTCCTGTCTCTACATTACTACTGCATTTGGTGGCAGAAGCAATCTGGTGCACATTTTGAAACAAACTTGGCGGGTTGATAGAAACCACTTGAGGTGAGGCTGATCCCTCTACATAGTGCTTCCCTGTAGAGAACGCTAAACATTTGTTCGACATTTCACTGTAGTGCAATTACACAACAGCACACCACTGTAAAAACTAATCAGAAAGCACAGAACACACTACACACTCCACCAATCCCATCACTGTTATGTCCCAGCAATCATTGCAATACCTAATGAGATAACACACCATGGGCACGATCTACTAAAGGTTTGTTTAGTTGCCAACACAGACAGTTTAAGTAATTTCCTATATATTATATATATACACCTGTTGTGGTTATATACACATTTAGTGAAGAGTATAAATTATTCTATTCATTATATATTGTTTTTGTACAAAACCCAAAACCAGTGAAGTTGGCACGTTGTGTAAATCATAAATAAAAACAGAATACAATGATTTGCAAATCTTTTTCATCCTTTATATTCAATTGAATGAACTGCAAAGACAAGATATTTAATGTTCGAACTGAGAAACTTATTTTTTTTTTGCAAATAATCATTAACTTAGAATTTAAAGGCAGCAACACGTTGTAAAAAAGTTGGCACAGGGACATTTTTACCACTTTGTTACATGGCGTTTCCTTTTAACAACAACTGAGGGGACCAATTTTTGAAGATTTTCAGGTGGAATTCTTTCCCATTCTTGCTTGATGTACAGCTTAAGTCGTTCAACAGTCCGGGGGTCTACGCTGTCGTATTTTAGGCTTCATAATGCGCCACACATTTTCAATGGGAGACAGGTCTGGACTACAGGCAGGCCAGTCTAGTACCCGCACCCTTTCACTACGAAGCCACGCTGTTGTAACACGTGCAGAATGTGGTTTGGCATTGTCTTGCTGAAATAAGCAGGGGCGTCCATGAAAAAGATGTTGCTTGTATGGCAACATATGTTGCTCCAAAACCTGTATGTACCATTCAGCATTAATGGTGTCTTCACAGATGTTTAAGTTACCCATGCCTTGGGCACTAATACACCCCCATACCATCACAGATGCTGGCTTTAGAACTTTGCTCCTAAAACAGTCCGGATGGTTCTTTTCCTCTTTGATCCGGAGGACACCACGTCCACAGTTTCCAAAAACAATTTGAAAAGTGGACTCGTCAGACCACAGAGCACTTTTCCACTTTGCATCAGTCCATCTTAGATAAGCTCGGGCCCAGTGAAAACGGCTGCGTTTCTGGGTGTTGTTGATAAATGGCTTTCGTTTTGCAATAGTACAGTTTTAACTTGCACTTAAAGATGTAGCGACAAACTGTAGTTACTGACAGTGGTTTTCTGAAGTGTTCCTGAGCTCATGTTGTGATATCCTTTACACACTGAAGTCGCTTTTTGATGCAGTACAGCCTGAGGGATCGAAGGTCACAGTCATTTAATGTTGCTTTTCAGCCTTGTTGCATACGTGCAGTGATTTCTCCAGATTCTTTGAACCTTTTGATGATATTACGGACCGTAGATGGTGAAATCCCTGAATTCCTTGCAATAGCTCGTTGAGAAATGTTGTTCATAAACTGTTCGACAATTTGCTTACGCATTTGTTCACAAAGTGGTGACCCTCGCCCCGTCCTTGTTTGTGAATGACTGAGCATTTCATTTGGAAGCTGCTTTTACACCCAATCATGGCACCCACCTGTTCCCAATTAGCCTGTTCACCTGTGGGATGTTCCACACATGTGTTTGATGAGAATTCCTCAACTTTCTCAGTCTTTTTTGCCATTTATGCCAGCTTTTTTGAAACAAGTTGCAGGCATCAAATTCCAAATGAGCAACTATTTGCAAAAAATAACAACGTTTACCAGTTCGAACGTTAAGTATCTTGTCTTTGCAGTCTATTCAATTGAATATAGGTTGAAAAGGATTTGCAAATCATTGTATTCTGTTTTTATTTACGATTTACACAACGTGCCAACTTCACTGGTTTTGGGTTTTGTATATCTTTGTAAATATACAGTATGTGGGTTTATTCAATGACGGAAACAATGTTCGCTCTGTACGTCTTGTGGTGTGGGACGTTAATGATTGATGCACACTGCTACACTGTGTCACAGGAAAACAAAGTCCCTTTCAAGTTGCCAATGTAACCACCCAAAAAGCTTTATTTACCCCTCTAGTGAACGCGGCCAATAAGGTAACCTAAAAGCAATAATACTCTGACTGTGATTTAATTCAAATCAAGTTTTTTGAGTAGTAAATACATGTTTTATGTTCTCTATGAGAATTATCTTGTGTTGTATTGTATTTTAATACCATGTTTTGTATTTTGTACAGTTCTCACGGCATGCTTAACATCATTAAAAGGAACATTTGTTCTGCTACGTTCGACTGGAGGGAGCAACAGTTTACCGAATTAAAACACATGCAAACTTGGTAGGGCTGGCAAAGCTGATCTAATCAGCTCGTGCGCGGATAATTGCGTCTCTTAAATGAGCAAAATAGAGCAATCCATTGAGTGTCTGCCTTCCTGTACAGTATATGCAGAACACAGTATATGCTTATAATGAGAGCGCCCACAATATTAGGAGGAGGAGATGCAAATATAATCATTTAGCACTCGCAGTGTGATTCATCAAGCCTGAAACTTTTCTGCGGCCGCTGTTTTGTGTCTATATTTAGCACGTTTGAAAGGTGCGTGCAAACTGGCTTTGCCGCAGTCAGAAGGAGGCGATCACTGCAGAAGACGGAGGGAGAGGATATTCCAAGCTTATACAGTATTTCTGTCAGACATAAACATAACCATCTTTGAGCTGACTAATGACTTATAATAATAGCATTCATTTTTCCAATCTTCAAGATATATTGTCATTACTCACTATTATTATATTATCACAGTTTTTGCCCGTTGAAAATACTGATTGTGCGTTCTCCTGCAGAGCGCACCTTCAGCACTCTGAAAATAGGTCCTGTTGTCTAGATTGCAATTTTATATTACCGAAAAGATGGTACATATCATTTACTGCAGTGTTTTACAACCTTTTTTGAGCCAAGGCACATTTATTTCACTCGAGTCACACCACCAACCGAAAATGTTAAAAATGAAACTCAGTAGCCTGAATTGATATAATAAAGTAGGGTTGTCCCGATACCAATATTTTGGTACCGGTACTAAATACTAAATATTTCGATACTTTTCGATATTTTTCTAAATAAAGGGGTACCACAAAAAATTGCATGATTGGCTTTATTTGAACAAAAAATCTTACGGTACATTAAAAATATGTTTCTTATTGCAGTTTTGTGCATTTACTGAACATACTAGACAACTTTTTTTAATTAGTAAGTAAGAAAACAAAGGCTCCTAATTTAGCTGCTGACGTATGCAGTACTATATTTTGTCATTTTTCATTCTATTATTTTGTCAATATTATTATAGTACAACACTTAAGACCTTCAGTATATCAGTATGTGGAATTAAATTATGGAATGGATTAAGCAAAGCAATCAAACAATGTACTAATATGATACACTTCAAGAAACTCTTCAAACTTAAAGTGTTTACAAAGTACAAAGAAGAAGAACCATGACAAACATTCTCAATTTATTTCATCCATCCATTCATTCATTCTTAAAGTAATCTTACTTATCTCATCATATGAAATATGACTTACTTCACCAATTATTATTATTAAATTCTTACTATTATTTATTTATTTATTTTTATTGTGATTACTTATGGAGTTTATTGTGAATAAATTGTGAACAGGAAGTGAACAAAAAGTTTTGCAACTGTTATGTAAAGAAAAGGGGTAGGATTAAATAAGCTCTGCTTCTTCCTACTCCTTTTCGAACATGTTGAAAAGGGAAACTGGAAATTGTGATGTATCATGTTGTATGCTTGCATGTTCGAAATAAACTCAAACTCAACTCAACAAGATTATAAAGGACAAGCTGTAAAAATTGATTATTAATCTACTTGTTCGTTTACTGTTAATACCTAGTTATTTTCTCTTTTAACATTTTCTATCTACACTTCTGTTAAAATGTAATAATCACTTATTCTTCTGTTGTTTGAATGCTTTACATTAGTTTTGGATGATACCACAAATTTAGGTATTGATCCGATACCAAGTAGTTACAGGATCATACATTGGTCCTAATTTAAGTTCTCATGTGTCCAGGGACGTATATTTCCTGAGTTTATAAACATACATTTTTAAAAAAGAAAAAAAATATTTTGTGATGCTAAAAAATAGCGATGTAATCATAGTAGTATCTACTAGATACGCTCCTGTACTTGGTATCATGGATGTCAGGTGACGCCGGTGAGCTATTGTATCCTCCTACGGTGTGTAGTGAAACATGTTTAGCTATTCCTCGTACTGCAGGGATGATACTTGTAAGAAACTTACTTTATCTGTCGCCATGGAGGCGAGGATTAGTGATTTAGAAGTAGCTAAAACACTGCTGACTGTGGATGGATGTTAGCCGCTAGCTTGCGAGCCATGTCTTAAAGTACCTCTTCCTGAGGGCGTTTCAGTGTAATAACTTCACCTTTATCGTCAGTTTTTAACCCAAAATGCGTCCGTTCTCCCTTTTCTATCCACACACCGTGTCTGCTTGTAAGTACTCCGTGATTGTGCGCTGCCGAACATGCTCGTCTGCTTGTAAAACCAGCAACGTCACGATGTGACGGTGTGCCCGTTAAAAAGGGCAGGGGAGAGAACCGGTACTTTTTAGAGGCGGTATACACACACCATAGTAATACTTGTATCTCTGACTACGGTAGCTGTAATGGGCCGACAATCCATCAAGCGGTGCGGCTTCAAAGTCACACAAAAACATTTTGACTGATTTTTGTGAGTGTTTTGTGTCATGTTCTTTATTCTCAATGGAACATTTAAAATGTTGGTGGTATTTACTGGCCTCATATTGCAGTCTACACATATCTCTAATGTGTGACTACCATCTACTGGTCACACTTATCATTGCACCATGTACCAAATAAAATTGCTTTGCGGTCGGTAAGCACAACCAGAATTATTCCGTACATTAGGCGCACCGGGTTATAAGGCGCACTGTCGATTTTTGAGAAAATGAAAGGATTTTAAGTGCGCCTTATAATCCGAAAAATACGGTAGGTTTAAATTGTATTATTTCCCACGGCACACAAGACAATATTTCACGACACACTAGTGGTTGAAAAACACTGATTTACTGCATGTTCAACAACATTGCAAAACACTACACATTGGAGAGCGTGACAACATCAATGTGGAGGGAAATGAGTGTCTCCATGGTGACAGTTGGTACACACGCAAAAAAACTCATTTAAAAAGAGTGGTGTGTACCACTTTTGCACTTGTTATCAATTGTGCCAAACATCTTAGGAGATCACCTGCAACACACCCACTAATAGTACACACAATTGTATAGTTTCCACGCGCTATTTAGCACTTGTTATTTGGATCTTAGTAGATCAGGCCCCCTATGTTTACCACACTTGTTCCTTGCTCGTATGTATGTATAACACGTTCTTTGTGTGTCTGTGCGCGTCTGTGTGAGCGAGTGAAAATGCGGAATCATTTCCATTCTGCTTTAGAGATGGAGCAACACTATGAGAGACACTGCGTGAGAAGAATCTCAAACATGCTCCTGTCGTCGCTCTCCCTGTTTTAGCCTTTTTTCCTCCTCGCCTGTAATTCTCCTCCATACTTCGTTTCTCTTGCAGTCCGGCTGTTTTTAAATGAATACAAATATGGTCTTATCACACATTCAGTCAATCAAAATGCATCAATGCTAACACTACTTATCAGTCTATTGTCACAGCAGAAAAACAAAAAAGTGACAGTTTTTTCTAAAAAACAAAGTTAAGCACTGTTAAAGGAAGACAGAGGGGAAAATTGCAGGGACAAGAGGGGGATAAGACAGAGAGAACAACAAGAACAAGACAGAACATCATCAGCAATTAAGATATGTACAAATATGATAGTAAAAGTGAAAGCAGAGAAGCAATTAGTGAAGCAAATAATAACACAGAAATGACAATGAACATTATTACACTACAAATGGAGCAATACAAATACCAATTGAAATAGCACTATTGATAATGAATAATAACAATAATTACCTCAATTATCAACAATACAATTGTTTCAAATGCATCAATACATATATGCAATGATAACTTGAAATACAAAAGAAAGCAGATAAATGGAGGAGAAGAAAGAGAAACTAACTGTATTGACCTTGTAGATTGTTATAGTAACATTAGGTTTGTCAGTGTGCCGTGTTTTACCCAGTTTCTCCTAGGGGAACAACGTTAATATATGTTTGATGTGTGACTGTATGTATGCATATGTGTTTGTATATGTACAGTATGTGTATATGTATGTTTGTACAGTGAATGTTAGACTTAGACTTCATTTTATTGTCATTCAAATTTGAACTTTACAGTACAGATAAGAACAACATTTTGTTGCATTAGCTCGTTGTAGTGCAGGATAAAAGAGCAATAAGGTGCAGATATAAATACATATATTACTGTACAGATAAATATATTGCACTTTTGCATATGCATCCACGTTTATGGATGTATGTTATATTGTCTTTATATTCCAACGAGTTATTACGTTTTTGAGGGGGAATTGAGGGGATTATTATGATGCGTTCAAGAGTCTTCTGTGTGACGTGAGGATGTACGAGCTTTGAGTGTGTATGTACAGTATGTACTGTATTTGTGTATGTATGTGGGAGCGTTGGTACCTATGTGTGCGCGTATGTATGTATGTATGCATATATGTATAAATAATTGTGTGTATAGGAGTATATATGTGTATTTGTATGTACAACATATTTGAAAGCCCAACCCAAAACAGCAGGTGTGGCGCCCAGGGAACAAGGGACCAACGGCCCCACGCAGCCAGGCCGGCCAGCGACAGGAACCCCAGAGCCTGGCCCACCGTGCCGCCTGGAAGGGCAAGCAGCAGCCATAGACAGACGCGCCCGGCAGAGGACAAGGCACTGGAGAAACAGGGGACAGCCAGCCCCCAACTTTCAATGTTTATTATTTCCCACTGAAGTATTATCTTGATATTATTTGTTTTTTTGCAACACATGTTTGCTATGAGTGTTTTGAAAAGCAGCAACTCGCCGAGTCTAAATCAAAGAAAGAAAATGCGAGCAGAACCTAAAAGAGTTAAGTTTTTTACCAAAGGCAACAATCATAAATGAAACTTCCAGCACATACACAATGTTGACATCTAGTCATATTTTGATAAAGACTGGGAAAAACACCCTACTCATAAACGACGCGTGCATCAGCAACAAACATAGCAGTAGACGCAAAAATAAATCATGAAATGCAACCTTACCCGAACAAAAACTATGCATATTTATCCGGGAGAGTCTTGATACCAATTTCCTTGACCCAGCCACACACAAAGGAGTTGTAGACCTCCATGCTTTTCCAAGTTTCCATATCTTTTGTCATCCAGGATGGCGTCTGGAGCACAATAGTTTGATATGTCTGGGAACGCGACCGACGTATAACCCTTGACATCACTCAACAGATTTTTGGGGGATAAAGTATAGAGATTTATTCCATTGTATAGTTTGATTTTTTGCTCGTATCCACTTTTTGCAGGAAGATTTAAGCCTCTTTCGTACTCAGATAGTTCGCGCGCTGCCTCCTGTACAACTGCCATCTTGGCTTGGTTGACCAACGCCTGTTTTCACTTCCGGGAAGAAGTCACGTGACAGAAGACAAGCAATTGGATGGGGATTGTTGTGAGGTGACATCGCTCAAGAGGGGGGATGTAGTTTAGACCAGGCCTGGACAATTATTTTGCCTTGGGGGGCCAGATTTAGAGAAAAAAATACCTATTTTTAGGAACACTAGTAAAAAAAGCTCACAATAATGTCTGATTGAATGCTAAAAACATTATGACAGACCGCCTTAAAAAACGGAATGGAATTTCATATTTTTTTACTCAATGTACATGAAAATAAAGAATGTAGGATCGCGATGAGGTGGCGACTTGTCCAGGGTGTACCCCGCCTTCCACCCGAATGAAGCTGAGATAGGCTCTAGCACCCCCCACGGCCTCAAAAGGGACAAGCGGTAGAAAATGGATGGATGGATGGATGGATTTACAATATTAACTATGATAAAACGTCACACCCACTCTCGATCAACATATTTTACAATCAAGCCAAACGCAACAAAAATGCAACAAACATAGCGAAATATGAACGCGAAGGGTAAAAAAAACATAACACCTACTATCTGATACATCAGATACATCACTAAGCTTTAGAACTTTGTTGTAAAAATCTCCTTCCGCGTCTGTCCCTGACACACGCATGTCAGGCTGGCACTCTTTGGAAACACTCCCCACCCACACTGCTTGGTGCCTCGTCTGAGCTGCTGTGACTTAGATTACCATAGTAACTAATTAGATTACCATAGTAACTAATTAGATGACCATAGTAACTAGTATATCATGCAAAAGCGCGGATTCCAACCATTGAAATAGTTTGTATAATTCAAGACTTACGGTCATTTGAAAACGTCACTGCACATCATAATGGCGGCTACATTTTCGATCTTAAACATCTAAAAACAGTTTTGGGGATTGAAAATCTTAACGGGCTGGGTCTAATTTGCCCAGGTCTGGTTTAGACCATGTGACCAATGAAGTAACGGGTGCCATTTTTAACCTGAAGTCCCCTAAGTCATCCTTGTTTGTAGTCCCTTTTGTGATCATTATCTTATAGGCTTTTTTTTTACTAGGTTCCCATAGCAAACCTGTGGGTGTAGGGATGTGTCCCCTAGTGGTACAAAGGTGTTTTTGATTGATTGATTGAGACTTTTATTAGTAGATTGCACAGTACAGTACATATTCCGTACAATTGACCACTAAATGGTAACACCCGAATACGTTTTTCAACTTGTTTCAACGTTAATCAATTCATGGTAAATTCAATTCAATTCATGGTGTCACTACAAGTAAGCTTTAACTTCCTTTTGACGGCTCAATCAGTTGAGATATTCCCATTCAGTTTGTGCATTTCCCCGCAAGTGCAATGGAGGACCAACCTGAGTAGCTAGCTGATTGTGGTTATAGTGTCCGCCCTGAGATCGGTACGTCATGAGTTCAAACCCCGGCCGAGTCATACCAAAGACTATAAAAATGGTACCTATTACCTCCCTGCTTAGCACTCAGCATCAAGGGTTGGAATTGGGGGTTAAATCCCCAAAATGATTCCGGAGCGCGACCACCGCTGCTCCCCTCACCTCCCAGGGGGTGAACAAGGGGATGGGTCAAATGCAGAGGGTAAACAGGTGACAATTGGTACTTTAACTTTTTTTTTTTTACTTTATATACTTCTTGTAGCCAAGTGGTCTTACCAAGTGCCTCCATATACTACTTACAATTATTCATTATTTTTTCCAATGAAGATATTTTCTTTCAAAACCACAATATCTATATTGTTGCCAAAACTTACTCGAAAGTACATCATGTATATTTTCCTAATTTTCCATTACTGTACACAAATTATAGATGTAAAAAAAATAAAACAGGAGCTGTACAAAGTATAGTTTGAAGGCCGCCTGCAATATAAGAGATCTGCAACCACACCACACAGGAAGGAACTCCATCCCTCCTCCCTCTCTCCTGCTCTCTCCATCCTCTAAAATGCCATTAGTCTACTTCCTGTGCAAGAGAGGCGGTAGGATGCAAAGAGGAGATGCTACAAGTTCGACACACGCACAGACAGAACGGAGAGGAAATGATTAATGGATTACAGAATATTCATACGGTATATTCCCCAGTCTCCTGTGGTAACCAGATACTTTTCACAGTCTTTTTGCAAACTCACTTCTTAGCTTTTTACTTATTTCAAGAACTGTAGTCAAGCAGTATAGTTCCCTTATCTTACGCAACACACGCCGGACGTTACCAGGCCATCCGCCGCCTCATCATGAGCACACCCTGACCTTGCCGGGAGTCCATACAAGCACATGGATGCCATAGGTGCCACGGAGCGATTATAAGTAAATTAGAAAAATATGTTATCATATTTTTCCCACTTTAAATTTGAATATGATTCTAAAAAAAACAGTCCTCTGTGGATTAAATATTTCATTGATTGAAATAGGACAAATGTGGCATGTGTGCTTATTTTGGTTGTCTATGTAGTTCACAATATTTCCAACCATTTTAATTGTAAACATTAGGGCTGTCAAATATAACAATATAAATATGTGACACAAACAAATGATCACATTAATCATGTACAGTACAGGCCAAATGTTTGGACACACCTTCTCATTCACAACACAGCTGATGGTCCCAACCCCATTGATAAAGCAAGACATTCCACTAATTAACCCTGAGAAGGCACACCTGTGAAGTGAAAACCATTTCAGGTGACTACCTCTTGAAGCTCATCGAGAGAATACCAAGAGTGTGCAAAGCAGTAATCAGAGTAAAGAGTGGCTATTTTGAAGAAACTATAATATAAAACATGTTTTCAGTTATTTCACCTTTTTTTGTACATAACTCCACATGTGTTCATTAATAGTTTTGATGCCTTCAGTGACAATCTACAATGTAAATAGTCATGAAAATAAAGAAAAGTCATTGAGTGAGAAGGTGTGTCCAAACTTTTGGCCTGTACTGTATGTATGCAGATTAATCACGCAATGTATTTTAGTCAGTAATCAGGTCAACGCATACGTCAGTGCAAAGATAAGTGAGGAGACTACGACTGGTGCGCTCACTGGTAAATTTCACTTCAATATACGCCCTAACTGCACTTTAGATAAAACTGTTACCAGCAAACACATGACGTACAAACGTACAATCAAGTGAAACATTTAAGAAATATTCCACATTTCAAATATGTGATTAATGATAATTAATCCAAATTCAAATGTGCGATTGTAATTAATTCAATTCTAAAAGTGCGCTTTATTATGCTTAATCTAAACACAAAAGTGTGACTATTCATGATTACTCTAAATTAAAATGTTTAATTAATCATGAGTGTTTCAAAAGTGTGACTGATCATGATTCAAAAGCTTGCTTAATCATGATGAATCCAAACTCAAGTATGATTAGTCATGATTACTTTAAATTCAAACGTTTGATTGATCATGACTAATCCAAATTCATAAGTGTGATCAATCATGATTACTCTAAATTCAAAAGTCAGATTAATCATGATTCCTCTAAATTCAAACGTGTGATTAATCATGAATAATCCAATTTCAAAATGTGATTAATCACGATTACTCTAAATGCAAAAGTTTGATTAATCATGAGAATCCTAATTCAAAAGTGTGATTAATCATAATTACTCTAAATTCAAAAGTGTGGTTAATCATAATTAATATAACCTCAAGTGTGATTAATCATGATGATTCTAAATTCAAAAGTTTGATTAATCATGAGTCATCCAAATTCAAAACTGGGATTAATCATAATTACTCTAAATTAAAAAATGTGGTTAATTACGAGAATCCAAATTCAAAAGTCTGATTATTCATAATTACTTTAAATTCAAAAGTGTGATTATTCATGAGTAATCCCAATCTAAAACTGTGATTAATCATGATTACTCTAAATTCAAAAGTTTGACTAATTATGAATCATGAATACTCTAAATTCAAAAGTTTGACTAATTATGAATCATGAATACTCTAAATTCAAAAGTTTGATTAATCATGGACATCCAAATTAAAAAGTGTGATTAATCGTTATTACTCTAAATTCAAAAGTTTGAATAATTATGAATCATGAATACTCTAAATTCAAAAGTTTGATTAATCATGAACATCCACAATCAAAAGTGTGATTAATCATCAATCAATGTTTATTTATATAGCCCTAAATCACAAGTGGCTCAAAGGGCTGCACAGGCCACAACAACATCCTCGGTACAGAGCCCACATAAGGGCAAGGCAATTCAAAAGTTTGATTAATCATGAACATCCACAATCAAAATTGCGATTAATCATGATTACTCTAAATTCAAAAGTGTGTTTAATCTTATCTAATCTAAACTCAGGTGTGATTAATCATGAGTACTCTAAATTAAAACATTTGATTAATTATGAGTAATCCAAATTCAAGTAAAATTAATCATGATTACCGGTATTCTAACTTCAAATGTTTGATTAAACATGAGAATCCAAATTCAAAAAAATTGATTAATCATGATTAATCCACATTTCAAAGCGTGATTAATCAGATGTTAGAAAAATATATATTTGATAGCATTAACACAACTCTATATCAACACAAAGTGGAGATACATCCATTGACTTTTGGGAACAATTTGTAGCATCGGGGATGTATCGGGTATTCTGTGATGTATAATTGCATGGTTTAGCTTGAAGATACCTAATGTGCCCATCTTGTTGGTGTTAATAATAAGTCAGTTGCACATAAATCTTTTAATGTCTGCGTTCAACACAGCACCAAAAGTAAGTGAAATAGGGAACAGTTAGCAGATAATTTCATAGACTGCAAATGATTTGTAGCCAAACAAATTGATTATTGATTATTATGACTGTTCCAGATAGGGAGGCGTATTCCAATCAATATTAAAATATAATTGGCCCTCAAAATTGAGTCTCTAGATCAGGGGTCACCAACCTTTTTGAAACCAGGGGCTACTTCTTGGGTACTGATTAATGCGAAGGGCTACCAGTTAGATACACACTTAAATAAATTGCCAGAAGTAGCCAATTTGCTCAATTTACCTTTAACTCTGTTATTATTAATAATTAATGATATTTATCTTTGTGGAAACACTGATCATCTTAATGATTTCTCACAATAAATAAATATAGAAACAGATAAATATCAATATGCAACCCTTTATTTTTATATTTTCTCTAAGTGTGCATTTTTCAAATTGAACATTTTCAAATGATCACTTCTAAGACAGTCTTGTGAAATCACAATATCCCATTTTAACTAGCTAGCCACTAACATTTTTTAACAAATCATGAATTACTTTGCACCATGTTTGTACAAATAATAACTCATGTAAAATACAAAAGTAAACTCTCAAATTTTTAAATCATGTCACACTTTGAACTGGACACCAAATCTGTTATCTGTTTCTTTGTCAGTTAGTGGGAAGCCTGGCATTGCATGCTGTTAACTAGTGTGTTGTACTCTGGTGTGTAACTTGACACTGCAACTCTGAGTGAGTCTTGCAGATGTGCATCAGTGAGGCGTGTTCTGTGTTTGTTCTTGATGAAGTTCATGTCAGAAAAGGCTGATTCACAAAGATAAGATTTTTCCTCATTGTTTGCGGAACCTTCTTAATCTTTTGGACATATTTTCACAGCAATCTGGCCTTAAGCTTAATTATGATAAATGTAAAATGTTAAGGATCGGAAATCTAAAGGGAACGTCCTTTCGAATGGAATGCAAAGTGCCTGTTTTGTGGACAGATGGACCAGTTAACATACTTGGTGTTGTTGTCCCAGAAAATCTGGAAGATCTAGGCTCAGTAAATTATGATAATCGACTAAGAAAGCTGGACAAAATTATGCAATTATGGAAAGGGAAATCCCTAACCTTGTATGGTAAAATGTCTATTGCCAACTCGTTAATTATTCCCCAATTTATTTATTTGTTTTTGTCATTACCAGCTCCATCACAAAACTTTTTTAAGATTTATGAGCGGAGGGTCTTCGATTTTGTCTGGAACGGCAAACCAGAAAAGATTAAAAGAAAGGTTTTGTACAAAGAGTATGAATATGGGGGCCTGAAACTTCTCAACCTTGAAGCTATGTGTCTGTCTTTAAAAGCATCAATTGTTCCAAAGATGTATTTAAACATTGAGTGGTACACAAATGTCCTGTTGGACAAAAAACATGTACTGTATCAAAAGAAATTGTATCCTTTTTTACAAGTGATCCCCTCCCAGAGAGTCTGCTGGGAAACATGGCGGGGTTCATAAAGGAAACAATCCACTCATAGTGGTGTTTTCAATTTTATGTGCCAGAAAAAAGAGACAATATTTTGCAGCAGTTAATTTGGATGAACTCTAATATTGTAATAGATGGAAAGCCTTTCTTTTGGAAAAATATGTTTGAAAGAGGAATCATTTTTGTCAATGATATTATCAATGAGAATGGTAAAATTATGAAGTATGATGAATTTAGAGCTATGTATGGTGATGCTTGCTCAAGCTTTTCATTTTATCAACTAACTGGAGTAATTGGGAAAAGATGGAAACAAATAATTAATTATGGAACTACTAAATTATTAGTTTGTAAACCTCTAATAAAAAATTCTAGTTGGCAAAAAGGAACTAAAATAAATAGAAAAATATATAATTTTTATTTAATAAAGAAATCTTTGAAGGCTGCCTCATACAACACAAATGGAAAATGGGAGGACTTTTTTGACTGCCCGTTGCCATGGGATGCCATATTCAAACTAATCAATAAAACTACTATTGATGTGCAAAACCGTTATTTTCAAATTAAAATTATTTATAACTTCTTACCCACAGGGAAAATGTTAAAATTATGGAATATGACAGAGTCAGATGATTGCAGATTTTGTTGTCAGGAGCCTGAATCACCCTGCATTTGTTTTGGTATTGTCATATTGTGTCTTTGTTTTGGGTGGAAGTTGAAAAAATGTGTTTAAGGATTGGTTTGTTTATGAAGCTTAATGTGGTTTCTGTTATTTTAAGAGAGTTCATTGACAATCATGATTTAGTCAATTTAATTATAGTACTCGGTAAAATGTTTATTTTTAAGGCCAAAAACAGATATTCACTTAGTATTACTTTCTTTAAATCATTTATTCAGTATTGTCTAACTTTAGAAAGTTACATGGTTGAAAACGATGATGCCAAAAAACATTAAAAAAAGATGAGAAGTCCTCAAAGGCTTATTTTGAAAGTATAATTATGTTTATAGATTATATAATATCTGTTGTTGTGTTCCCTAATTTGAGTGACCTGGACATAATCTGGACTGTACATAAATGCTTATTTTGAAAATGTAATTTTGTTTATAAATTATATGCAATCTGTTGTGTTCCCTAATTTTTTTCTGTGTACATGAATGAAGGTGTGTGTTGCTGAGTCCGACTTGGACATTATCTGGACTGGGCCTGGTTAAAAAAAACATTTTTTTATTTTTTATTTATTTTTAATTTTTTTTAGAACAGGCCCGCGGGCGACTCATCTGGTCCTTACGGGCGACCTGGCGCCCGCGGGCACCGCGTTGGTGACCCCTGCTCTAGATCCTGTCCCATGCTTTCAGTCTTTATCACCTGAAGGAGAAAACCATCCTTGATTACTAGCTATACAGGCAGCACAATGGGAATCTACCTGGCTTCATGGGGTCACCACAGGTAGGACGCTATCTGCGACTCAGCAAAAGGGTGGTGTCAAAGACAGGGGCGCCGCTTGTTTATCACTGATGTCATTATCGACCCTTGTAAACATCCCTGGCCAGTAAGAGGCGGTGTGAGATGTGAGGTGGCGCGGCGGGCTGATGCTCTGTCAGATAAGTTGCAACGGACTGAAAATGATAGCCAATGTTCTGCTGGAGAGTCACACTTCTCTCCTCGCCTCTATCTCACTTGGCTTCACCTACGCTGGAGCAGAGATAAGAGACTCACCAGAGCAGAGAAGAGAACGATTACAACCTCAGCTTGTTATGACGAGGATGCTGGGTCAGGGCGTGTTATACGCGGCCATTAATGCACATTTTCTTGCAAACCTACTTAGTAATATCATTCCATTTAATAAAACAGAAACTTCAACACATTACAAACGGATTCTGCATTGCAGTCTGCTTTAACACAACAAATGATCAAAATGGTCTGTGCAACTACAATGGAACACACTTTATTAGCACGCAAAAGGTGCACTCTGTAAGGATGTGCTGGAATGTTCTAGATGCGCCAAAATGCATATTGCAAGAAGTTTTCAAATATATGAAAAATAGAACATCATTTAAAAAACACATTTTATATATATATATATATATATATATATATATATATATATATATATATATATATATATATATATATATATATATATATATATATATATATATATATATATATACACACTACCGTTCAAAAGTTTGGGGTCACCAAAACAATTTTGTGGAATAGCCTTCATTCTAAAAACAAGAATAGACTGTCGAGTTTCAGATGAAAGTTCTCTTTTTCTGGCCATTTTGAGCGTTTAATTGACCCCACAAATGTGATGCTCCAGAAACTCAATCTGCTCAAAGGAAGGTCAGTTTTGTAGCTTCTGTAACGAGCTAAACTGTTTTCAGATGTGTGAACATGATTGCACAAGGGTTTTCTAATCATCAATTAGCCTTCTGAGCCAATGAGCAAACACATTGTACCATTAGAACACTGGAGTGATAGTTGCTGGAAATGGGCCTCTATACACCTATGTAGATATTGCACCAAAAACCAGACATTTGCAGCTAGAATACTCATTTACCACATTAACAATGTATAGAGTGTATTTCTTTAAAGTTAAGACTAGTTTAAAGTTATCTTCATTGAAAATTACAGTGCTTTTCCTTCAAAAATAAGGACATTTCAATGTGACCCCAAACTTTTGAATGGTTGTGTATATATCAGTGGCGTGCGGTGACGTTCATGTCAGGTGAGGCACTGACTTTATCACAGTCAGATTTACAAACATATGAACCCTAAAGAGTATCTTATTCAAAATTTGATTGGCAGCAGTTTTACGGGTTATGTTTAAAAGCTCATACCAGCATTCTTCCCTGCTTGGCACTCAGCATCAAGGGTTGGAATTGGGGGTTAAATCACCAAAAATTATTCCCAGGCACGGCGCCGCTGCTGCCCACTGCTCCCCTCACCTCCCAGGGGGTGAACAAGGGGATGGGTCAAATGCAGAGTACAAATTTCACCACACCTAGTGTGTGTGTGAGACAATCATTGGTACTTTAACCTAACTTTAACTTTACACTTACAAACTGTAGCACACAATAAAGCACATTTAATTAAAAAAACGTTATTATGGTCTTACCTTTACTTATAAATGCGGGAGCGTTGTGAATGAATGAAATATGAAATCCGCGCTGCATTCTGCAGGTGTACCTAATGTTGTGTCCCTGTTCACGGCTCCTCCGGCGCGCCGCGCGAGCATTGTTGTTTTTGCACTTTTTGGCTTCTTGTTAAGTGACTTTTTTTGGGTGGATTCGGTCTTGCACGTGGAGAGTTTGGGTGTGGGCTGTGGTTGGTGTGGCACTCCCGTCGGGCGATGCATTCTGCGGCGGGAGTGTTAACCGGCACCAGGAGGCGGGGTTATGAGACGAGCCTCACACAGTGTGTCTTGGCAGCAGTTTTATGATCGCTCAGCACTAAAAATACGTTACACACATAAAGTTGTGGACAAAATACACTGTACATTATATACCTCAGCTAACTAAACTATGGAAATGTATAATATAATTCATATAGCAATACGGTCTCACTGCACAGCAGGCCGGCAGTTAGCCGAGTCATTGCCACAATCCATGTTGAGGGCGAGGCACAACGCAGTGACGTGCCTCAACTGGCTGCTGATCACCGCACCGTCTCTTCTCAGTATTTGAACGGCAAATGTGAAAATAAAAATACAAATAATCTAAAACTGGTGAAGTTAAATGGAAAATAACTTTAGTATGATCACTGGATACATATAACAATTTAATGTTTTCTTTTTTTCTTTTTACTTTTTTTTTCTTTCCTCCCCTGCCTCTAATGACTGCACGCCACTGGTATATATATATATATATATATATATATATATATATATATATATATATATATATATATATATATATATATATATATATATATATATATATATATATATATATATATATATATATATATATATATAAACATATATATGTGTATATATTTTAACAGATAAAATACATGCACTGGGGGTAGGTTGATTGGCAACACTAAATTGGCCCTAGTGTGTGAATGTGAGTGTGAATGTTGTCTGTCTATCAGTGTTGGCCCTGCGATGAGCTGGCGACTTGTCCAGTGTGTACCCCGCCTTCCGCCCGAATGCAGCTGAGATAGGCTCCAGCACCCCCCACGACCCCAAAAGGGACAAGCGGTAGAAAATGGATGGATATATATATATATATATCCATCCATTGGGGGGAGGGGGGGCGCTATAGCCTATCTCAGCTACAATCGGGCGGAAGGCGGGTACACCCTAGACAAGTATATATATATATATATATATATATATATATATATATATATATATATATATATATATATATATATATATATATATATAGTCGAGGTTTCTGTGGTTTATCAAGGTTTCTCATAGTCATTCACATCAACGTCCCTTGTGTGGGCTCTGTGCCGAGGATGTCGTTGTGGCTTGTGCAGCCCTTTGAGACTTTTGTGATTTAGGGCTATATAAATAAACATTGATTGATTGATTGATTGATTATCCGTTATACAGTGCTCAATACCGGGGTAGAGGAAAAAACACAGAGGCTATTTCATCCCTACAAGCCTGTTTTGCAGGTTTCTCTTTTTATATATATAAAATCCCCCAACGAGCAGGGAAACCTACGAAACAGGCTTGTAGGAATGAATTAGCCTCTGTGTTTTTTCCTGACCTAACGTCGTCGTCGGCATCCTTCCGTCTCAGGAGACGATGGGGTAGATCCAAAAAGGGGGGGGGTCTCACTGGGATGGTCCCTCCCACGGACGGAGATGGCCCCTGGCACCTGTTTCCTTCGCCAATCGGATGGGCTTGGATCCGGTATCTGCTGGAGTGACCTCTCCAGTGGATCTAGATGGCCTGGGCATAGAACTATGGAGGGCAAGCTGTTGTCCAGGCAGCAGGGCCCCCCTCTCCGCATGGCTGGTGGATCCAAGGGAGCGACGAGTGTCAATACAACTTGGCACCAGCGACGCCGTAGGAGTTGCCGGAATGACGCTACAACATCAAACCGCCTTCAGGACTCCGGCTCCTGATTTTCTGTCGGGGTTTACTACCTTAGCCTTACCCTCAAGTGGGTTGACCGCAAGGCAGCGGTGGTTTTGAGATTGGAGATTTCCTTCTCCTAGATGGGCTGCCTTACCAGGTTTACGAGCCCCATCTGCCCGAATGCGGCAGGTAGCACGAGGGTATATATATATATATATATATATATATATATATATGATTTATATATATGATTTATGACAGCGAAAGGCATTCAAAGCTTAAGAATAAATAGATATGATCAAAATAGTATCAATCTCAAGGAGATTTCGGAGCCATTTCTAGAGTTGATGAGCAAGCCGTGACGTGGACAGAGTAACCACAGATACCTTCCCCATCGACAACAATGCTAATCACGCAGACTTTGTGAGAGCCGACAACAATTACTTTGGGAACAATTATGATCCAGAACCTTATATTTTTGAGCCCGACCACAAAGAAGATGAGCAATAAGTTTAAGAAGCCAAGTGTAACGACCTGGTCGCATCGTGGTGCGAGGTGTTCTCCCAGGGATGCAGACGCTTCGGACACAGCGTGCAGGTAGGAAAATGATTTATTTAAGCAAATAAGTCATAGCAGGGAAAAAACAAAGATGTGTACATAGCACAAAAGACAAAAACAAAGGGACTAGCGTGGGAGCTAGCAAGCAAAAATAATATAGCATGAAAGCTAGCAGGAATCGAAGAAGTCGTATACTGTTGCATGAGAACAAACTAGCAAGCCAGGCCGAGTGAGGCCCGGGCAAAGACTAAATAGCCCTCTGATTAGCGCTCGGGCAACAGGTGCGCGTCCCGAACGCTAACCAGAGGCAGGTGAGCACAATCTGCCGTCATGACAACAGAAACAAAAACAAGGTGCTGAAAACACACGTGACACTAAAAAGTAAACAAACTGTGATCCGAGCAGCGGATCCTAACACCAAGCGCTAAACAGACGTAACTTTATTGAAACACTAGCATCCGCAGCAGTGCTAGGTGCTCAACATACAAACTAACGAAACCATAGTAAAACAAACACTGTAAAAAAATGTATGGGATCCCGACTGACAGGACACTCACATAATTTCGTTTACATGAAGATTCAATCGGAATCCTCACGAAGGGTTAAAAAAAAGTTGCTGCAATTCGCGTCTTTTTGTGTCGTTTTCGCCATCTCGCGGGATGTGTAAGTCGACCAGCCTCTCGGTCCATGGCCACATTTGTCTACTAGCAGAACAGAGATGCATTAATTATAATCTATATTTTATAATGGGCACATTTGCACAATTGTTGGCTATTTATTTACGACATGATAGACAGCACATTTTTCTTTACATTTTTTGCGTATTTCCAGTATGACTGATCTAGTAACATGGTCAGAATGCAGAAGCGTTACCCCGCTGACGTACAATCTATGGAAATTGCCAAAGATATTTGGTGCAAAATATTCAAAATGGCCGACTAAATTTTTGGCATTGTGTGATGTTTAGACAGTATTTTCACAGACTTTGTGGATTGTAAATACAATTGGATATGGTTTAATTGATACAAAGGAAATTAACTTATTTTTTCACTCTACTGGTACTTTGTCATACAGCAGCTAAAAAACGATATTGCTGAATAAATGATGTGTCTAATATTGTTATTTTTGATAGTCCATATGTTTTAACGTGCATACATAAGACGGAGCATCAGCGCGATCGCCTCCTTTCTCATTTCTGCGCATCTGTTAGTTTGCTCGTACATTTGAAACGTGCTAAATAAAGACACAAAACAATACCGCTTTATTCTTGATAAATCACACTGTGTGTGCTAAATATTTATATTTGCATTTTCTCCTCCCAGTATTGTGAGGATCAGCATATACAATTCATGAAGACAAACACGATAAATGGATTATGCTCTCTATTTTGCTCACTATAGAGATCTGCTTTTGCGTGTGCTATCAAGTTTGCACTAGTGATGTGCGTTGCCACTGATTTTCTTTCCAATCCCATACAGAGTAAACATCAGGCTGGTATCGGCGATACCGATTCAAAACCGATACCTTGTGCAAATGTATCTAATGGGTCCGCTAAAATTTAAAATGTTGTCTATTTCAAATAGTAAAATTGAATAAAGAACACCATTATTTATTAATTGTAATTATATATTACATAGTATTTATTTATTTATGTTTTTATTTATGTATTTATTTATTTATCTATTTATTATTATAAATTCTTTATAATTCTAATTATTTATTTTTTTTAAATCATTATTTATCCTTATATACTAGTTTAGTTTCAAACTCTGAAGTATACTGAGGTAGTGGCGTGAATAACAATATAGCCAAGCTAATACAACAGAAAAAAGTCATACAATGTACACAACAATGGTGTTTCAAACCATAACAAAAGGAATAAAGTAACATAATAAGAGCATTAAAACAAATGAATTAATCAAAACTACTATTAGAATAAAAAACAAGTCACAATTCAGTTCCATGAACATGTTAACGTTAAAATACTGAACACGTAAACACAATCCTTCAACATTGACACATTGCCTCATTCCCAAGTTTAGTTATTTTTTCACTGTGTTCCTGTTAATGATACAGACTATCTCAAATAACTAAAGTATCAAAAGTATCGATATTTCAATTGGAGTATCATTATTAGAGCAGAAAGATGTAGCATCGGCGGTATCGATATTTCAGTATCAACGCAGGTTTAAATTCACGCATGCTTTGTAGATCAGCCCCATGTTTTTCCAAGTCATACCGAAGCCTTTCGCTACCTACATTGTGTGACTCCTTTGGTGTGAACCGGTTTAGTTTATTTCACTGGGAAGACCTTTGCTTTTGGGTTCATGACCCCTGTAGCGGCTCAGTCGAAATTAAGGTCTAGAACTGATGGTCAAATGGTCCTTTACTTTACATCCGTCACCGTGTGCCCAATGACCAACGCATTGAGCAAATGAGCCCGAACACAAAGAGGATGAGCAAACATACAAGATAAATGGTACATTAGAATATGTTGGACTTGAGCATTCAATATTTAAAACAAATTAAACGACTGCAACAATTGACTTTGTTTCCCTTTCAACTGGCGCTAGAATCCTTTTAACTGTTAGTTTTGTATTTCACCTTAACATATACGCTTTACCATCGCATTGAAAAGCAACAACTTCCTTTTTCCGCTTTCATTCGTGAGTTCCTTAACACAATAAAAGCATATCCGCTTGCACAACCTTCGAAATAACAGTCATATGTTACATAACAAAACAGACTTTTACTTAAACTTTTAACAGTTGTCCCTTACAACCCCCGTGGTCATCTCCTGGTCAAACTAGCTTCTCAATCTTACACCTTTTTGTCTTCCGCTGTCCCCGGTTGACCTCTCCCCTTCGCGCATACGTCAGCGATCTGCACAAACACATATATCCTCTCTCTCCCCCTTACATGTCCAAACATGCAAGTGATATGACTCAGCGTTCGGCAGCTCTGCTAAGCGAGCTCCCCTGAGACCAACATGCTGTGGGGTTGTTTTAAGACTAAAGGCAGAGGGGGAAAACAAAAAAAGTGACAAAAAAGAGGGAAGGGCTACTATTTTGAAAAGAGAAAGGAGGAAGCCAGACATGCAGTCTACACCGGGGGTCAGCAACCCATGGAGCTTTATAAAAAATGTATGAAAATGGAAAAAGTTAAAATATATATTTTTTGTTTCAATATGGTTTCTGTAGGAGGACAAACATGACACAAATCTTCCTAGTTGTTAGAAATCCCACTGTTTATATGAAACATGCTTCACTGATGAGAGTATATGGCAAGTACCGTCTTGTCCTACTAATTTCCCGGTCCTGGAACTAACCATAGTTTGTTTACATGTACAACTTTATCCGATGCTGCCACAGAAAGACGTGTTTTATGCCACTCCGTCTTTGTCACATTTTGTCCACCAAACCTTTTATGCTGTGTGTCAATGCACAAATGTGAGCTTTGTTGATGGTATCAACTTATTGAAGTAGTAAATTTGTATATTTGGTCTTCTTTCTTTCTTTCTTTCTTTCTTTCTTTCTTTCTTTCTTTCTTTCTTTCTTTCTTTCTTTCTTTCTTTCTTTCTTTCTAATAGAAACATAGATATCTGAAACATTCATCCAATGTATGCATCATAGTGTTTGTAGCCAAAGCTAATTTACAACACTTGTCCCCAACAACAACAACAACAACAACAACACAGATCTAACATCATTAAAATAGAAAAATAAAAAGAATGAGGCAAAGAGGAGTCGATAATAATGATAATAGTAATAATACAGACAAAGTGCAAACTAGATAAAAGCCAATACAAATAATAATAATAATAATAATAATAATAATAATAATAATAATAATAATAATAATAACACAGACAAAGTGCAAACTAGATAAGAACCAATTAGTAAAAATGAGTAAAAACTAAACATGGGAACATAATTGCTGCTCAACTAGCCACAATTGTGTTTGTTTTTTGAAAGTGACAAGTGCAGGTATACTTTTCAAAGTGTCAGCGAGTTCCATAGTTGTGGTCCTTTTATTTAAAAGGCAGTCCGGAATGGAACGCAACAGTTGCCTTTTGACATTGCTCGGGTGGTAGATCTGGTACCACTTTGCAGTCTTGTAATTGCCTTGCAGAGCAATTGGGGAGCAGTTATTTTATCACTGCATGACTGCAAGCTAATAAATGCTAACATGCTATTTAGGCTAGCTGTATGTACATATTGCATCATTATGCCTCGTTTGTAGACATATTCGAGCTCATTTAATTTCCTTTACTTATTTCCTCTGTGTATTTAATTTATATTTGCATGTCTCATGACACATTATCCGTATGTAATATTGGCTGCATTTCTGATAGTTGTTTTTGTGCCATGTTGTTCCAGACCACAGCAAATGTTACCCAGCTTGCAAAGATTGTAATAAATCCATTACAAGAAGACAGCCTGCCGTTTCCTTTAACTTGGACACACACATCTTTACCTTTGGCCATTCCAAGCCAGTCATTTCCAGGAGTTATCTCACCCTCTGAGAAGCCTTTGTTTTACTAATGTTTTGCAATATTGTAAAAATGTGAAGAATACATTTTATATTTCAACATTTCTGTCAACGAAGATTTGTGTCAGCCTGCGACACATAGTCATTTTGATAGTAGTCTATTATAGCTAATATAGACACTTATATCATGTGTTGTCTTCATTATAACACTTCTATAAGACTTTTAAAGTAATTTTGTTAGTAGGCTATTATAGCTAATATAGACACTTATATCATGTGTTGTCTTCATTATAACACTTAGATAAGACTTTTAAAGTAATTTTGATAGTAGGCTATTATAGCTAATATAGACACTTACATCATGTGTTGTCTTCATAATAACGCTTATATTAGGCTTTTAATTTTTTGTGGCTCCAGACAGTTTTTATTTTTTATTTTTTGGTCCATTTTGGCTCTTTCAACATTGTGGGTTGCCGACCCCTGGTCTACACCAACGAGCATCACGACAACCATTCCCACCCAAACCCAAACTGGAGTTGTTCATGCTTCTTTCCCCCCATCACTCTCTCTTCACATGCCTCCGCCACTTCTCATTGCCATGGCGATGATGCTACAGTGAGTCACCTGCACCTCCTCCCTCCTCCTCAACTGTGCCAAGGAACACTGGAGGATGGACGAGACAGAGCGAGAGAGGAGGAGAGACGGCTCTGTTTCCTAGGAAACAGACTGGGGATCTCCATAGCCCCCATTGGTTCACAACTGGTTGGAAGCAGCTTGTTACCCACGATGCTTTGAGGCAACAGTCTATGTGTCTTTCTGTCTTTTCTGGTTATTGCTCACATGCACATGAACACTCACACAAGTCAAAGTTTGGTAGTGAATTTTGTGATAAGCTTTGAAAATAGATTTCTTTAAACCAAAAATAAAATGTGTTTGCTTTAAGCAGGATAAACTATTGCTGTAGGTTTAATAGTTCTTACGGCCATATTGTAGCGAGTAGTAGTTTCTGCAATTAGCAGCTTGTACTCTGACACAAACGAGGCAACATAGTTTACACAGAAACAAAAAACAAAAAAATCCTTGTACACAAAGAATGTGAAAGAACATTAGTCAATATAAAAAAACAAACCTCACTAAAAGCACCAAAGTCCTAATGTCTTGTGCATGGAGAGTGACGTGAGTAGGGATGTATATCGTTAGGATTTTATCGATACCAATATGGAAATTCCTTATCGATACCGGTATTCATTTGTATTCAAATTTTTTTAAATGCATTTCTTTTATGACCATTTTTTATTAGCACAAGAGGTTGTACCAGCAACATCATGTAACATCTCACAGCAGGGAAGTTAAAAAAAGTTAAAGTTAAAGTAACCATGATCATCACACACACACTAGGTGTGTCGAAATTATTCTCTGCATTTGACCCATCACCCTTGACCACCCCCTGGGAGGTGAGGGGAGCAGTGAGCAGCAGCAGTGAGCAGCAGCAGTGGCCGCGCCCGGGAATCATTTTTGGTGATTTAACCCCCAATTCCAACCCTTGATGCTGAGTGTCAAGCAGGGAGGTTATGGGTCCCATTTTTATAGTCTTTCTTATCAACACCTAATTTTTAGGTCTAAAGCAAGTCAAAAATGTTTGCAGTGCAAGGTGTGATGCAGTGTTGTTTCTGAGCAATTTTATGGACTATTATATCACTTCAATTGTTTACTTTTTTGTGATGATTATTATTGACGTTCATTTCCAACTGATACTAATTATTTTTACTGTCGCGTGCGTTACGTTGAGGGACTTTTGAGGAGGGAATATAGTTGATACAAACTTTTGTGTGGCTTCACTTACTTTATTTATGATTATTCCAAGCTGATTATCAGATTTTTATCTGTGTCTATTTGATGCTTAGCAGCGGCACCTGAAGGAATGACAACGGTCAAATGGATTAAGATATACATATACATACTGTGTATAAATATATATATATATATATATATATATATATATATATATATATATATATATATATATATATATATATATATATATATATATATATATATATATATTTAGGCATGGTGTTCCTGGGATTGAAGGCCTCCCCTTTTCTCCTCCAAACATATCGCTAGGTGTTGTGGCCAAACAGCTAAATTTTTGCTTAATCTGACATCACATGGACAAAGATAAGACCTTTTGGAGGAAAGTTCTGTGGTCAGATGAAACAAAAATTGAGCTGTTGGCCACAATACCCAGCAATATGTTTGGAGGAGAAAAGGTGAGGTCTTTAATCCCAGGAACACCAATTCCTACCGTCAAGCATGGTGGTGGTAGTATTATGCTCTGCGCCTGTTTTGCTGCCAATGGAACTGGTGCTTTAAATGGGACAATGAAAAATGAGGATTACCTCCAAATTCTTCAGGACAACCTAAAATCATCTGCCCGGAGGTTGGGTCTTGGGCACAGTTGGGTGTTCTAACAGGACAATGACCCCAAACACACATCAAAAGTGGTAAAGGACTGGCTAAATCAGGCTACGATTAAGGTTTTAGAATGGCCTTCCCAAAGTCATGACTTATACGTGTGGACAATGCTGAAGAAACAAGTCCATGTCAGAAAACCAACACATTTAGCTGAACTGCACCAATTTTGTCAAGAGAAGTGGTCAAAAATTCAACCAAAAGCTTGCCAGAAGCTTGTGGATGGCTACTAAAAGCGCCTTATTGCAGTGAAACTTGCCACGGGACATGTAACCAAATATTAACATTGCTGCACATTTGGTCACATTTTCAGTAGACCCATAATAAATTCATAAAAGAACCAAACTTCATGAATGTCTTTTGTGACCAACAAGTATGTGCTCCAATCACTCTATCACAAAAAAATAAGAGTTGTTGAAAGTATTGGAAACTCAAGACAACCATGACATTATGTTCTTTACAAGTGTATGTTTACACTTTTACTCGCGACTGTATATATATATAAAGCCATATTATTTGTCCAGAATCTTAATGGTCTTCCTGGACCGGCCTAATTCAGAATTGATACTCGGTATACATCCCTAGATGTAAGATTATGAAGCTGTACTATTTATTCTAGGGTGGGGGTAACACTTCTCTCATATGGGCACATACTTGTGTTTCATTAGTCCACATGTGTTTGTCATCAGCTTTCAAATTTGAACCGATACGGTACCAATTCCAGGTACTCAAAGGTACCAATTTTTGGTACTTTTGTGTGTGTTAATAAATGTTAATTTTTGAATAATTAAATAATTTTTTTAATACAACATTTAAAAATGAGCTGAATATGGTAACTGTGCTTTCCAGTTGTTATATCTTGATGTATTATTACATTTCTGAGTCTTATTTGCAAGTATTATATAAAAGACTTTGCATTCAGTTACAATTCCAAGATGTTAGATGGCAGTAGTGTACAGACTATGGTGTTTTGCCTTAGCCAAGAAGTAGTTTTTGCCTTTAAGTTTAATGTCCCGGTCTAGTCTTATGTTGGGTCCTAAAAAGTATTCATACTGTAAGTATTGTACTTATTACACATCACCTGTTTGATTGTAACATTTATCTTAGTTGTAGTTTACATTACCAAATTTGGAGATGCCATGAACAATTGCTAAAGCTTATCAGAATCAAACATATGGCAAAGGTAATATAAATTAGCATCAAGCTAGCGCATCATAAAAAACGGAGTCATAATCTTCTATCAAATTCTAACTTCTATCAGGCATCTTAGTAGGAATACTAGTGATGGTATTATTTTAGCTACATGCATTGATCATATTTATACAAATGTTCCTGACCAATGCTCCGAAGCAGTCTCGGTTCCTGTAGGTTTTACTGACCACAATATAATAGCTGTCACTAGAAAGACAAGGGTTCCTAAACCTAAAGCGAAAATTATTTTTACAAGGTCTAATAAGAGATTTGATTAAGAATGTTTTATTGATGATATATCCTGTTTAAATTGGAACGAGGTGTGCAGTGAGGAAGACCCTGAGGCTGCACTGGACTTATTTATGTTAATGTACATGAGTGTTGTGGACAAGCATGCTCCTTTGAAAAAGTTTTCAGTCAAAACTAAGTCTGCCCCATGGATTGATAATGGACTAATGGCTAAAAAAGCTTTAGTCAACTCTGGTTTAATTGATGACAGGCATGAGTACTGTTCCTTAAGAAACCAGGTCACAAAGTTGAACAAACTGAAAAAAAGGGAATATTACAAACAGAGGTTATATGATGTGAGATATGACAGCAAAAACTTATGGAATGTTTTGAATGAAATCATGGGTAGAAAGAACAATGTCTGTACACCTTTTGTGGAATCAAATGGGTTGGTACTCACTAAGCCATGTGACATTGCCAATCATTTTAATAACTATTATGTTGACAAGGTATTTCAATTAAGGCATGGTATGCATTCATCCAATAACAACAAATCAGCTGACCTCATTAGGAATATTATAATGGATAATAAGGACTGTGAATTCAATTTTCATCAGGTTGAAGTCAGTGAGGTTGAGAGGTTACTACACTCTCTTCCGGACAACAAAGTAGCTGGTGTAGACAACCTGGATAGTAAATTACTGAAAATGACTGCTGGTATCATATCAGTGCCTGTTTGTCATATTTTTAATAAATGTTTACAAGTGGGCCTGTGTCTAAAGATATGGAAGGTGGCAAAGATTACTCCTCTACATAAGGATACCAAATTGGCTTTCAATGAGGGCAATTCTAGACCATTAAGCATCCTACCTGGGTTATGTAAAATACTGGAGAAATGTGTGTATGCACAAATTCAAGCTTACTTTCAATCAAATGGGCTAGCAACTGATTCTCAACATGCATATAGAACGGGCCACTCTACGTCCACTGCTCTTATACAAATGGCCGACGATTGGCTTAATGCTATAGATGATTCTATGTTGGTTGGAGCTGTGCTGTTAAGATTTTAGTGCAGCTTTTGATGTGATTGGCCACTCTCTTTTAATTGAGAAACTTAAATGTTATGGTTTCAATACTTGGGCTTTAATGTGGATACAGAGTTATTTGTCCTCAAGATCACAACAGGTGTATCTTAATGGCAGCTTGTCTAATAGTAGAAGTTTGGATTGTGGTGTTCCACAGGGAAGTTGCCTAGGACCTTTACTTTTTTCTATATTCACCAATGATTTACCTTGGGCTACCAGGCGTGCAAGATTGGTTCTTTATGCTGATGATGCAACCTTATATCAATCAATCAATCAATCAATGTTTATTTATATAGCCCTAAATCACAAGTGTCTCAAAGGGCTGTACAAGCCACAACAACATCCTCGGTACAGAGCCCACATACGGGCAAGGAAAACTCACCCCAGTGGGACGTCAATGTGAATGACTATGAGAAACCTTGGAGAGGACCGCATATGTGGGTAACCCCCCCCTCTAGGGGAGACCGAAAGCAATGGATGTCGAGTGGGTCTGACATAATATTGTGAAAGTCCAACACATCAGCGAGAGTCCAGTCCATAGTGGGGCCAGCAGGAACCATCCCGAGTGGAGACGAGTCAGCAGCGTAGAGATGTCCCCATCTGATGAACAGGCTAGCGGTCCACCCCGGGTTTGGAGCAGAGTAGATAAGAAAAGAAAAGAAAAGAAACGGCAGATCAACTGGTCTAAAAAGGGAGTCTATTTAAAGGCTAGAGTATACAAATGAGTTTTAAGATGAGACTTAAATGCTTCTACTGAGGTAGCATCTCTAACTTTTACCGGGAGGGCATTCCATAGTATTGGAGCCCGAATAGAAAACGCTCTATAGCCCGCAGACTTTTTTTGGGCTCTGGGAATCACTAATAAGCCGGAGTTCTTTGAACGCAGATTTCTTGCCGGGACAAATAGTACAATACAATCGGCAAGATAGGCAGGAGCTTGACCGTGTAGTATTTTATACGTAAGTAGTAAAACCTTAAAGTCGCATCTTAGGTGCACAGGAAGCCAGTGCAAGTGAGCCAGTATAGACGTAATATGATCAAACTTTCTTGTTTTTGTCAAAAGTCTAGCAGCCGCATTTTGTACCATCTGTAATAAAACGTTACAGTAATCGAGACGAGATGTAACGAACGCATGGATAATGATCTCAGCATCGCTTGTGGACAAAATGGGACGAATTTTAGCGATATTACGGAGATGAAAGAAGGCCGTTTTAGTAACACTCTTAATGTGCGACTCAAACAAGAGAGTTGGGTCGAAGATAATACCCAGATTCTTTACAGAGTCACCTTGTTTAATTGTTTGGTTGTCAAATGTTAAGGTGGTATTTTTAAATAGATGTCGGTGTTGAGCAGGACCGATAATCAGCATTTCCGTTTTCTTAGCGTTGAGTTGCAAAAAGTTAGCGGGCATCCATTGTTTAATTTCTTTAAGACACGCCTCCAGCTGACTACAATCCGGCGTGTTGGTCAGCTTTAGGGGCATGTAGAGTTGGGTGTCATCAGCATAACAGTGAAAGCTAACACCGTATTTGCGTATGATGTCACCTAGCGGCAGCATGTAAATACTAAAGAGTGCAGGGCCAAGAACCGAACCATGGGGAACTCCGCACGTTACCTTAACATAGTCCGAGGTCACATTGTTATGGGAGACACACTGCATCCTGTCAGTAAGATAAGAGTTAAACCAAGACAAGGCTAAGTCTGTCATCCCAATACGCGTTTTGATACGCTCTAATAAAATATTATGATCAACAGTATCGAAAGCGGCGCTAAGATCAAGAAGCAGCAACATAGATGACGCATCAGAATCCATCGTTAGCAATAGATCACTAGTCATTTTTGCGAGGGCTGTCTCCGTAGAGTGATTTGCCCTGAAACCGGATTGAAAAGGTTCACAAAGATTGTTAGACGCTAAGTGTTCATTTAGCTGCTGTGCTACAATTTTTTCGAGGATTTTCGAGATAAACGGAAGGTGGGACACCGGCCGGTAGTTTACCAGGAGATCAGGATCGAGGTTAGGTCTTTTGAGTAGAGGATGAATAACCGCTTTTTTGAATGCTAGGGGAACAGTGCCAGAGGAAAGTGATAAGTTTATAATATTTAACACTGATGGACCTAGTAATACAAAAAGCTCCTTGATAAGTTTCCCGGGAATTGGGTCAAGTAAACATGTTGTTAGTTTTGTCCCATTTACACATTTTGACAATTCCTCCAATGTTATTTCATCAAAGAGAGAGAAACTATTTTGGAGGGCGGTATCCGTCGTATATACAGTCGTATCTGTGTTAATAGAACCCAGTTGTAGCTGAGATGCATTGTCTTTAATCTCTTTTCTAATGACTTCAATTTTCTTATTAAAGAAATTCATAAAGTCATCTGCTGAGTGGGTGGAGCTACTGGGAGAAGTCCCTTGTTGGGTTAGAGATGCTACTGTACTAAACAGAAATTTAGGATAATTTTTGTTGAGGTGGATGAGATTTGAGTAATATTTAGCTTTAGCTGAGGTAAGCATGCGTTTATAAGTTATTAAACTATCACACCATGCTTGATGGAAAACCTCAAGTTTAGTCGCACGCCATTTGCGTTCCAGCTTTCTACATGATAATTTCTGGGCTTTAGTTTCTTCTGTAAACCATGGGGTACGCCTTTTAGGGGCCCTTTTTAGCTTTAGCGGTGCTACAATATCAATGGTGTCGCGCAGGGCGTCATTAAAGTTGTTAGTGAGGTTATCAATAGAGCCCACATAATTTGGGAATGGTGCCATTACCGAAGGCAGTAGGTCAGTAAGAGTCGTCGTTGTGGCAGCATTAATGTTGCGGCTGCTATAGTAGTTATTATTATTATTATTAGTTTGTTGACAATGAGTCAGAACTTCGAATTTTATAAGGTAATGATCGGACATTACTTTAGTGTACGGGAGTATCGTAACTTTAGAGGTGGTGACACCCCTGACAAGCACTAGATCTATCGTATTACCGTTGCGATGCGTGGGTTCATTTATTATTTGTGTAAGACCACAGCTATCAATTATAGTCTGGAGCGCCACGCATGGAGGGTCCGATGGGGTATTCATATGGATATTAAAGTCCCCCATTATGATTATATTGTCGGCGTGCGTCACTAGATCAGCAACAAACTCTGAGAATTCACTGATGAAGTCCGAATAGGGCCCAGGGGGGCGGTAGATAACAGCCAGGTGGAGAGGCAGCGGTGTGACAAACCTCAAAGTGAGCACCTCAAACGAGTTATATTTATTATTTAGGTTAGGTGTAAAATTATAGTTTTCATTGTATATTAGTGCGACACCCCCTCCCCTTTTCAGAGGTCGGGCAACATGTGTATTGGTATAGCCAGGAGGAGATGCTTCATTTAGCGCAAAAAAATCGTCTGGTTTGAGCCAAGGTCTCGGCGAGACCAATGACGTCAAGTTTGTTGTCTCTAATGACTTCATTAACTAATAGCGTTTTGGAAGATAATGATCTTATGTTTAAAAAGCCCATATTATAGGTAGTGGGCTGTTTTGAGGATTGTCTGTTGAAATTATCCGAAGTAGCAATATTAACAATGTTGCGTTTATTATGCGTATTGCACTTTAAATAGTTTTGACCATATCTAGGAATTGATACGACGGGGATATTCAGATTGTTTGCTTGATGTTGCGATAAACTGAACGCATCATAGTTAGCTACCTCAGTACAATGTATGTCTGCCTCTGACATGGTCACAAAAGAAAAAACATTATGTGAGTTGTGTTTTATTCTAAGAGAATTGCTATGTGTGCAGGGATTATCCAGCCTGACGCCGGCTAGTTCTAGTTTAAATGGCTTCTTACCCGGAGACTCCACGCTTCTTTGGTTAGCTTTTCTCTTTGTTGTTAGCCCAGCTCGGCATCCCCGCTTCTGCTTCCGCTCGCACCGCCTATGTCGTCTCCATTGGCGGTCACCGCTAGCACTTGACTCCGCTGCTACAAAGGCCGCTCGATGTAGCCCACAAAGTATTCCCATGCTAGCGAGGAGGTCCACCGTACATGCATCTTTCAGTCCATAACGACCCGATCCATCCACATCCAGAATTGTCTGTCGGTCATATGTGATCACAGAGTGTTCACGCTTTGAGCCAGCCATGAAATTGACAGAAATGACGGGTGTTTTTTGCCAAATCGCTCTACACTCCCAAGAGCGTTAGCAGAGCCGCTGCATTCCCATGCGCCGCCATCATGCAGTGTACTTAATGTAGTATTGAGTGAGGAACCAAAAGCTGTGCATGACTGGACAGTATGCAACAGACTTGTCCTTAACATCTCAAAAACAAAAAGTATTATATTGGGGACTAGGCAAGGGTTATCTTGTGACCCAAAGTTGGATCTGAGGCTAGGTATTTCAACAGTTCAACAGGTCAGAAGTGCCAAGCTCCTTGGAGTGATGCTGGACTGCACTCTATCCTGGTCAAATCATATCAGTGATATAGTTACAAAGATGGGAAAGGCTGTTGGTATTTCCAGGAAATGTGCTGATTTTGTTGATCCACCTCTTCTTTGTCAAATTGTTAAGAGTTTAGTCTTGTGTCATTTTGACTATTGTTCTAGAGTCTGGGCGTCTGCTGCAAGTGGTGAGATGAGTAAGCTCCAGATTGTCCAGAATAGGGCAGCAAGGCTGGTTCTTGGTTGTTCATTAAGAATGAATGTGAACCAAATGCATGCTTCTCTTTTTTGGCTAACAGTGCAGAACAGGTTGTCAGCTAATACTCTTATATTGTTAAAATCAGTAACCGCTAGTAAAACTCCTGCTTTTCTCATGGCCCAAATAGTTCACAGTAGCACTATATATAGTCATAATACCAGGGCGTCCAGTGAGGGGCATTTTGTACTCCCTCGTCCCAGGAAGAATGCTTTGCGGAAATCTTTTATTTATAGATCTTTATCGCTCTGGAATAACCTGCCTCAAATTCTCACCGGCATTGAAAGTAAACAGCTTTTTAAAAAGAAAGTAATATTTTATCTGAGTTTTTAAATGAGTTTGCTCGTTGATGATTTGTTTGGTTCTATATTGTGTAGTTATATTTTTATGGTAATTATTATTCTGTGACTGTAAATTGTTTGCTCGTTTTCTTATTGATGCTTTTATTTTTATTCTTTTTTCTGTATTGTGTAGGTATAATTATATGCTTTTACTTGTAATTGTATTGAATTGTGGACCCCAGGAAGACTAGTGGGTTGTTGGGGCAACCAGCTAATGGGGATCCTTAATAAAAATCTAAATCGAATCAAATCTTAGTTTTATTGCCATTGAAAATTGTAACGCTACCTAGAGGCAGTTTGGCTGAGAGTGCTGCTTAAATGCTTGTTTCCTCGCCAAATGTTTGAGCCAATGTTTAGTCTGCAACCAAATCTGATGTCACGAGCAACACAGGTATTGAAATATAGCACAAGGTTTCATCGAAACTGTTTGTGTATTGAGTATGTCGACAAATAAACAGCATTATCACATGCCTTTGTGAAGCAGAATCCTTGGGATGCACAACAGACACAGAATGTGTTTTGTCGCGCTGATCGGTCAATACATGTGAATTCACTTGCAGTAGTGAGTATATGTAAGACTAGGCAGCGTGAGGTGTTGAATTTGTATCAAAGTAACTTGCTCTCAGTACGGCCTCTTTGCCTGTTTGTCTCTAACTGCCGTGTGTTTGCCGTTTCCCACAGTGCTATCTTAAAATGATAGCATGCAGGCTGCTCACCATTTACATCTAAAATGCTCATTTAAGGTCTTTACGCCGTTAAATATATTATGGTTCGAGTGCAGCTGGGCTAGGCTCCATCCCCCCGCGACACCAAGAGGGACATGCAGTAGAAAATGGATGGATGGATATAACATTACCTAATACCTTCTTAGGTGTTTCAAATATTGGTTACTGATAGTGTAGTGCAGGGGTTTCCAAACTTGTTGACTGGGGGCATTGGGCTTAAAAAAGTTGTCCAGGGGCCGAAAGCCTGTATATATATATATATATATATATATATATATATATATATATATATATATATATATATATATATATATATATATATATATATATATATATATATATATATATATATATATATATATATATTTATACACACACACATATACACACACACACACACACACACACACACACACACACATATACGTATGTATATATATATATACCGTATTTTTCGGACTATAAGTCGCTCCGGAGTATAAGTCGCACCGGCCGAAAATGCATAATAAAGAAGGAAAAAAACATATATAAGTCGCACTGGAGTATAAGTCGCATTTTTGGGGGAAATTTATTTGATAAAACCCAACACCAAGAATAGACATTTAGACTTAGACTTAGACTTAGACAAGCTTTAATGCTCCACAAGGGAAATTGTTCAACTTGAAAGGAAATTTAAAATAAATAAAGAATAGTGAACAACAGGTTGAATAAGTGTATGTTATATGACGCATAAATAACCAACTGAGAACGTGCCTGGTATGTTAACGTAACATATTATGGTAAGAGTCATTCAAATAACTATAACATATAGAACATGCTATACGTTTACCAAACAATCTGTCACTCCTAATCGCTAAATCCGATGAAATCTTATACGTCTAGTCTCTTACGTGAATGAGATTAATAATATTATTTGATATTTTACGGTAATGTGTTAGTAATTTCACACACATAAGTCGCTCCTGAGTATAAGTCGGCCAAACTATGAAAAAAACTGCGACTTATAGTCCGAAAAATACGGTATATATATATATATATATATATATATATATATATATATATATATATATATATATATATATATGCTGTGATCCTTGTGGTGGTGTTTTTTTAAATGTATTTAATTTTTTTTAAATTAATGAACACATGTTAAAAGTACATTTATAATGTTGATGAAAACAAGTCTCTCACACGCACATACACACACAAACACCAATCACGGTTGCAGTACTGTAAGTATTACTTAAAAACAAATTGAGTATTTTTTTTCACTGAATACTTGTTTACTGAAGTACTTATTTGGATGAATACTTTTTACTTATACTTGAGGAATAATAATTTAAAGTAACAGTACTATTACTAAGTACTATTTTAGGCTAGTCTGGTGATGTATAATTACTTTTTGTTTAACAGGCAAAAACAGGCTTTTTTTTTTACAGCTGGAGGATGGATGATTGTCATCACTTTGAGAAAAAAACCTAATAATTCTCAAGTTTTAGCGGACTACCCCTACAGTACTTTAGTTCGAATATCTAATCATACGACTGACTTTAGTCAGCAAACACACATTACCACATGCACAAGTGACACATCTGGAAGATCCCCCTCAGTACTACATCGTATCTGCAAAGTTTTATTACAGTGCACACGCAAAGACAAACTACTCACTTCTTGAGCATAAGTTTGCCCTGAGGACACTTTCCCCTCGCCCCAACCAACAGCTCGCTTCTGTTAATAAGCATATTCTTATCAGGGGTTGTACAGCGCAGCCAGTACAAGTGTCAGACGCTGATAATCTCCTCCGTTCAGGACTCGGGTATCACGCTCATTTTTCCATCCCAGCAGAACCTGCCATGCCACCAGTTTGCTTTGTGATCTTAGGCGGCCTCTGTCTATTCTGACGCCAAATTCACCAACTCAGCAAAATTTGAGTGTCTGTGTCGTTAAATTGGATACTACGCACATCCTGAACACTGATCACAGGATACTGTTTGTAGACAATGCAATAGTTTAAGTGTGATTACTGGTAGTAGAGGTACCTGCGCTCCCACATACAGTACATAAACAAATACAGTACATACATCCACACACACATTCACTGTACAAACATACATATACACATACTGTACATACAGTCGTGGTCAAAAAATTGCATACACTCGTGAAGGACATAATGTCGTGGCTGTCTTGAGTTTCCAATCATTTCTACAACTCTTATTTTTTTGTGATAGAGTGATTGGAGCACATACTTGTTTGTCACAAAAACATTCATGAAGTTTGGTTCTTTTATAAATGATAAATGATAAATGGGTTATACTTGTATAGCGCTTTTCTACCTTCAAGGTACTCAAAGCGCTTTGACAGTATTTCCACATTTACCCATTCACGCACACATTCACACACTGATGGCGGGAGCTGCCATGCAAGGCGCTAACCAGCAGCCATCAGGAGCAAGGGTGAAGTGTCTTGCCCAAGGACACAACGGACGTGACTAGGAAGGTAGAAGGTGGGAGTTGAACCCCAGTAACCAGCAACACTCCGATTGCTGGCACAGCCACTCTATCAACTTCGCCACGCCGTGAATTTATTATGGGTCTACTGAAAATGTGACCAAATCTGCTGGGTCAAAAGTACTGTATACATACAGCAATGTTAATATTTGGTTACATGTACCTTGGCAAGTTTCACTGCAATAAGGCGCTTTTGGTAGCCATCCACAAGCTTCTGGCAAGCTTTTTGACCAACATTGGTGAAGTTCAGCTAAATTTGTTGGTTTTCTGACATGGACTTGTTTCTTCAGCATTGCCCACACATTTAAGTCACGACTTTGGGAAGGCCTTTCTAAAACCATAATTCTAGCCTGATTTAGCAATTCCTTTACCACTTTGTGTGTTTCGGGTCTTTGTCCTGTTGGAACACCCAACTGCGCCCAAAACCCAACCTCCGGGCTGATGATTTTAGGTTGTCTTGAAGAATTTGGAGGTAATCCTCCTTTTTCATTGTCCCATTTACTCTTTGTAAAACACCAGTTCCATTGCCAGCAAAACAGGCCCAGAGCATAATACTACCACCACCATGCTTGACGGTAGGCATGGTGTTCTTGGGATTAAAGCCCTGACTTTTTCTCCACCAAACATATTGCTTGGTATTGTGGCCAAACAGCTCAATTTTAGTTTCACCTGACATCACATGAACAAAGATAAGACCTTTAGGAGGAAAGTTCTGTGGTCAGATGAAACTAAAATTGAGCTGTTTGGCAACAAGCCAGCTCCAGCTCGTAGTGCCCAAGACCAGACTTAAAACCAGAGGAGACAGGGCCTTCTCTGTGGTCGGCCCTAAGCTCTGGAACACTCTGCCCCTCCATGTTCGAACTGCTCCCACAGTGGAGTGTTTAAAGTCTCGTCTTAAGACCCACTTTTATTCTTTGGCTTTTAACACTACGTGAGTTGTGTGGTCCTCTGTTGTCCTCTGTGTTTTTAAAATGGTATTTCTATTTACTGTTTTAATTGGTTTTACCCTTTAAAATAATTTTTAATCATATTTATTTTATATTGTTTTGTTTTATATGTATTTATTTTTTGTTTTTATTCAGTCATTAGTGGAGCTAAGGATAATATTTGAATATTGTTTTTAATATTGTTGCGCAGCACTTTGGAAACATTTTGTCGTTTAAATGTGCTATATAAATAAAGTGGATTGGATTGGATTGACAATACCCACAATATGTGCTCCAATCACTCTATCACAAAAAAATAAGAGTTGTAGTTATACATATGCATACATACACTCATGCATATAATCACGTTTCATCAAACATATATTAACGTTGTTCCCCTAGGGGAAACTGGATAACACATGGCACACTGACAAAGCTTAACCTCTTGTTACTATAACAATCTACAAGGTTAATATAGCTGGCTTCTCTTTCTTCCCTCCATTAATCTGCTTTCTTTTGTATTTGAAGTTATCATTACATATATGTCATGTAAATGGGTTATACTTGTATAGCGCTTTTCTACCTTCAAGGTACTCAAAGCGCTTTGACACTATTTCCACATTCACCCATTCACACACACATTCACACACTGATGGTGGGAGCTGCCATGCAAGGCCCTAACCACGACCCATCAGGAGCAAGGGTGAAGTGTCTTGCTCAAGAACACAACGGACGTGACGAGGTTGGTAGAAGGTGGGGATTGAACCAGGAACCCCTCAGGTTGCTGGCACGGCCACTCGCCCAATTGCGCCACACCCGTCCCATATGTATTGTTGCATTTGAAACAATTGTATTGTTGATAATTGAGGTAATTATTGTTATTATTCATTATCAATAGTGCTTTTTGTATTGGGATTTTCAGTACTCTATTTGTAGTGTAATAATGTTTATTGTCATTTCTGTGTTATTAATATTTATTTTACCAACTGATTCTTTGCTATTACTTTTACCATCATATTTGTACACATCTTATTCGCTGCTGCTGTTCTGTTGTTGTTGTTGTCTCTCTGTCTTATCCTCCTCTTGTCCCCGCAATTTCTCTTTCTATCCCCTCCTGCTCCGGCCCGGCTGCACCAAATAATAATATAAATCCATTTAATAAAGTCAAATACAAATAAGGCAACAGGAGAAGTATCACAGACTTCTCTTTTGTAAAGTAAATCTGTGCAGCCGATATGGACATCTACGTTTGTACATCAACAATACAATTTGCCTGAGTAGCTGGACAGGACACCAACAAAAAAAGTGTAATTATTGCTTTCAATCAGTCTATGTCATTTATTTACCCAGGTAAAAACTCATTAGGATTCAAATCTATTTTCCAAAAGTGATCTGGCCAAGAGGGCAGAAAAACAAAGTCACAGAAATACATATAAGAACAACAAAAACAGCAGCAGTCACACGGCACAACTAAAAAGTGCATTATTTATATATGTTAACATAAAAATAGGTCAATTGTTTTGACCTATTTTAAACAACGTTAAAAACAAGTACAATACCCAATAGGAACAGATTCTCGATTCTTTAAAATGGCCTGATATTCCCCCAAAGTGATCAGCTCAAGTACCTCAGATCGTTTTGTAATTTATTCCATGACCATGGAGCAGCATATCTGAAACCCAACCGTCAACACGTCTTTCAAGTTCGCTTGCATTTACCTTAAAATGCAGACTGCTCACAGAGTTTGATCCTGGCAGCGTAGTCAATACAAAATGCTTCTAATGGAGGTCGGCCTCTTCAACAAGGCCAAGCCCGCACAAAGCGTAAGCATTTAAAAATAACTTGCTTTCATGACATCATGGCCCCTGGCAAATGGAATACATTCATTTACTATTGAGAACGCAATTTACAAAGCACTTAACAGGACTGCAAACTGCACATCTGATGCCTGGGAAGCCTTGACTAATGACGGAAATCAATATCATAGCATATCACATCACTCCGGTCCTCAGTCTGTCTTTCTCTGTAAGGAGAAACAAAAAGACCATCGCTGGCTTGAAAACCGAAAATAATTTGACATATGAAATAACAAAAACGATTACATGGGTAAGTATAAAAAACAGCAGGGGCTACATGAAAGTAATTACAGAATTAAGGCACAAAACCTTTTTTTTCCAAAACAACATTCACCGCGATTGTCCTCTTATTTAGTTTTAATTGAGCGACAGATATCTCAATTGTACCTCGGATTGGATCTCAGAAGCAGTGCAGGATTGATGCGGTTGATTAAAAGTGACCTGTGTCTAATTACAATTGGTCTGATTCTCTTTCTTTCTCTTATTATATCTGTTTTGTTTAATCAGCCCTTTTACTGCTGTGTTTCAGGCAACGCTAGGAAACTATGAAAGTATGTAAATAAACATTTACAAAAGCTTTCTGTGTAAATAACTAATTTCACAAAGTATATATCTGCGGCTGGATAATATATGTACACAAAAATGTTTCTTCAAAAATTTCGTGGGTATGTCAAGACTTGGACTTTGGCGTGGTTTGTTCTCCCGTGGTGCAAATGATTTGGACCAGACATGGCGTGAAGGTGAATACATATCTAATTTTAACACTCAAAAAAGGATTAAACAAAAGGCGCGCACAATGGCGGAAGTACAAAACTTGGCTATAAAAACAAAAACTCGCACAAAAGCAGAACTATGGACAAAAAAACAAAACTTGCAAACTATGGCATGAATAAAGAAAACTTACTTGGACGAGAAAAGGGCATGAAGAAGAGCAGCATGGATCATAAGGGTGTGTAGAGAGTGTGATGTCGCCAGGCTGACTTCCTGGCAACAATGGGCTTAAATAATAGTGACATGATTAGTGAAAACAGGTGCGTGACTCAAAACGTGAAACAGGTGCGTGACAGGACAGGTGAAAACTAATGGGTTGCTATGGTGACAAAACAAACAAAAGTGCACAAAGAGTCCAAAAACAAAACCGAACATGACTAAAACAAAACATGATCACACAGACTTGACAGGGTACAGCTCATATAAAACTTTATAGTCCGGAAAATACACTATTAAATTTCAGAATAGGCAAAATAAAATGTGGAAAAAGTGAAGCCCTGTGAATACTCTCCCCGGATGCACTGTACAATGTCGCAGCAATAAAATAATTAGCCTTTTAACATCAGACAGATGACATTTCCACAATCATTCATTCATAAATAATTTTGTCAGCCATTTAGCGTGTTATGCACTCACCGTTCTCAAAACACAGCGAAATGCACACAACGCAGCCACAAAGCCAAAGGCGATCGGCACGGTCATTAAAAAAGAAAATGGCCGCTGCACGGTAGAGAAATCCACCACCACCAACGAGCCCTGAAAGGCCGAAGAAAAGGACACAACCCATTGCTGACCAACCTGAAAACGAAAGTGAAAGCGAAAACGAGGCCAAGAAATACTTACCTCAGACACCATAGAAGACAATCCCAGCGCAAAGGAGGTAGGCTGTATGGTGTGTTACAGGTACTGTCTTTTGTTAAATTTATGAATGAACACAAACGCATGTGTAAATATTTCCTCTTTCAGTGTGTACACTTAAAAAAGCATCATGTTTAATTAACAAACATTTACATAAAGCAAACAGTTTTTCCAGTCCAATGTTGATAGTAATAAAAACTTGAAAATGATCTGTCTAAGGTACACTTGTTAAAAAAAATAAGAAAATATATAGCTGTGAATAATCACGATTAGTTAGTTAACTACAGACAAATTGTGATCAATTGATTAAATATTTGAATTGTTTGACATTTGTTGTAAGTTGTATTTGAGAACATGTCTACTTTTTGTTTTATATTATGTAATTAGATGCTTTGCAGATAGCCGAAATAACGATGGTTTCAAGAAACGTTAAAGGTGCCTTATCCTTTGTAATTCATATTTTAGTCATTGTAATTTTAGGCACTTCAAATGTTGTCAAATGTAGTCGACTAAACCTGGAATAAAACTAAATCAGTCTAAATGACTCAAGTATGACTAAAACTAAAATATATTTTTGTCAAAAAACTAAGGCTAAAATTGAATTAAAAACTGCAGTCAAAAGTAACACTGTTCTAGAATGTTCTTTAACTTTAACTAATGCTTTAGATACCAGCAGCCTGGCTCCATAGTCCCCACTCCCTCCCCTCTGTTGCAAGTCTTGTGGATTCTATGTATGTATGGCTATTGTTTTTTTTTTTTTCTTGGCCTCAGTCTGGACCCCCTCCCCAGGAGCCCAGTCTGATACAGATCTTTTTTTTTACTCATCTCCCCCCCAGAGCGTTTACCTTATTCCCATCTTTCTAAGGGGCACCTGAAGTTGGCTGACCCGTCAGCGTTCCTGTTCTGTCTCCCTGTATGTCTGCTCTTGAATGGGATTGTGCTGAAAATCTGAATTTCCCCTTGGGGACTAATTAAGTAAACAATTGAACTTCTGTAACGGTTCTTTAATCATGTTTGATTGCAGTTGATAGTTTCTCCGTTTTACTGTAGGATACAAATGTTTAGCTTGACAGAACTCATAATTAGATAAACCAACAACCAACAATGGAAAAGTCAAATGATTAAATAAAATCCAAATTAAATTCAAACTTATGCACTTGTTTTTAAAAAACATTACAAATGCGCATGGAGTCATTCCACCCAGTTCAAATAAATAACCGAAAACTTAGACTTTCATGCCCTTGCTGTGTAAACATCTGAACACAATTGTAATATATGTGTTACAGGTTTTTGACAAGGATGCATGTATTTATGTTTATGTTTCATCTCTGTTCAATTCATATTTTGACCAGTCCGTTTTTCTTCCTTGCCTATCCCTCGGGACTAAGGTCATGCCGTCCTCCAGCTGCCTTTCCCGCAGCCAGTGGATGACATCATTGCATATCTACCTCGTCCTTGGAGTGACTATTCATCACCCTGATCATCAGCGGCATCACCTGCCCACACACACACACACACACACACACACACACACACACACACACACACACACACACACACACACACACACACACACACACACACACACACACACACACACACACACACACACACACACAATTGCACGAGTCCAGATCCTGCGGCAGCTCTGCAGGATAGCAAGTGTAAGAAAAGGAGGGATAGAACCGCAGAAAAGAAGGAGATGTGGAGGGCAGGATGCTCCTGCTGGGGTAGGCAGAAAGTCCTGACCTGTGCACTTCCAACAATACGTCTCAATAAAGTCTAATCCAGACAAATCTGATGAGTCAGACCTAAGGATACACAGAGGGGGTGAGAAGACCATCTACGCTCATGCGTCACACTCTCTTCCACAAGCAAAATGGATCGTGGAGTGCATCTTCTCTATAATACACCCTTTCTGAATCCACTCGTGTCCTAATGAGCAAGCATTGCAGGAGTGAAGAGGTGACACATTAAGAACACAACAAGCTTTCTCTGTATTTTACTTGGAGTTTTAGACATGAATACTAGGAATTGAACTACTGTGAAACTTGGATTCACAAACGTAATTGCTTCTTGAACAGGATTTGTAAATAGATATAAAAGTTTGTATATTAAAGGAAATTTCTCCATAAGAAAGACTAAAAATGAATAATGGGTTCCAGCCATGTTTTAGAAAAAAGCCTGTACCCTTGAAACACATTATAAAGCGCTACACAATACTGTATGACAAACAAATATGACAAGGGGTGATGGATCAACTATCTATTTAATAACAAAGTCAAAACAACAACAAGTTGAACTGTCGACACGCACACACACTGTCACTAGCTCAGTGGTGCACTCACATTTTCAAATCATAAAACTCCTTAACCTTAACAGCCAGGCTGCTAAATTGAATTGGACTAGTTAATAAAATCCACTTTACCTTGTCGGTCAATTTTTTCTGGAGTTCGTTAGAAGGGAGGGGGACTTATATTGAGCTAGCTGTACTAGACAAATGTTGTAAAAAGGCTAAAAAAAAAACACATTAATTTGCACAGTAGCTAAAGATAAAATGGCTGGGCTGCAGGCACACAATGAAACATGTGTGCAATGAGCCAAAATTTGTACACAAAAGCATATTTACATTTTTTTAAAAAGTTTGTACAATGAGTTTTCACTGTACAAATGTTATCCCTTAGCTGACGAAGGGTGACGTCACTCCATTGTCATTAAAACAAATCTGGTTTAAATGTGTTTCATTTTGGTCTGTCTTTTGACTACAATCTGGACGATCGAGCATTACACTTGCTCACTGAGTCTTTTTATTTATGTAATACACACTAACCACACATACATCGGTAACTGTTAACAGCCAATATGGTTTCCGGTCCGTCACTCAAATACGTCTGTGTGCATACAGTAAACACAAACAAAAATTCCTAGTGTTACAAAATGCACACCCAACATGTTAATTGATTGTATGTTGTCTGTCTATCTGTGTTGGCCCTGCGATGAGGTGGCGACTTGTCCAGGGTGTACCCCGTCTTCCGCCCGAATGCAGCTGAGATAGGCTCCAGCACCCCCCAAAGGAAAAAGCGGTAGAAAATGGATGGGATGGATGGATGGATTTATATATGATATACCATGTAAAAGGTCTGTGTTTTGCACATGAATGCCATACATTATATTTCCAGCTGAGTGTAATTGTAATGAATAGAACACAGTGATGGATCTGTGTGGTGTTTACAAGAAGATGACATAATTGCATTTCACCTTACACTGCACACCTAAAAAAAAGAGGTGTTGATAAAAGACTTCCCTGCTCTGAGATGTTACAGTACATCATGTTGGACGTGTTCAACCTCTTGAGCTAATTCTACTTAAAATGCATTATTTCACATCATTGTTTTCACAAATTACATATAGTACCGATAAGAGTACCGATAAATACTGGTATCGATAAAGGAATATCGATAAGGATATCGTATCGATGAATTCTTAACAATATACATCCCGAGTCACTGGTGAGAATATAATGCACAATTTCGTTAGTGCTGGTCTACAAAGGAAGTCTTACTGTGCCAGGTTTGATCCCAGGTTGGAGCCGTCTTAGAAAGGCTTTCAAATGTATCTTCATTAATTGTGTTATTTTGCAATAAAAACATTAATTATTGAACAATTCATTTCCCATCAATTTGTTTCAGAACAAAACATGCGTTAAATTAAATTTACATTTGGTTAAAAAAGTAAATACATACGGTTTTCCTGAAAAAAATCTATTTTACTCTCGCAAAGAAGACATTACTTTATGGTAGGGTTGTACGGTATACCGGTACTAGTTGTCATGTCTGTTGATCATGTTTTTGTTTGGCCATGTGCTGTTTGTTTTTTGGACTCTTTTTAGTTCCTGGTTGCACTTCCTTGTTTGTTTGTTACCTAGACAACCATTAGTGTCACCTGTTACACTTCTTGGACTCACGCACCTGTTGCTAATTATGTTCTTCTGTCTCTGATTAGTGTTCGGCCACTCACCTGCTACCCGAGCACTAATCAGAGGCATTATTTAAGCCTGCCTTTGCCTGTCAGTCGGCCTGGCGTCATTATTTGCTTCATGCAACCTGCTGCGGAGGTTTTGTTTCATGCCAAAGTTTTGTGAGTATTACTTGTCTCAAGTCCATGCTAAGTGTTAGCTTCTTTGTTTCCTGCGCTAAGTTTTGTGCTTTAGCTCCAAGTGCGATCAGCGCGTTGTGCCTTCGCTTTGTGTTACTTTTTTTTTTGCACCTCTTTGAGGTTTGGGTAATTAAATCATGTTTTTACCTGCACGCCTTGTCCGGAGTAGTCCATTCTGCATCCTGGGAGAACAACCCGTAGTGAGCTGACACTAGTATGGTATCACGGTACTAATGAATCAAAAATGGTACTATACTCTGTTTGAAAAGTACTGGTTCCAATTTATTTATTTTTTTAATGGGTGCGCCGTCACGTCATGACGGGTTTACGAGCATGTTCGGCAGTGCACAATCACAGAGTACTTACAAGCAGACAAAGTGTGTAGACTGAAAAGGGAGAACGGATGCATTGTGGCTTAAAAACTGACGATAAAGGTGAAGCTATAACACTGAAACGCCCTCAGGAAAAACATGGCCAGCTAGCTAGCAGCGAGCATCCCTCTGCAGTCAGCAGTGTTTTAGCTACTTCTAAATCACTAATCCTTGCCTCCATGGCGACAAATAAAGTAAGTTTCTTACAAGTATCATCCCTGCAGGACGAGAAATAGCTAAACATGCTTCACTACACACCGTGGGAGGATATAATAGCTCACCGGCATCACAACGTGAACAAACGCCATGGGTGGAGCTACACTTGACATCCACTGTAATGATACCAAGTACAACAGCGTATCTAGTCGATACTACTATAATTACATCTACATTTCTTATCGTCACAAAATCTTTTTTCCTTTTTAAAAAAATCATACTATGTTTATAAACTCAGTAAATATAGATAGAACATGTTAAAACAGAAAGTAAGTAGATATTAACAGTAAATGAACAAGTGGATTAATAATACATTTTTACAGCTTGTCCTTTATAATTTTGACAAAATAAAATAATGATAAATGACACAATATGTTTCTGCAGACGTCAGCAGCCAAATTAGGAGCCTTTGTTTGCTTACATACTAATAAAAGACAAGTTGTCTAGTATGTTCACTATTTTATTATTATTTGATTGCAATAACAAACAAAGCCAATAATGCCATTTCTTTGTGGTCCCCTTTTTTGAGAAAAGCATCAAAAAGTATCGAAATACATTTTGGTAAAGGTACCAAAATATTGGTATCGGGACAACCCTACTTTTGGTGTAAACAAAAAAAAATGGTGGATGAAGAACAAATGAAAGGTAAACATATTTTATAAAATGTCCAAGAATTTCAAGCATGCATGGGAGTCCTCAGATAGGAATTCTCAAGGATGAGAACGCTACCAAACTCTGTACCACTCATTCATTATCAAGTTAACACTGCTGTTGAAGGTTAGATCGGGCAATATAGAATGTGTATAAGAATATGAATGTGGACACTGACTAATTAAAAACTGATAATGCAGCATTATTTGTGGGAGAAAGTGTAAAGTAGGCAGTTGACTCACGTAGTCATGGAAGGCCTTGGCCTCACTGGAGTGCTCACACGTGTCTCTTCTCTCTGGAGCAGCGCAGTACAGGTCCCAGAAAACACTGCAACACACCACACATCTTTGAGAATCAGACATCCGTCTGATGAATATCATGTCACAGTGATACCTCATCTTAGGAGTACCTCGGGTAATTTGCGGTACTAGCTGTCTCTCGGCTTTTTGTTACGCTTTAAGTTGCGAGTCCACCCTGCCACCGGTTGAAGTAGTGTTTGTCACAAGGATGTGCGGTTTGAGCAAGGGACAGATTACGTATTGTTACACATGGCTGTTTCTTCTTCGTTTACACAACAAACAAAGTTTTGATCAAACAGACGTGCTCAGAGATCCACATAACCCTGCCCTTCAACCACCGGAGCTGAGAAATGTTTGCGTGAAGGAGAAAACGCGGATAACCGAATCAGAAAGATAAAGCAACGTCCGTGGGACATTTATCCATGAAAACATTGAGAAGCTGCAGATGCTGTGTTTCAGTTTATGTTGCCTAGTCCTGACTTAATAAACTGGACAGTCAAGATCCCCTTTGGTACACAAACATACATATTCTTCTACTCTAACCTCTTCGGTCCGTCAATCAAATACATCCGCGTCCAACATAAACAACAGTTTCCTAGTTCCTATTGTCACACAGCCGAGAAACTGCCTGTTCAATGCTGAACAACATTATTTCATTCAGTTGTTTTAAATAAATCTAATGTAATTGTTTGTGCTACATGCCATTGAAATGTTTTTCAAACAACAATTCTTATCTAAAAGTTAGTTTTTCTTTTGAATAGGCATGTTACATGATAAAATGGGGATGTTTTGGGAAGAACAAGCAAATATTCAATTGATTTCAAATAATTTCAACGGGCGGGGCTGATTTGAAATACGAGTGTTTGGAGTGGAACGGAATGTGCTCATTTGTTGAGATACTACTGTACTTTTGTGCCATAGTCACGCAGTCGGCCCATTATATTGTAGACAGAACTTGAGATAAAACTGCAAGATTAAGACAAGGTATATTTTTTTGGTCGGTGCTATATAAACTTACCACCACCAAGAATGGAGGAACCCTGGAGGTTCTCCTAATGTGATGTTCTTCTCCCATCGGATCTGAACAAGCCAGGAGACAGAAAAAGTTGCTTTAGAAGAAGAAAAAACACAGGCTAGACCAAATACAGGATGCGATAGAATACTGAGACACACTATGCTATTATGTCATTGTGCTATGAGCCTCCTACTGTATTTTTTTTTCTTTACAACTAGATAGGTCAGTGTTTGTCTGTGATCACTGTCAATTCACAATAACCCAAATATGTGTTTGAAGTGAGGTCATGGACATGTACCAGCCTGAGGAGCACAGTGAAATAACTCAAACACACATCCCATTGTGCGCCTACTAGAGATGCGCAGATAGGCAATTATTTCATCCGCAACCGCATCACAAAAGTCGCCATCCACCCGCCATCCACCCGAACTAACATTTAATCAAAACCACAACCCCCGCCACCCACCCGTTGTTATATATCTAATATAGATGATGCAAGGCATTAGTGAGGTTAGAAAGCTTTTGCCTGTTAAAGAAAGGAGACTGATCCAATGCAGCAGAGACATTCAATGCGTGCCACGCATTAATATCTCTTGGCCACGCATTAGAGGCTAAGAGATATTAATGCATGATAATATTATTTATCATTATTATAATATTATTGTCATTTCCATTAAGAAAGTGTTGACTATTATTGTTATTTTTTTCCCCTGGTCTTTAGTATTCCCTTTTTTAGTTTGTCGCGTACCACGTTTGCAGCCGGCGTTGCCATCTTTTTATTTTTTTCTTCTTCTTCTGTTGTGTTGTGGTGTGCTGTGTCACGCCAAATTTCTTCCCCCTACAAAAATCTTCCCCCCACCCCATTTACTTCCGTGGTCATGTTTCCTCTTACGTCATTGACAGCGATCGATAGCACTTCGGCTTTGACTGCCCGTCGCTGGAAGGATACTTCGTCTTTGAAAGCTGCTGGAATCTGAAGAAATCGATTATTGTTTTTTTTTGTACAGGCGCGAAACAGGACAGTCACGTGCCGGTTACGGACCCCCGGCAACTTTGTGACTTTATTGGACGCAGCCCCGGAAGTAAATGGGGGGGGGGGATGTTTTTGTAGGGGGGAAGAAATTTGGCGTGGCAGCTGCAGCAGTGCCTGATGAATAATTGCCTGTTTCAAAGAGTGCTGCTCGTTTTTCGTATGTGGGTAACAACATTTAACTATGTATATATATTTCTGAATTGGTTCAACCGCCACCCGCCCGAATCTATTTAAAATCAATTTTTTTCGTCATGCATCCGCCCGACCCACTGATTATCCGCGGACTCCACGGTTGTGTCCGCAAACCGCGCATCTCTAGCGCCTACTCTATTTCTGGCCCATTGCAGTATTTCTTACTGACAATAATTCCCAAGAAAAGACAGCTCTATGTGTGTTTAACTATTCATCAAAGGTGTTGTGGTAATGACCACCCAGAAACAAAATTCAACAGAAAGAGTTTTTTTTTTTTTTTATAGCGCATGTCTACACGAAAATGAATACTTTTATGAAGTGTTAAAACACACAATCTCTGTCCCCACGAAAACGCATAAGCAGGGCAATTTTGGCCAATCATAAGCATCCAGTATGGCGAATATGGCGGGTCACGGCAAGAAAAAGGCATACTGACGTCTTTTTGTCAATGTGTAGCGAAGCTGCAGTAGAAAGGGGATTCCTATGGCCCCATTCGTCGTGGTTTACCTGACGCATGAAACATGACAAATTTGAGGCACGCACTATCCAGTTTAACTACCAGATGGTTGTAGATTGTTTAATATCTTAAAATGTGCTTTGTGGCAATTACAACTTAGACCACAGCGTGACGAGTGGTGCTTTCCATCGTTTTCAGTAGACTGGATTGCCAAATGATTAACCCCCCCACCTTCCTCTCAAGCAAGATCCACCCAGGAATGGGGCCAAACGAATCTCCCTACTGTGTATGTGTACCATATTTTTCAGACTATAAGGCACACTTCAAATCCTTTCATTTTCTCAAAAATGGACAGTGCGCCTTATAATGTACGGCATAATTCTGGTTGTGCTTACTGACCTCGAAGCAAATGTATTTGGTGCATGGTGTAATAAGTATGACCAGTAGATGGCAGTCACACATAAGAGATACGTGTAGACTGCAAGATGATGCCAGTAAACAACACCAAAACCTTAAATGTTCCATTGAGAATATAGAACATTACACACGGCACTCAAAAATCTGTCAAAATGTTTTTAGTACGATTTCGGTAAGCTATGAAGCTGCACCGCTTGATGGATTGTCGGCGCATTAAATGTACAAGTATTATTATGGTGTGTGTATAAGGAGCGCAAAATGGCACCTATTAGCAGACATTATCTGGTGTTTTGTTTCACAATATTATGCAAAACCAAGTTTTCTTACCTTCTGGTACCTGCTGATGTGTATTTGGGATCTGCATAAATCCTGAAAATGTGCGCGGGTCTGCCATTGTAGTCCGTGATGACGCTGTAGTCATAATCTTCTTTTTCACTATCTTGTTATGTGACAGTCATCTTCCGCTGTTGCCATTTCTAATATAAAGTAGCGTTATAAAGTTCTTACTCATATCTGTCAGTAGACTAGCTATCAAAGCACTAAAAACTGTAGTGAGTTAACATAATTCACCCACGGAACTTTAGTTATTAGAGAGTTCCGGTCGAACGGTTTTTCACGGGACACATTTCCGGCGTTAATGTTGCATTATTGAGCCACGGATGAGGAGATACTGCTCTGTTATTGATTTAAGTAAAGTCTGAATGTCATTAAAACAGTTAGCTCCATCTTTTGACACTTCTTCCACTCCCGTCCTTGCACGCTTCACCGCTACAACAAAGATGACAGGGAGAAGACGCTGCCGAAGGTGAGCCACGTAAATAAGACCGCCCACAAAAAGGCGCATCCTGAAGCGACTGTCAGAAAGCGACTTGAAGATGATCAGTAAAACATAATCTATGCAACATTTTGACCAAAGAACCACCATTACATGTTATGTAGACCACAAGGAAGTGTTTTCCATTTAGAAAATAATCATAATATGACCCTTATAATGCGCCTTATAATCCGGTGCGCCTTTTGTATGAAAATTGACCTGAATAGAACCGCTCATCAGCAGTGCCCCTTTTAATCCGGTGCGCCCTGTGGTCCGAAAAATACGGTACACTTAAAAAGGTTATTTCAGTATGTCTAAATTTTGCGCAAAATTGTGACAATACGTCAGCGGCACTATAGCAAACATGGTGGGTCACAGCCAGAAATATTATTTCCAATGAGTTATTTCAGTATTTTTTTTGCCTGTGTATTTTTCGAGGGTGAAAATAATGGGGCTTAATTGTGACGTCATCCGTGGACAAGCCATATACTCTCTGTTTAAGTTGTCCTCACACGCACACGCTGAAAACAGAGATTTGAAAATCTTCACCCTGGCCAGCATGTTCAAAAGTGTGAGTTTTCAAGGACAAAAGCTTCTTTGTCAGTGTGGACGTTGCCTTTTTTGCACTGCTTCACCTAACTTCTGAGTTAGGATAGGATAGACCAGACCTGGGCAAATTAAGGCCCGTTAAGCTTTTCAATCTGACCCGCCGGACATTCCCAAAACATTTTTTTAGATCTTTAAGATGGAAACTGTAGCTGCCATTATGATGTGCAGTGATGTTTTCAAATGACCGTAAGTCTTGAACTATACAAACTATTTCAATGGTTGGAATCTGCACTTTTGCATGATATACTAGTTACTATGGTAATCTCATTAGTTACTATGGTAATCTAATTAGTTATTATGGTCATCTAATTAGTTACTATGGTCATATAAGTCACAGCGGCTCAGATGAGGCACCAAGCAGTGTGGTAACATTTCCACAGAGATGCTATAGCTTAGTGATATATCTGATATATCAGATAGTAGGTGGGATTTTTTTACCCTTCGCGTTCATATTTTGCTGTTTGTTGCATTTTTGTTGCATTTCGCTTGATTGTAAAATATGTCGATGTTGTCGTTCATATGTTGTCAATATTCAGTGTTTTATCCTTCATAGCAGTGGCGTGCAGTGAGGTTAATGTCTGGTGAGGCACGACTGCATCATCACAGTCAAATTTAAAAACATATGAACCTGCAGTGCAGGTGTACCTAATGTTGTGTCCCTGCGGTCGTTCGCGGCTCCTGCAGCGCGAGCATTGTTGTTTTTGCACTTTTTGGCTTCTTGTTAAGTGACTTTTTTTGGGTGGATTCGGTCTTGCACGTGGAGGGTTTGGGTGTGGGCTTTGGTTGGTGTGGCCGCGGCGCTCCCGTCGGGCAGTGCATTCTGCGGCGGAAGTGCTTGGTACTAGGAGGCGGGGTTATGATACGAGCCTCACACAGTGTGTCTCCGCAGCAGATTTATGATCGCTCAGCACTAAAAATAAGTTACACACATACAGTTGTTGACAAAATACACTGTACATTATATACCTCAGCTAACTAAACTATGGAAATGTATAATATAATTCATATAGCAATACGGTCTCACTGCACAGCAGGCCAGCAGTTAGCCGAGTCGCAATCCATGGTGAGGCACAAGTGCCTCAACTGGCTGCTGATCACCGCACCGTCTCTTCTTAGTATTTGAACGGCAAATGTGAAAATAAAAATAAAAATAATCTAAAACTGGTGAAGTTAAATGGAAAATAACTTTAGTATAATCACTGGATACATATAACAATTTAATTATTATTTTTTTCTTTTTACTTTTTTTTTAGTGACGGCACGCCACTGCTTCATAGTTAATATTGTAAATCACACATTCTTTATTTTCATGTACATTCTGGGTGTCTAATTCAGTAAAAAAAGAATACAATTCCATTCTGTTTAAGGCGGTCTGTCATAACGTTTTTAGCATTCAATCAGACATTATTGTGAGGTTTTGTATTAGTGTTCCTAAAAATAGATATACCGGCCCCAGACACATTTTTTCTCTAAATTTGGCCCCTCAAGTCAAAATAATTGCCAAAGGCCTGGGCTAGACCTTTATTTATCCCACAGTGGGGAAATTATGTGGTTGTAGTACATCTTTTTACATACAGCTACAAAAAAAACAAAAAACTAATGAACAACTAAAACATTTGAATAAATATTACATATTGTGCATGAACAGTAGGTAAGATTGTATTTTTGCCTCATTCCTGTGAGAATCCTGCACGTGACTGAAGCATTAAGGAGTGGGATTATCCAGGACTAGCTGCAGGGTGCAAACAACCACCAGGTAGCATCTGTGAGCAGATACTACTGTATCATCTAATTCTCTTTCTGATTTATGGTCATACATTCTTCACTCAGGCTTTAAGTGAAAACCAACCCAGACCCACCGTTTAAAAAGAGTTCATAGGAATTACATAAGTGTGTTGTAAAGTCTAATGGCTGTGGAGTTACTGAGTTAAGACAACCTGAAACCTTGCCAAATGAAATACTGTACCAGGTACTAGGGTTGCAAAACTGTCCTGTTTTATCCGAGGCATGCCATAAGCTAAATTGTACGGAACCCTGTACAATTTGTCTCGTATTGACCATCAGTAGGTTACCAAAGAGGCAATCGCCCAATCAATTTATTGAGCGATAGACTTTTCCGTTCCGTAAAAACTGGGTACAAGAGGGTTCACTCTGTGCATCGCTCTCAGTACCTGAAAAATTATGTCAATAACCAAATGTTCCAGTGTGGGAATATTTCGGCTTCAAATGAGTGAGAAAGTGGAAAAAGTGGTAAAGGAATGGCTAAATCAGCGTAGAATTAAGGTTTTAGAATGGCCTTCCCAAAGTCCTGACTTAAACGTGTGGACAATGCTGAAAAAACAAGTCCATTTTCAGAAAACCAACACATTTAGCTGAACTGCACAATTCTGTCAAGAGGAGTGGTCAAAAATTCAACCAGAAGCTTGTGGATGGCTACCAAAAGCACCTTATTGTAGTGAAACTTGCCAAAGGACCCAGCACATTTGGTCACATTTTCTTTCAGTAGACCCATAATAAATTCATAAAATAACTAAACTTAATGATTTTTTTTGTGACCAACAAGTATGTGCTCCAATCAGTCTATCACAAAAAAATAAGAGTTGTAGAAATGATTGTACACTCAAGACAGCCATGACATTATGTTATTTACAAGTGTATTTGTATGAATGATGGTCAATTGAAAAGTAACTCGCCTACAGAAAAAGTGTGGGCACCCCTGCATTAGCGCTTAATTTGGTGTCAATGTCTTTGTTTACGGTGAAATACTCAAATCCAGCAAAACGTGTTGTCGGCCCAAGCTTTGTTTCAAATGATGCTGCTTCGGACATGCAGCAGTTAATCCATCTTTCATTATTAAAAAGGTTAACGAATAATCCCCGTGAGACCACCGTCATAAAGGTGTAGAAGGAACGAGACCAGGCGCACAAATCACTTGGGTTATAAGCGGTGACTCTCAGTGAAGGTCAGTGACTAACACAGCAGTGACGTCAGCACATGTACTTGACTTTGATTTACGTTCACCCAACCCTTTTAAAAGACATGAACACACAGGCTGCACAATCACCATACTGTTCTATTTCTGAAAAAAACAAAAAAACAAAAACATACCAGTTGCCTTTGTGATGTCTAAATTTAAGGTTTGATAAGGCAAGACTGAGCAATCTGTTTTAAAAGAAGTGTGAAAGATAACAGGAAACAGAAGAACGTAGCTCTTTCTACAGACTGCCCCGACCTCGGTTGCAGGTCAGACTGTGACTTTTGAAGGAATGCTTTGCTTTGAAGCTCACTGGAGGTCAGGAAGGAAATGCTTCTCTTCTTGCATGCGTCGACAGCTCCAGCAAAGACATTTATCTGGCATGCACCGTGACGAAGACACCACAGTTACTCAAAGGGGAACAAAGGAGAATGAAACAAAACAAAAAATAAAAGTCCCATCTCTCTGAATTTGGCCCCTAATCTTGCACAAGTCCAACTATTTAGAAGAACTACTGGAAATGTGTATACTAGTGGTTAGAGTGTCCGCCCTGAGATCGGTAGGTTGTGAGTTCAAACCCCGGCCGAGTCATACCAAAGACTATAAAAAATGGGACCTATTACCTCCCTGCTTGGCACTCAGCATCAAGGATTGGAATTAGGTTTTAAATCACCAAAAATGATTCCCGGGCGTGGCCACCGCTGCTGCTCACTGCTCCCCTCACCTCCCAGGGGGTGATCAAGGGGGGTGGGTCAAATGCAGAGAAACATTTTGCCACACCTCGTGTGTGTGTGACAATCATTGGTACTTTAAAGGCCTACTGAAATTTTTTTTTTTAAATTTAAACGGGAATAGCAGATCCATTCTATGTGTCATACTTGATCATTTCACGATATTGCCATATTTTCTCTGAAAGGATTTAGTAGAGAAAATCGACGATAAAGTTCGCAACTTTTGCTCGCTGATAAAAAAAAAACCTTGCCCCTACCGGAAGTAGCGTGACGTCACAAGCGGTAGTGCTGCTCACAATTCCCCGTTGTTTACAATGGAGCGAGAGATATTAGGAGCGAGAAAGTGACGATTACCCCATTAATTTGAGCGAGGATGAAAGATTCGTGGATGAGGAACGTTAGAGTGACAGACTAGAATGCAGTTCAAGAGATATCTTTTTTCGCTCTGACCGTAACTTAGACACAAGCTAGCTCTTTGGATTCCACACTCTCTCCTTTTTCTATTGTGGATCACGGATTTGTATTTTAAACCACCTCGGATACTATATCCTCTTGAAAATGAGAGTCGAGAAGGCGAAATGGACATTAACAGTGACTTTTATCTCCACGACAATACATCGACAAAGCTGTTAGCATGAGCTAACGTGATAGCATCTGTCTCAAATGCAGATAGAAACAAAATAAATCCCTGACTTGAAGGATAGACAGAAGATCAACAATACTACTATCAGGAGACACCGAACCAAACACTGGACATGTAAATACACGGTTAATGTGTATTCGACGCCTGTCGAAGCCTAGCAATGCTGTTGCTAACGACGCTAACTTAACAACGGGACCTCGTTGCGCTTAGCGCTTCACCTACGCCAGCCAGCCCTCCTCCGGTCATCAACACCCGTGCTCACCTGCGTTCCAGCGATCGACGATGCGGTCGGCGGCCCGGAGACGTAGGAAGTCAAGGTGAGTTCACCGCTAGCGCGTCTTCTATCTAACAAAGTCCTCATTGTTGTGTTGCTACAGCCAGCCGCTAATACACCGATCCCACCTACAACGTTCTTCTTTGCAGCCTCCATTGTTCATTAAACAAATTGCAAAAGATTCACCAACACAGATGTCCAGAATACTGTGGAATTTTGTCGAAGAAAACAGAGCTGTTTGTATTGTGTCCAAAAGGGTCCAAACACTTCCGTGGACCTCGCGACGTCACGCGCATACGTCATCCTCCAAAGGCGTTTTGAACCGGAAGTTCCCCGGGAAATTTAAAATTGCACTTTATAAGTTAACCCGGCCGTATTGGCATGTGTTGCAATGTTAAGATTTCATCATTGATATATAAACTATCAGACTGCGTGGTCGGTAGTAGTGGGTTTCAGTAGGCCTTTAACTTTATAAAATGGAATTGTAAGTTTAACATGTTTTTGCAAAAAATTTGCCAGATCTAATCTCGATGAGCATGAAAATGATTTTTAACGCTTTTTACGTTTTCTTTGGCTGTTTTGCACATTATTGTGTGTAATTCTAGCATGGAAAAGTGGCAGTGAAGGCAAGGGCGTTGAACTGTAGTGAGGCTCCACTTTTAAAAATGTGCTAGCTCGATGCTAATTTACATTGTGAATTAGCATTAGCAATTTTACATGGCGATTTCATCACTTCCAAATTTGTTAATCAAAACTACAACTAAGATGCATTTTACAATCAAACAGCTAGTGTGTCATAAATACAATACTTATAGTATAAACAATATATAGGGCATTTGGCATATTGAGCTCAATGGCAAAGATTGCATCCTGGCTAAGACGACACACTGGCCCCGTTTACACTGCACACCAAATCAGATTTATACGGCCCGCCCGCGTCCAAAATCCAGCCCGCGGAAGTCTCAATTTTTAATTTTTTTTTTGTCCGACCGCTTCTATGTTAGCTACCTCTCTTTGTTTAGCCACTAAAATGTTTTTTTTTTGCTGCAGCTGTTACATTTACTGTAATACTGTACATCAGGGGTGTCCAACTTATTTTAGCTCAGAGGCCGCATAAATCTGATCTTTTGGCATCAGATTCGGGCCACATTAGGAGATAGTCCTGAATACGATGGGAATGTAGGATCTGATGTCGTTGTAGCTTGTGCAGCCCTTTGAGACACTTGTGATTAAAGGCTATATAAATAAACTTTGTTTGAGATAGGCTCCAGCACCCCCCCGCGACACCGAAAGGGACAAGCGGTAGAAAATGGATGGATGATTGATTGATTGATTGAATCTGATCTTTTCAAATGGGACTTCTGTCTAAACGCAACACGACCTGAATGTGATTTTTTTCCCGTCAGCTTTGAGAGAGCTACGTCACTCGTGTGCGCGGGGAAAGACGCGGTCGCCAGCGGAAGTGGATATTTCATCACAACATTCGGTTTTGCTGAGCAAAGTCTATTTAAGACGACTGAATTTTGGGTGCATCACTTGTCAATAGTGCACAAATAATAGACTATATGAAATATATGAATATATATTTTGATTCCGAAGAAATAGCGTTTGTAGAAGGACCGGAACTGACGCTGTGGCGCATTTGCTTACATGTGAGTTGAAAAATAAAGCTGATGTCCGTGTTGCCTCTACTTAACAGCCATAAAAAGATTACAACCCTCCCAAATATATTACACTATATACATCCATTCATACATTATATTACTTTCATTTATTTTCACGTAAAAACCAACACTCATTTTTAAGGTGTTGCAACTTTTGTTTTATTTTGTAGTAGTAGCAACTTCCTTTTTTTTCACTTCATCAAAGTGCGCATGCAAGTAATGTCGAGACCACATTAGGGCCGGTGCGCTTTTATGGAGTCTGATCAAAATCGCATTTTACTTGCAGTGTAAACAGTCAGCTGTAAAAAAAATAAAAATTTTTGGCCTGCAGTGTAAACGTAGTCACTGTAGCCTTTACACTAAAGCCATACAGCATCTTGGAATTGCTACTGCTATTTTACTACATACAGTAATACCTAATAATTATATACAATAATATATGTAATAAGTATATACAGTAAAACTTGCAAATGAGACTCAAAAGTGTAAGAAAACAAGATATAGCAACTGGACAGCACGGTTATCATTATCAGATCGGCGCTAAATGTTGAACAAACGCACATACAGTATATACAGTACAGGCCAAAAGTTTGGACACACCTTCTCATTCAATGTGTTTTCTTTATTTTCATGACTATTTACATTGTAGACACATGTGGAGTTACTGTATGTATTTAACAAAAAAAGGTGAAATAACCGAAAACACGTTTTATATTCTAGTTTCTTCAAACTTTGCTCTGATTACTGCTTTGCACACTCTTGGCATTCTCTCGATGAGCTTCAAGCACACCTGTGTAGTGAAAACCATTTCAGGTAACTACCTCTTGAAGCTCATTGAGAGAATGCCAAGAGTGTGCAAAGCAGTAATGATATATTTTCAATATTTTGAAGAAACCAGAATATAAATCATGTTTTCAGTTATTTCACCATTTTTTGTTGAGTTCATTCATAGTTTCGATGCCTTCAGTGACAATCTACAATGTAAATAGTCATGAAAATAAAGAAAAGGCATTGAATGAGAAGGTGTGTCCAAACTTTTGGCCTGTACTGTATATATTTTACAATAAAAAAAATTAACATTTATTAACGCACACAACACAAAAGTACCGGAAATTACTACTGTTGATAGCCATCCCAAGTACCAGGAATTGGTACCGTTACAATTCAAATGTGAAATACAATAACCAAAACAAATGGAAATTGGACTCACTGTAATTAAACATGGGAAAGTGGGTTTACAGGTCTCTAGCTTGGCTGCTTATTAAAATATGGCTGAGTCCAAAACAATAATATACTGTAGAGATTAAATCAATGGAGATTTAAATGTACACTGAAATGTTACAAGCAAAAGAAAAACAACTTACTTTTTTTAAGCATCGTTACAATAATAATAATGACAAAAAATGAGTCCCTTATTTTCATTTTTTTATTTTTGTATTAAACAGTCCCAACAAAATAATACACACTAATACAATTCCAATTCCAGAACCAAACCCAGCCCAGCAACATTCAGATTAGCAATCAATAGAGTAATTGAGAGGACACACAAACATAATACAAAACAATACAAAAGCAGTCAACAAAAATGAATAATATCAACAACAGTATCAATATTAATAAAAATTCCAACCCAGCAGAGATTAGAAATCCCTCATTTACATTATCATCACATCTATTCATAAAAAATAAAATAAAAACAAAAAAAGGAAGTCACCTTGCCTGGGACTCTCTGCAGTTGAGTTGCATAAAAAAGGAAGGGTCTAATAGCAGTTTAATTTAGCCTCTCTTATTTTCTTCCCTCAATTGCATTGTTTAAATTTAACACGTTAGGCCTCCTTGAAGTATGGAAATGAAAATAAAATGTGCTTACAGTATTTTGTGTGTGTGTATTTCGGGGCAACGTGATTTTTGTTTTGCTATTTTTGCCCGGATGGCCTTCCTGAGACGGCGGATACACTTGAAAGAGATGTAGATGATGGAAAAAAAAAGTAGATAACAGGCCTTTAAAGTTATGTTTTACTCCACCCCACCAGATCAACGAAAGCAACACTGCGGCAGAGAACTGTGTGTACAAGGCTGTGTTTATACTTGTTGCACTCTTAGCTAATGCATTCCCACATTCAATCCGACACCGCCTATCCTTTTCATCTTCCACATCTGTAGGAGAGAGCGCACATACGGTGGAGGAGGGAGAGAAGATTGCGCATGTGCACACACACACACACACACACACACTTCTTAATTTTTTACTTCAAGTTATTACAGTATGTGTTTATATACACACAAACACACACACACACACACACACACACACACACACACACACACACACATATATATATATATATATATATATATATATATATATATATATATATATATATATATATATATATATATATATATATATATATATATATATATATATATATATGTATATATATATATATATATATACACACATATATATATATATATATATATATATATATATATATATATATATATATATATATATATATATATATATATATATATATATATATATATATATACATATATATATATATATATATATATATATATATATATATATACAATGTTTTAATACATTTTATTTCTTACACAAACTTGTTATTTCATATGTTGGCCAGAGGGGGAGCACTTTTAAAACCGACACACATTCAATATGAAAAATCCCTTCTTTTTGGAACCACCCTAATTTTGATAGTTTTCACCACCAGGGGTGAAAATGAGACATTCTCTATTAGATGCAATGGTTTTCCGTATTGGGACCATGATTTATGTCCTAACTTGTTCACCGATCCTCATATGGAAGGCACTTTTCCTTGTTGATGTCTCAAGAAGGTTAGAAATACAAACACACACACACACCCACACACATTCTTGTATTTGTTACCTTCTTGAGACCTCTGAAAAATGCCTACCTTTTTAGGACCACCCTTTCGAGATACAGTATATAAAGATTTGTATTTACAACATTAATAATATATACATACTATGCAAATATAAAAAAGCTTGTTGTGAAAACTGAGTTTGAATATCTCAACAAAACGGTCACAATTTCACAAAGAAAACTTAGAATTTTGGCAGTATTTTAACAAAAGTCGTAATTTTACTCAACGCAAGTCAAGAGTTTACAAAAAAAACTGAACATTTGAGCAATATTATGATAAAAGTTGGAATTTTACTCAATAATATGTCATGATCCGTTACCCGGGTCATGGCATGATTTATGTTTGGTAGTTTTCCTGTTTTAGTCTGTTTCCTGGGTGCACCCTGTTTCCCTGTTTACTGTCGGTTTCCATGGGCACTGATTCTCCTCACCTGTCTTTTTTTTAGCAATTGGTGTTCCCACCAGGTGTTTTGGTTAATCACTCCCCTTTATAGTTTTCTGTCACCCAGCATTAGTTGCTGGGTCAATGTTTGCTATAGGCAACATTTACGTTCTCCTGTTTTTTTCTCCTCGCTCTAGTGATTCGTTTACACATTAGCATTCCTCGTTTTTTCACCCTTGGTGACATTTTGTTTTTTTTAGCTCCACGCTTGTTAGCGTCCTTAGTTTTGTATTTTTGATCCTGCCTTAAAATAATTAAAACCATAAATCCTACCTGCATGCCGCTCCAGCTTGTCTTCTGCCTTGGAAGAAACACTACCAGCGCAGTCATGCGACCACAATGTAACATAACACTCGCAATTTTACAAGAAAAGCTTGAAATGTTGGCAATTTTATGAAAAGAGTCGTCATTTTACTCGACAAAAGTCACAATTTTATAAAAACTCTAAAAATGTTGGCAAAATATTATAATAATAATCGGAATTTTACTTGGCAAAACTATGACATAAGTCATAATTTTAGTCAAAAAATGTCACCATTTTACAAGAAAAACAAAAAAATTAGCAATAATGTTAAAAAGTCAGAATTTTATATGACAAACATCACCATTTTGCATTAAAAAGTAATAATTTTACATTAAAAAGTAATAATTTTACATAAAAAAGTAATAATTTTACGAGAAAATTTTGCCACATTACAGAAACAGAAAGAATATGAGAAATTGGTCCCAATTTATAAGAAAAAAGTCGGCACACTGTGAGAAAAAGACCGCTTTAAGTTATTTTATATTTTGGGGAATTTTTTGTTCGTAATTGTTTTTTAATTTTCATTATTTACTTCCGGTTATTACATTATGTCTCCATATATGTATTTATTTATTTATTATTAAATATTTATCATTAAAATAAAAATACTGCTTTTAGTAAAACAATTGTTTTAATTTTTTGTTTGTAATTGGTTTTTAATCTTCATTATTTACATTACGTTATTACAGTATGTCTCAATATACAGATTTTTATTTTTATTTTTATTTTTATTTTGGCCAAAAGGGGTGCATTTCAATTTCTTACACACACTTATTACATATGGCCAGAGGGGGAGCACTTCGAATTTGTACACACACTTGTTATTTCATATGTTGACCAGAGGGGGAGCACTTTTAGAACCAATACACAGTCAATTTGAAAAATCTGTCCTTTTTGGGACCACCCTCATTTTGATAGATTTCACCACCAGGGGTGCAAATGAGACATTCTCTATTAGATGCAATGGTTTTCCGTATTAGGACCATGATTTATGTCCTAACTTGTTCACTGGTCCTCATATGGAAGGTACTTTTCCTCATTGATGTCTCAAAAAGGGGACAAATACAATAAAACACACACACACATACACACACACGCACACACACACACACACACACAAAAGGTCACAATTTCACAAGAAAAACTTGGAATTTTGGCAGTATTATAATAAAAGTCGTAATTTTACTCAACGCAAGTCAAAAGTTTACAAATAAAACTGAACATTTGTGCAAAAGTTGGAATTTTACAAGAAAAGCTTAAAATGTTGGCAATTTTATGAAAAGAGTCGACATTTTACCCAACAAAAGTCACAATTTTAAAAGAAAACTTTAAAATGTTGGCAACATTATAATAATAATCAGAATTTTACTGGGCAAAACTGTGACAAAAGTCATAATTTTACTCGAAAAATTTCACTATTTTACAAGAACCACAAAAAAATGGGCAATATTGTGATAAAAGACCTAATTTTACATTTTGCATTGAAAAGTAATACTTTTAAATAAAAAAAGTAATAATTTCACGAGAAAATATTGCAATATTACAGAAACAGAAAGAATATGAGAAATTGTTCCCAATTTTAAGAAAAAAGTTGACACATTGTGAGAAAAAGTTATTTTATTTTTGGGGGAATGATTTGTTTGTAATTGGTTTTTAATCTTCATTATTTACTTCAAGTTATTACATTACTCCTCTATATACATATTTATTTTAATTAATCTTGACAACAGGGGGCGCATTTCAATTTATTGTTATTACATATGTTGGCCAGAGGGAGAGCACTTCAAATTTTTACACACACTTGTTATTTCCGACACACAGTCAATTTGAAAAATCCCTTCTTTTTGGGACCACCCTAATTTTGATAGATTTCACCACCAGGGGTGCAAATGAGACATTCTCTATTAGATGCAATGGTTTTCCGTACTGGGACCATGATTTATGTCCTAACTTGTTCACCGGTCCTCATACGTACTTTTCCTTGTTGGTGTCTCAAGAAGGGTAGAAATACAAGAACGCACACACACACACACACACACACACACACACACACACACACACACACACACACAAACACACACACACACACAAACACACACACACACACACACACACACACACACAAAGTCAGAGTGATGAGAATTGGTGCCAGCTGATGATGTAACCTTTTCCATCCCCGCGTTCTTTGTTCTCCTCTTAGTTCCCACAAGCCACTAAAATGGTAATTTATTGTCATCTTGGTCAAACCACCACCATCGACTGACCTCCTTTTCACCTCCTCACCTTTTTGCCTCATCTGAACCACGCCGAGGACACACTCGCATTCAAGGGAGAGACATGGAGGCGGAGATAAGGACGAGCGAGGTATCCAAAAAGGAGCATTAGTGGCGATCACAGTCAGTGATATCATGGAAAAAGACATCAGCTTTAAGACGTCATGCTCAATGTTCTCTGGCGTCAGTTCTTTTAAATTCCTGCACCGACATTAAAAAAAAAGCCTATCATGTTGGCTCAGCAATATTGGTCCCGGCTAATTCAATCATCTGTTACATTTACTGGACACACACTCGACAAGGCGAGGTTGTTTGTTAGAATGTGCTCAACATGCACCACATGTACATATACATGTACATGTACAGCATGCTGGGGCTGGCCAACAGTCCCTTGTAGAGTTGTACCGTATACCGGTACTAGTATAGTATCGCGGTACTAATTAATCAAAAACGGTACTATACTCTGTTTGAAAAGTACCTGTTCACAATTGTATTTTATTTTTTAACGGGAATGACGGCGCGCGGTCATGTTGTGACATTGCTGGGTTTACAAGCAGAGGAGCATGTTCGGCAGCGCACAATCATGGAGTACTTACAAGCAGACACAGTGTGTAGACAGAAAAGGGAGAATGGATGCATTTTGGCTTAAAAACTGATGATAAAGGTGAAGTTATAACACTGAAACACCCTCAGGAAGAGGTGCTTTAAGACATGGCTAGCTAGCTAGCGGCTAACGTCCATCCGCAGTCTGCAAGGTTTTAGCGACTTCTAAATCACTAATCCTAGCCTCCATGGCGGCAAATTAAGTATGTTTCTTACAAGTATCATCCCTCCAGGACGAGAAATAGCTAAACATGGTTCACTACACACCGTAGGAGGATACAATAGCTCACCGGCGTCACCGCTAACAAAAGCTAGCGTGGCTGAATGTAAACAAATGCCATGGGTGGATCTACACCTGACATCCACTGTAATGATACCAAGTACAAGAGTGTATCTAGTCCAGTGGTTCTTAACCTGGGTTCGATCCAACCCTAGGGGTTCGGTGAGTCGGGCTCAGGGGTTCTCCCTATCAGCGTAATACGGATACGGCGACAGCTGACTGATTTGCAGGTGTGTGATTTGTTGTGAGTTTATGCACTGTGTTGGTTTTGTTGTTTGATCAAGGTGATGTTCATGCGCGGTTCATTTTGTGCACCAGTAAAAATAAAACATGGTAACACTTTAGTATGGGGAACTTATTCACCATTAATTAGTTGCTTATTAACATGCAAATTAGTAACATATTGGCTCTTAGCTAGTCATTATTAAGTACTTATTAATGCCTTATTCGGCATGGCCTTACTATAACCCTAACCCTCTATCCCTGACCCTAACCCTAATCTAATAACTCTAAATTAAGTCTTTATTACTTAGAATATGTTCCCCTAGTGTCCAAATAACTCTAAATTAAGTATTTGTTACTTAGAATATATACCCATACTAAAGTGTTACCAAAAACATAAGTTTGTCTTGAATCTGAAAAAAAAAAACATTTTATTTTTCACTAAAGAAGGTTTCAGTGAATGCGCATATGAAACTGGTGGGGTTCGGTACATCCAACAAGGTTAAGAACCACTGACCAAGTCGATACTACTATGATTACATCAATATTTTTTATCATCACAAAGTCGTTTTTCTTTTAAAAAAAATCAAGTTATGTTTATAAACTCAGTAAATATGTCCTTGGACACATGAGGACTTTGAATATGACCAATGTATGATCCTGTAACTACTTGGTATCGGATCGATACCTAAATGTGTGGTATCATCCAAAACTAATGTAAAGTATCAAACAACAGAAGAATAAGTGATTATTAGATTTTAACAGAAGTGTAGATAGAACATGTTGAAACAGAAAGTAAGCAGATATTAACAGTAAATGAACAAGTGGATTAATAATCCATTTTTTAGAGCTTGTCCTTTATCATTTTGACAAAATAATACAATGATAAAAGACACAATATGTTACTGCATACGTCAGCAGACTAATTAGGAGCCTTTTTTGCCTACTTACTATTATTAGTAAAGTTGTATCGTATATTCACTATTTTATTTAAGGACCTTGTTCTTGATTGCAATAATAAACATATGTTTAATGTACCCTAAGATTTTTTGTTAAGATAAAGCCATTAATGCCATTTTTATATGGTGCCCTATATTTAGAAAAGTATCGAAAGTATCGAAATACATTTTGGTACCGGTACCAAAATATTGGTATCGGGACAACCCTAGTCCCTTGAAAAACCGAGTCGTCCCGCGTTTAGAGTACACGTTCCGTATTGAGTTGTCAAGGGATGCACTTTCTCCCTTTATTTTTGTGACCGTGAGAATAAACAAAAGTCTAAAATATAATAGTTTGACTTTTCTGTCATTTTTGAGTATTTTGCCGAGTGGCATTTTTTTCCTCAAGAAAAAAGGAGCAATCGGGGAAGCGACATATGTTGCTGTCACACCCGCCAGAGATGTGCTAACTTACTTTATTTAGAAGTGTCATTTAGCAACTCTGCTCTCTTGTTGTCATTACAGTAAAAATGTCTCGCCCTCAAAACACTAGTTGTGCATCCAAGTGGTTGAACAGAAACACAGCTCTATGATGGAGACCAGGGCCGCCATAACCCATGTGGGGGCCCTGGGGCTGAGGGGGTTTTGGAGGCTCACCTGCCCGAAAACACAGTTTGAAATTTGTTTTAATATATATATATATATATTTTTATATATATATATATATATATATATATATATATATATATATATATATATATATATATATATATATATATATATATATATATATATATATATATATATATATATTAACGTTCATGAATTGAGCTCCTTTGTGAGTGTAATAGTAGCCAATCAACTTCAAGTAAAGTGCTGCCTCTGTTTTAGCTCAATGGTAGTACGCACTGAGCAGTGGGAAAAAACAACACTAGACCAGAGAGAGAGAGAGAGAGAGACGCTGTCTATCACAAACACTGATCTGTTTGTGATAGACAGCTATGAACACCAATCATTGCATTCCGCCATCAAAATCAGGGGCCGTAGTGATAGCGACATTACACTTTATAATAGTGACACTACACTTTATGATAGTGGCATTGCACTTTATAATAGCGACACTACACTTTATAATAGTGACACTGCAATTTATAATAGAGACACTACACTTTATAATAGTGACATTACACTTCATAATAGCGACACTATACTTGATGATAGTGACATGGCACTTGATAATAGACACTACAGTGTATAATAGGGACACTGCAACTTTATAAAAGTGACACTACACTTTATAATAGGCGCACTACACATTCCGATCGGGACACTACACTCTATGATAGAGACACTACACTTTATGATAGTGACATTGCACTTGGTAATAGAGACACAACACTTTACAATAGTGACATTGCACTTGATAATAGACACTACAGTGTATAATAGGGACACTGCAACTTTATAAAAGTGACACTACACTTTATAGTAGGCGCACTACACATTCCGATCGGGACACTACACTCTATGATAGAGACACTACACTTTATGATAGTGACATTGCACTTGATAATAGAGACACTACACTTACACTTTATCTTTGGGACACTACAACTTTATGATAGAGACACTACATTTTATAATAGGGACACTAAAACTTTATGATATATACATTACACTTTATAATAGAGACACTACACTATATGATAGTGATATTGCATTTTATGATAGTGGCAGTACACTTCATGATAAAGACACTACACTTTATAATAGGGACACTACACTTTAAAATAGGGACACTACAACTTAATGATAGTGACATTGCATTTTATGATTGTGACACTACACTTTATGATAGCAACACTACACTTTATAATAGGCACATTAAACCTTACAATAGTGACACAACACTTCATGATAGGAACACTACACTTTATGATAGCGACACTACACTTTATGACACGGACACTACACTTTTTGATAGGGACATTGCACTTAATGAGAGTGACTCTACACTTCATGACAGGGACACTACATTTTTTATAGGGACATTGCACTTTATGATTGTACACTACACTTTATGATATTGACACTACATGTAGCTGGTAATACAGTAACTTACCAAAGGGTCAAATAATATTTGCGCGAACTCTCATTTTGCTTCAGCTTCTACTTATTTTTTGTCGTTATAATAATTATAGCTTTTATGTTGAACATAAATAAAGTGTGTCCAGTTTTATTATAGTGACGTTACACTTTATGAGAGTGACACTACACTTTATTATAGTGATATTACACTTTATGAGTGTGACACTACACTTTTTATAGTGACATTTCACTTTATGAGAGAGACAATACACTTCATTATAGTGATATGACCTTTATGAGAGTGACACTACACTTTAGTATAGTGACTTTTCACTTCATGAGAGTGACACTACCCTTTGAGAGTGACACTACACTGTATTATAGTGACATTTCACTTTATGAGAGTGACACTACACTTTCTTATAGTGACATTTCACTTCATGAGAGTGACACTACACTTTATTATAGTGATATTACCTTTATGAGAGTGACAATACGCTTTATTATAGTGATATACAGTACATTTTATGGTTTTGACACTACACTTTCTGATAATGACGTTATTATAGGTACACTACACTTTGTGATAAGGACACTACTTTATGATAGTGACACTACACTTTATGATAGGTACACCACACTTCATGATAGTGAAACTATGGGGCTTTCCAACAGGTAGCTGGTAATACATTGACCAATGGGTTGAATGCTATTTGCTTCAACACTTAGCAGATCTCAAAGTATTAAAGGAGAACTGCACTTTTTTGGAATTTTGCCCATCATTCACAATCTTTATGAGAGACAAGAAAACACATAGGTCTATTTTTGAACAAATGAGGGTCACAACCTTATATTTTTTAAGCTGAATATAAGGAGAATGAACTTTTGGTTCTACAAGCTAGTACGGAGAAAAGCTGGAACATTAGAGCAGACAGAAGCCGAGAAAGTGAGGTCGGCGTGACTCATAGCTCATGTGGAGTTTGGAGCCAAGCTATGCAGACATAAATTGAGTGCTTACCCAAAATAAACTGGAATTGTCTCCGGCCATACATGCGTGTTACAGTACATATGCTATCAAGCTAGATGTGTACAAACAAAGCATGAAATGTGGGCTGATACTTTACAGATACTGTAAAATGATTGTTCATGTTGTTCAGTCAGTACAGATTGGTGTCCTATCGCATTGTGTTGTGAATTGCAAACTCAGACGCTATTCGGGTGCTGACACAGCAGCTAGCTTATCTCTGACTGTGGTTAGTTTTTACGGCTAATACCGTCGCACGCCGATGTGTTACTACGCTAGAAAAATAATTCCTTAGTGTTCGCTCTTGCAATAACAATGTCGCTACACTTAAAAGTATTGTTGGCGGTTTTTGGATGCATTTTTAAAGTGATTTAAAGGTAAAATTGATTGCTCCCATTAGCTGCATTGCGAGCCACCTAAAACGAGACGATTTTTAAATGTTAGAATGCAGAAAAATAAAAAAACCTTTTGTTATCTTGTCTCTCATAAGGAGTGTGAACAATAGGCAAAATTCCAAAAAAAGTGCAGTTCCTCTTTAAATTCAGACATTATATTTCTGTTTTCACACTGATGAAAGTTGAAGACCTGCTCCATCATAAAGCTGCCCACTGAATTTATACTGTTTTAAAGTAAGACTTCTGTTATAGAAATATGTTCATTTGTATTCTGTTAAGTTAAGCCAGGGGTGGGCAATTAATTTTTACCGGGGGCCGCATGAGCAACCCGAGCACTGCTGGAGGGCCACACCGACAATATTTCAATTAAATTTTGCTCAAATTATTTTTGATGTACCGTAAGATAAATAATAATAATAATAATATTTTCATTTAACCTAACTTATCTTTATTCAAAAGCAGATGGCTTTTGATGGTTTTATTTTTAACACTTTCTTACACAAAGCTTCCTGATGTGTAATACCATGCAAAAATTTAAATTTCTGTCACTTTATCCTGCATCCTCTTTGTTGTGAACGTAGCACGCCTGTAAGGTGATTGGCGAAGAAGGAGGAAGCGTTGCTGTTGCGGAAATGAGGAGTGAGGATGGACGTGCTTGTGGAAAGAACGAGATAAGTTGAGCTGTGTTAGTATAGGTTGCTAAATAAAAGTTTATAAAGAGCATCAGACTTGGTGTGCACTTCTTCTGGACGCTACAATTGGTGTCAGAAGTGGGATGAAATGCCTCCCAGTTCGCCTTGCCATCAAACCTGGGAGTCTTCATTGAGGGCGGGATTCCCCCATGCCAAGCAGTGTGCGCTGCACCTGTAGACGCTGCCTCTCTTCTTCCTCCCTCTCTCTCTCTCTTTGCGGCGAGCTCCTCACGTCCTGGATTCACACAGACATCTGCAGTGCTGCTGGCACCTTAAGTTCCCACTCAATGTAATTTCCCTCCCGTTCCATTTTGACAAAGTCGCCAGGAAACATCGATGACGTAGCAGGCTGAGCACACAAGCAGCGCAGTATGCACAAAGATTTACTTCTGACACCAATTGTAGCGTCCAAAAGAAGTGCACACCAAGTCTGACGCTCTTTTTAAACTTTTATTGAGCAACCTATACTAACACAGCTCAACTTATATCGTTCCTTCCACACGCACGTCTATCCTCACTCCTCATTTCCGCGACTCAAGAACACAACATCAACTTCAGCAGGTTGTTACACTATATTCTTTAAACACAGCAACATGTGTACCACAAATTGAGCATGCAGCTTTACCTTTACTTGGCAGTCTATGTCTTCTTTAAAACACTCCATTCGTCATCAACTTTTCTCTTTTTAGCGTCTCGGGGATAACCGGGCATCACTTGTCACTGTGCGCCTTTACTCACAGGTTACACTCGGACATACGCCCATAAATAACACTTTTCAAAATAAAAGCAGCACAGTTGTATTGCACGCACGACATAGATGTTTTTTAAAATGTATTTTGTAATTTGTGATTGCCGCTGCGCGCACAAGCATACGTCCACACGGAAGTAATACAAATAGCGCTTTTCAAAACAAAAGCAGCACCGTTGTATTGCACACTCAAGATACATACTTTTTTTTAAATGTATTTTGTAATTTCATGATTGGCCTCACGCGGGCCAGACAGGGACGTACAAAGGGCCGGATGCGGCCCACGGGCCGCAGAATGCCCAGGTCTGAGTTAAGCAATCATTTTGTATATTTAAGACAAAACATATTTCATGCTGTTGATGCTGTGATTTTACACACACACACACACACACACACACACACACACACACACACACACACACACACACACACACACACACACACACACACACACACACACACACACACACACACACACACACACACACACACACACACACACACACACACACACACACACACACACAAGGAATATTAAAAAACATATTTGCCATGCATTAAATTCTAATTCAATTCTGCTTAAGGTGAAATAGTATAAAATGTGTGTTCGTAGATTGTCAGTGATCATATAATCCACAAAGGTCGAATGGATGCAACTTTGAAACATCTTCAACAAACAAGAAGAGTCCAGTTGCTTCTATTCAACCTTATAAAAAGTCAATTCACACATATAAAAAAAAGGCTTAGAAAAATGAGGTCGACCAGCCCTGCAAGGTGTCCCTTATTTTTTTTTTCCCAGGGAGTTGGCAACCCGAGAGGTGACTTACCTCTGAGAGGAAGGTCTGTGCTGACTTCTGTGCTCCTACATGCAGCAGGTACTCGTACACATACAGAGCCAACCTGCACATAAAAGACAGGGATGGGCTAACTAGTCTATTTCTTTAATATGAGACACTCTGCATTTATGAGCAATATAAAAAATACCAAATGTAGTAAACTGCTGTAGTAGACGTATAGTTTTCTGCAAACTCATTGAAGTCAGCTCAAGCTACAGCTTTTAAACACTCTGACTTCATCTATTGATTTTTACGGCTTATCCTGGTCAGTCGGGGTTGTGGAGAGCTGGAGCAGAAAACCAGCTGACTTTATGTGATAGGCTGCGTAAACCTGAGGCTGGTCGTAAGTCAATCACAGAGTATAGAGACAGAAATTCACATATCAATACAGTCCCAGTTCATTATTTTCTCGTTGTTTCATACTACTGTTGTGTTATGACCAACATGGTAGAGCATGTGGTTTGGCTAATGGGTTGACTCTCGTTTTTTTCTGATATCTAAAAACATGCATAGTATGTTACACTAATTGAAGACTCTAAAATGTCCGTAGGTGTAAATGTGAGTCTATATGTTCCTGTTATTAACTGTTGACCAGTCAGGGACTACTCAACCTCTCAACGAAGTCAGCTGAGGCAACGCTCCAGCTCATCCTTGACCCTGAACAGGGTAGGCGGGGGGTTAGCGCCGCCCTAGTGGCTCCCTGGACCTCTTTCAGAAATGTGTGAACATGGGAAAAGATGAAGAAAAAAAAAAAAAAGTATTGTGATATATTTTCTGTAGGAGGACAAACATGACACAAACCTTCCTAATTGTTACAAATCCCACTGTTTTTATGCAACATGATTCACTGATGAGAGTATTTGGCAAGCACCGTTTTGTCCTACTAATTTCAGCGATCCTTGAACTCATCATAGTTTTTTACATGTACAACTTTCTCTGATGCTGACACACAAATACTTTTTTTTATGCCACTATTTTTTGTCTCATTTTTCCCACCAAACGTTTTATGCTGTGCATGAATTCACAAAGGTGATCTTTTTTGATTTTATTGATTTGCTGGATTGCTAATCAAGCATATTTGGTCAGTGCATGACTGCAAGCTAATAAATGCTAACATGCAATGTATGTATATATTGCATCATTATGCCTCGTTTGTAGGTATATTTGAGCTCATTTAATTGCCTTTACTTATGTCCTCTGTGTATTTAATTTATATTTGCATGTCTCATGACATATTATCTGTGTGGAGTATTGGCTGCATTTCTGATAGTTGTTTGTGTGCCATGTTGTTCCAGACCACAGCAAACATTACCTAGCTTGCAAAGATTGTAATGAACCCATTAGAAGAAGACAGATGATTAGAATTTTACATGTTAATGCAGTGGTTCTTAACCTTGTTGGAGGTACCGAACCCCACCAGTTTCATATGTGCATTCACCGAACCCTTCTTTAGTGAAAAATATTTTTTTTTTTTTTTTTTTTCAAATTCAAGAAAAAGTCATGTTTATTTACTGGTGCACAAAATTAACCGTGCATGAACATCACCTTGTTCAAAGAACAAAACCAACACAGTGAATGAAATCACAACAAATTACACACCTTAAACACATTACCAGGAATTGATTAACGTGGACCCCGACTTAAACAAGTTGAAAAACGTATTCGGGTGTTACCATTTAGTGGTCAATTGTACGGAATATGTACTGTACTGTGTAAACTGTACTGTTTCATATAATGTATTCTCTTCCTTTGCAATCTGCTAGTAAAAGTTTAAATCGATCAATCAAACAACCTGCAAATCAGATGGAAAATTAGGGGAAACATTGTTGGGTCCGTAATACGCTGATAGGGAGAAGTTTTTATTTACACGATAAGTCGGATGTGTCTTTACCTCCGTGGCGGAGGCTCCGCCGAACCCCTGAGGCCGACTCACCGAACCCCTAGGGTTCGATCGAACCCAGGTTAAGAACCACTGAGTTAATGTATGTAAATATTTGTATAATGAACAACATTAAATTATAAACAATAAACAAAATGAAAACTACATTGACAACAACAATTCTGTTCAATGTTTCAAGTTCATGTTTTTATATTCCAGACAATGTCTAAAGTTCATTAGAAAAAGGGGAAAACAAGGTTAATAGGTCCTGGAGGGGGAAAAAAAGTGTTCAATATCTCCTACTGCAGTGAAGTCAATTTAATCATCAATCAATCAAAGTTTACTTATATAGCCCTAAATCACAAGTGTCTTAAAGGGCTGCACAAGCCACAACGACATCCTCGGCTCAGATCCCACATCTGGGCAAGAAAAAACTCAACCCAATGGGATGACAATGAGAAACCTTGGAGGGGACCGCAGATGTGGGGACAGCAGATGCGCAGATGTGTCGCTTAAGAACAGGAAATTGAGGCTACATTTTTTACATACTCGACAGATTTCAGCAATAAACGGTTGTAAAAACTTTGTCAGGCCAAGTTCTGCTGATTCATGAGAATTTGAAATAATCACCATGAAAAACTAGAACCATCCGGCCTCGGATCAATATTTCAGTCTGGGGGTGTAAAGGTTTTATGTTACTTGCGAGAAAAGACCATTATTTAAACACCACCGTCTGTCTGAGTATTGTTGCTGACCGTGTCTATTCCAATAAGATCAACATGTTGAAAAGAGAAACTGGAAATTGTGATGTATCATGTTGTATGCTTGCATGTTCGAAATAAACTCAAACTCAAACTCAAACTCAAACTCAAACTCAAGTATGATCACATATTTTGAGAGGGGAACATGTTGCAGAGCTAAACTAATCATCTAAATCAAGGGTGCCCACACTTTTTCTGCAAGCGAGCTACTTTTAAATTGACCAAGTCGAGGGGATATACAGGTACCTCATTCATACAGTACATATCCATCCATTTTCTACCACTTGTCCCTTTTGGGGTAGAGGGGTGGTGCTCAAGCCTATCTCACCTGCTTTCGGGCATAATTTATATTTATCTATTTATGAAAGAGACGATTTTGTTAACAAGTTAAAGTTGTTTAATGGTTACACTAGCATGTTTAACACATATAGATTCCTGTCTTTCATGAAGACCAGAATATTGGTTGGTGTATTACCTGATTCTGATGACTTGCATTGATTGGAATCAGACAGTAGTGATGATAACGTCCACATTTTCAAATGGAGGAGAAAAAAGTCCTCCTTCTGTCCAATTCTACATGAAAGTGGTTGGTTTTTGTCATCTTATTTGTCCAGCTTCCATACTCGTTTTTAAAATCCTTTACAAGAAATACATTGGCGACAAACTCCGTAGCTTGCTAGCTTGTACATGCTAGCTTTCTGAGACTCTTATTTTGTTAGCACAGGCAGGATAAAGCAGCGCTTTTATTGTGAAGACAGGAACTGTGCGGTCGGTCTTTAGAGTTTTGACGGCAGGTACGGCGCGAAAGTCTGTTGAAACAAAACGTTTTTTCTCGCCTTCCTGTCGGTCATTTTTTATTAATAATGATCTCACAGCAGCCAGCGTCATCTCACAAGACCCTCGGGTGCCGTGAATGTCAATCAAGTGACGAAAGTGAGGTCTTGGTGAAGACTGACACACCCTCCATCGTCGACCGGTAGCTCGCGATCGACGTAATGGGAACCCCTGATCTAAATAAAATCACTCTATTTCAATGACGACTAAGGATAATAATAAAAAATTTTTAGATCTCCTGAAAGTGGGTGTTTAAATCACTGATTACCAATGTGCATTGTAAACAGTTCCAACACCCTATCCTACATTTATGTCATATCCAGGTGGTACCTAGATTAAGGATGTATCTGTTATGTACTGTTTTGTCATGTCCGAGCCACCGTAGCCGGTGTTCAGTGTGTGACGTCAGGAGAGCGAGGGAGAGTTTGGACTCTCGAGGTTGTTAATAAACGGGAGCGATCCGAGGCATTGAGTTGAAACGTGTTGCCTGATTATTATTAAATTAAGACACCTAAATAAGCATATAGGTGAAACCGAGGACATAACAATGGCGACGAGTGATGCACAGAGCCTACAAGCCAAGTGAGATAACGCCAGCATACCGAAGTTTAATTTGAAGTGTAACAGAAAGTTGCTGCTAGCGTTAGCATAGCATTAGCATGGAGAGACGAGCCTGTCTGCGTTTGATTGCTACTCCGACCCGGCGACGTTGGGACCGCGGTGGACAAGATGGCTAATGTCATTTGAACTGTTTGCTGATGGAAAAGGTCTGATCATCACAGAAGACGCAGATGATTTCGTGAAACAGCGGCGGAGAGCACTTCTTTTGCATCATGCAGGACCGGACACACAGGACATCTTCTCGACGCTGGATAACACGGGAGGTGCAGCAGACTATGATGATGCTGTTGCTGCTTTAAACGGATACTTCGTGCCACAAGTAAACGCCACTTTCGCCCGCCAGACATTTCACAAAATTACACAAAACCCAAGTGAGACTGTACAACAATTTTCCACACGTTTAAGGCGTGCTGCAAAGGACTGTAGTTTTGGTGCAGGTGCAGACGACCAGATTAGAGATGCTATTATTAGCAAATGCACATCGAGCTATATTCGCCGTAAACTGTTGGAAGAAGGACATGGGTTGGTGCTCGCTCGCACACTCGAATTGGCGGCACAATGTGAGCTAATTGAGGGACAAATGGCGGAAATGTCTGGGAAAGGGGAGAGAGCAGAGGCGTCTGTGAACCGCGTTACACAGAAAGGAGGGAAATATCGGAAGAAAGGACAAGGAAAATTTGGCATGGACAGAGAGAAAACAGACAAAACTTGCTACCGGTGCGGACATGCTGACCACTTTGGGAGGGATCCTAAATGTCCCGAACGCGGTCAAACATGCCACAAGTGCAACGGTAAAGACCTTTTTGCCAAACAATGCAAAACAAAAGGCGCAACAGGAAAATAAAAAGTTCATAACATAGGGATAGAGCAACATGATTATGCTTTTATGCTAAATGACACTAACAGGTCAGAGAGACTTAACATAAATGTGGGAGGAGTTAGCTTGAAGATGCTTATTGACTCCGGGGCTACATGTAATGTGATAGATGAAAAGACATGGGAGGGGTTAAAAACAGAGAAAATAAAATGCCACTCCTATATTCTAAAATCAGAGAGGAAACTATTTTCTTACTCATCCAACCAACCTTTACCTATTAAAGGGGTGTTCACATGCCAAGTAAAAATAGGAGAGCGCAGTGAACAAGCAGAGTTCATAGTAATCAGAGGTGATGGAGAACCTCTACTGGGAAAAGAGTTAGCCATGAAACTAGGTATACTGAAAATAGGGGCCAACATATCAGCAGTCACAGACCTGAAACAGTCACTTCAGCACCAGTACCCGATTGTATTTCAGGGGGTAGGGAAGCTGAAAACAAAACAGATAACGCTACACATAGACCCAGAGGTGACACCAGTAGCACAGCCACTCAGGTGTGTACAATTTAGCACCTGTGGAGGCTAAGATTAAAGAACTCTTAGATCTAGACATCATAGAACCGGTCGATGGACCAACACCATGGGTAAACCCAGTGGTCATCGTACCCAAGGCAAACTCCAAAATCAGACTGTGTCTAGATATGCAACAGGCAAACCTTGCAATCATCAGAGAGAGATACCCTATTCCAACAGTGGATGAACTGCTACAGGGGATGAACGGATCAGTGGTGTTCAGCAAACTGGACTTAAAGTGGGGCTACCACCAACTCGAAATGACCCCAGAATCGCGTGGTATTACCACATTCGCCATCCACAATGGAGTATACAGATACAAAAGACTTATCTTCGGCGTGTCTTCAGCCAGTGAACAGTACCAGCATGAAATCGCTGCCGCACTTGCTGGTATAGATGGGGTGGAGAACATCTCAGATGATGTCATAGTTCACGCGAAGGATGAGGAAATGCACAACGAGCGACTACATGCAGTCTTGAGAAGACTGGAGGAATGTGGACTGACGCTGAATTCTGACAAGTGCCAGTTCAACATGGATCGGCTAATCTTCATGGGAATCCTGCTGTCTGAAAAGGGAATCGGTCCGACAGAAGAGAGAGTGAGAGCTGTGAGCGAAGCAAGAGAGCCAGAAAATGCATCAGAAGTGAGAAGCTTCCTCGGACTTGTGAGTTACAGCAGCAGATTTATTCCACAGTTCGCAACATTGTCAGAGCCACTGCGACGTCTGACAAGACAAGACACTACTTTTGAATTTGGTCCCGAACAGAAAAAAGCGTTTGAGGTGCTAAAAGAGGGCTTAGCCAAAGCAGGGACACTAGCCTACTTTAAAAAAGATGCACCAACCAAGATTATCGCAGACGCTAGTCCCGTGGGGCTAGGAGCAGTGTTAATACAGAGCCAGAAGGGAGAGAATGTTCCCATATGTTACGTCAGTCGTGGTCTAACTGACTGCGAACGTAGGTACTCTCAGACAGAAAAAGAGGCCTTGGCTCTTGTATGGGCCTGTGAGAGGTTACACCCATACGTATATGGTAGACAGTTTGATTTGGTTACAGACCATAAGCCTTTAGAATCTATCTACAGTCCACGTTCAAAACCATGTGCTCGTATAGAGCGATGGGTTCTAGGGCTACAACCTTATGATTTTAAAGTAATACCTATCTTGGGCAATAAGAACATAGCAGACCCGTTATCACGTCTACTAGGAACAAGTGTACTGAAACAGAAACATGCACACGGATCAGACGAATACGTGAGATTCGTGGCAGTGAGCGCGACACCCAGCGCACTGACAACCCGTGAGGTTGAGGAAGCATCAGCCCACGATGAAGAGCTGAGTGAGGTGCGTAAAGCCATCGCTAGTGGACACTTTGAAAAGTGCACAGCATATGCTGTTGTAGCTAGTGAGTTATGTGTGATAGGACAACTGCTTCTACGCGGGACGCGCATCGTGCTGCCACAAGCACTGCGGGCACGCGCTCTCTCACTAGCACATGAAGGACACTTGGGAGTCGTCGGTACCAAACAGCACCTCAGGAGCAAAGTCTGGTGGCCAGCTATGGACAAAGCAGCTGAGAGACATTGTAAATCATGCCACGGTTGTCAAGTTGTTGCTCGCCCAGATGCAGCGGAACCTTTGAGACCAACACAGTTACCGGAGGGGCCTTGGCAAGATGTTGCAATCGACCTACTCGGAACCCTGCCGACAGGTGACTCAATTCTAGTTGTAGTTGATTACTACAGCCGTTATTATGAATATGACGTGTTAAAATCCACAACTGCATCAAAGGTGATAGACAGTCTAGAGACAATTTTCGGTCGGCATGGACTTCCCATCACACTGAGGTCAGACCAGGGTCCTCAGTTTAAATCAGAGGAGTTCAGTGAGTACTGTGACACCAACGGCATTAAGCATGTGAAAACGACGCCACGATGGGCGCAAGCAAACGGCGAGGTGGAGCGTCAAAATGCTTCGCTGATGAAAAGGATTCGCATCGCTGTCTCAGATGGACTTGATTGGAAGCGAGAACTCAGAAAATATGTCACAGTATACCGGAGCATCGATCACACAACCACGGGGAAGAGCCCCGCTGAGTTGCTTTTCAATCGAAAAATGAGGGGGAAGTTGCCAAGCATCACGGCAGCAGCACACGCTGATCTGGAAGTAAGAGACAGAGACGCAGAACAAAAAGGACAATCCAAGATCTATGCAGATGAACGCCGTGGAGCCAGATATTCAGATGTCAATGTTGGTGACACTGTCCTGGTGAGACAAGAAAAGATTGATAAACTCACCACACCTTTCTACAGAACGCCACATAAGGTGGTGAGCAAATCAGGAAACCAAGTAGTTGTTGAGTCTCCAACGGGAGCCAGATACACAAGGAATACAACATTCGTGAAACGATACAACAACGCTCATGAGACACTCACCAGAATGGATGCATCCCAGGACGCTGAGGACTGCACAATGAACAGAGAGACACAACCTGCTCAACGCGCAGAGCAGAGTATCACCAGCCATGATACCCGAGAGACACAGAGACCTTCTAGAGAGATACGTTTGCCACAGAAGCTGGCAGACTATGTAATGACATAGACGTTTATCTTGTTACGATCTGGTGATGTAGGTGTAACATTAAAAAAAAAAGGGGAGAAATGTTTGAGTCAAGTTGAGTGACAATATTGTGTGATGTTGTAATGTGAAATGAACAAGTTCAAAGTAAGGTCAAAGCAAGTTTAAAGTATAATATATTCATTGACTATTCAAGAGTGAAAATGTGTGTTAATAGTGAATTGAGGCATGGTTGAGAATACTGAGAAAACATACAGAATATTTGAGTATGTGTTTAATAAGAAATGTTTTGAATACTGCCTAATGTTTATTTTTGATATTTGAAAATAACCTGAAGTTTATTTCTAAGGAAAGGAGGGATGTCATGTACTGTTTTGTCATGTCCGAGCCACCGTAGCCGGTGTTCAGTGTGTGACGTCAGGAGAGCGAGGGAGAGTTTGGACTCTCGAGGTTGTTAATAAACGGGAGCGATCCGAGGCATTGAGTTGAAACGTGTTGCCTGATTATTATTAAATTAAGACACCTAAATAAGCATATAGGTGAAACCGAGGACATAACAGTATCGATCACTGTTATAATGTAAAAAAATAAGAAAAAGAAAGTGCTAAAATTCCTGACGGTTAGTATTACATTTTCAAATTCGCAAAATTTGTCAAACCATGATTAGGGATCGGTACAGAATACTGTACTTTTATAGGCATCGATTCACATAAAATCAAATCAAATGGTTCCATATTGCAAAATCTTTTTGCACTTGACGTCACATCCGGTTGCTAATTTACTTTTTGGCTGTTCTATTTTTGTAGCCATTTTTAATGGAAATTCCAACACCTCCAAATTTGGTAATACAATCTACAACTAGGATGCATGTTACAATCGAACAGCTAGTGTGTAATAAATACAATACTTACAGTATAAAGACTTTTTAGGGGCTCAACAAAAGGCTACATTCAGCTTAATGGCAAATACTACTTCCTGGCTTGAAAACACACCATTGTCTATAGAGGACTGCCATCTAATGTCTTAGAATTGCAACTGCATGCAAAGTCTACTATATAATACTTGCAAATCAGATTTAGAAGTAGGGATGCTCAACAAGGGAAGTTTGAACTAATACCGGTAATTTCCAGACCGGTACAATTTATAACTCATAACGATAACAATATTTATGTATAAATATTTACAAAAGATTTTATGGGAATAAATCATTTTAACACTCCACACTTTCGTCAAATATGTGGACACTAGGGAATAAAACAATGTCAACTGATATTTCTTTACTTAATGAACTATAATTTAAGTACAAATACATTTCTTACTACATTATTATTCTGAACCATGCAAACAATTAGCATCATTACGCAGTGCAAAAAGAAAAAAGAAATGTATTGACATTTCAAGTTTTAAAATCACGCCATTGACAGACAACAATCAATTCGAACCTGATTTCATAAAATAAAATAAAAAAAATGTTCGACACAACATACATAAATGAGGCCAACAGAACTAAGAACTAAGAACTGCATTGCAGTGAGAAATAACATTCTAACAAATGTAGCCATAACATTTGTTGATTGACAAAATAAAATAATAACAAATCAGTGTTGATATAATAAAGTGCATTTTTTCCACAAAAAAATCATAAAACTGTGTCTTCAGATGAACCATGCAGTGAAACATAAACACTCATTTTGTCGTCAAGTGCTTTTCACTAAAGGTATTTTCATTCAAAATGTTGCCTTTCTCATCAGTCCTGTGACTTTGCTGTGGTCGCCGCTATTAACACAACAGGCCCCGCACATACAAAAACTCTTGGTGATACTGCTCATTTCCTGGAGAAGTAGCTAGCGCGCTGATCGCTAGCTAGCTTAAACGCTAACATGAATACAAGGCACATTTACGTCTTTCCCCGTTACACCCGTGTTGCCTTTATCATTAGAAAACTTTTACGAATTAAGAAGCCAGAAAAATATTTTATGTTTCTTTTGCCAAGAAAAGTATATTATTGTATGTCTCTTTATATTTTTTAATTGACCTTGCTTAAAATATTTTAATGTGTGTATAAGTATTTTTTGTACACATTCAACAAAACCGTGGGAATAATGACAACCGTGATATGTATGTTCACAATAACTGTGATGTGAAATGTTCATATTGTTGCATCACTAATCTAGATTGACTTTTGTTACGTCTGATCAGAAAAAATTCAGTTATTTTCCAAATTTGAGCAAAAAGACGAGTGCCCTGGCCTCATAAATTGAACATTTGAGCAGCATACAGAATGATGCCATGGAGACAGTGAAAACATTAACCTACATCACTAGTCAACTTCCATGGTTCAGCACAGTGTTAGAGCACCTTAACTTGAGAATGCATGTACAGTCATGGTCAGAAGTTTACATACACTTGTGAAGGACATAATGTCATGGCTGTCTTGAGTTTCGAATAATTTCTACAACTCTTATTTTTTTTGTGATCGAGTGATTGGAGCACATTCTTGTTTGTCACAAAAAACATTAATGAAGTTTCATCTGACATCACATGGACAAAGATACGACCTTCTGGAGGAAAGTTCTGTGGTCAGATGAAACAAAAATTGAGCTGTTTGGCCACAATACCCAAGTGGGCAGAGAAGGTGAGGTTTATTGAGGAAAAGTGGAGGCTTATTCCATACTCCATGGTGGTGTAGTATTAGTGCTCCTGGACCTGGTGTTGCTGCCAGATGGAACTGTGCTTTACAGAGTAAATGGGACAATGAAAAAGGAGAATTACCTCCAAATCTTTCAGGACAACCTAAAATCATCAGCCCGGAGGTTGGGTCTTGGGCGCAGTTGGGTGTTCCAACGGGACAATGATCCCAAACACACGTCAAAAGTGGTAAAGGAATGGCTAAATCAGGCTAGAATTAAGGCTTTAGAATGGCCTTCCCATAGTCCTGACTTAAACGTGTGGACAATGCTGAAGAAACAAGTCCATGTCAGAAAACCAACACATTTAGCTGAACTGCACCAATTTTATCAAGAGGAGTGGTCAAAATTTCAACCAAAAGCTTGCCAGAAGCTTGTGGATGAAAAGCACCTTATTGCAGTGAAACTTGCCAAGGTCCAGTATCTGCATCATTTACAATAGTATCCCACGCAGAAGGTCAGTAAAGATTGTGGATGCAACAAATAGGATCTGATAAGGTGAGGTTGAAATTAAAACATCATGATCTGATCGAAGCAAACCAAATTCTCATTGAAACCATTAATAGACGTATTGGTTTAAGTAAAGTTTAAGTAAAATTCCAGAATAGTTTGGAGCCCAAGGAATGTTTCAGCATGCATAGACGCTGGTTGTCCTAGAACCCCCTTGGAAAGACACTACAAGCCTGCTAAATCTGGTGATGGTTAAAAATAAACTAAGTCCCCGGACTGTCTGGCCGTCTTGAAGACGATGGACTGTGCACCTTTCTGCTCTACTCACAGGTATGTCTCCTCCTCTGTCTCACTCCCCATCTCCTTTGTCACGTCCATCCTTGTTTCCTGCTGCCAGTCCGACAACATCCATTTCACCCTGCCTTCCTCGCTGCCCGTGTTTGTTTAATGATATGTGGAGTTGCGCTGCGCCACGGCGTCTTTTATGTCCCTTTCGTCCCTCATGCTGCCTTGTCGTTGCCATGTCTCACCAAAGAGATAGAGACAGAACCTTGTACAGGGACAAGTTCAACAAAACAACGAGAAGCTCGACAAAACTCCCGACACCTCGACAACTGAACATGAATAAAACATGTGTCCCACTACATTTTTTACCAGGCTCTGAACATGTCGAGGAACAACTTAGTTTTCTGTCCACGTCTATACGTATCTCTACCTATACGTGTCGTGTATCTGCCATATTCACAGAGATAACATGGTAGAAGGGCTGGGCGATGTACCGAGTTTGTAAGATACACTATATTGCCAAAAGTATTTGGCCACCCATCCAAATGATTAGAATCAGGTGTCCTAACCACTTGGCCCGGCCACAGGTGTATAAAGTCAAGCACTTAGGCATGGAGACTGTTTCTACAAACATTTGTGAAAGAATGGGCCGCTCTCAGGAGCTCAGTGATTTCCAGGGTGGAACTGTCATAGGATGCCACCTGTGCAACAAATCCAGTCGTGAAATTTCCTCACTCCTAAATATTCCAAAGTCAACTGTCGGCTTTATTATAAGAAAATGGAAGAGTTTGGGAACAACAGCAACTCAGGCACAAAGCGGTAGGCCATGTAAACGGACAGAGAGGGGTCAGCGGATGCTGAAGTGCATAGTGCAAAGACTTTCTGCACAGTCAGTTGCTACAGAGCTCCAAACTTCATGTGACTTTCCAATTAGCCCACGTGCAGTACGCAGAGAGCTTCATGGACTGGGTTTCCATGGCCGAGCAGCTGCATCTAAGCCATACATCACCAAGTCCAATGCAAAGTGTCGGATGCCGTGGTGTACTTTGAATGCTCCAGGATACTAAAAAATTTTGGACAATTCCATGCTCCAGCGCACAAAGCAAGGTAAAGACTTGGATGACAGAGTCTGGTGTAGATGAACTAGACTGGCCTGCACAGAGTCCTGACCTGAACCCGATAGTACACATTTGGGATGAATTTAAGAGTGTTTTGAGACAACAGCTAATCGCTATGCTTTAGAATGTTACCAAAACAATGTAGTTACAAGCATTCTGGCTGTTAGTTGTCACAGCAAATGGGACAGGGAGCCCCGTAAGATCTGACCTTTGGGGCCCCCGCCTTATAAGCTAATACAGCTTCCTGGGAGTTTCCCTTTTCAAAAGCACATACAAATCATATACAATTAAGTGTATGGACTTTTATAATGTTTTGTAAATAAAGAAAAATTTAATTTAATTGACCAAAACATTTGGTCTTACTCGCGAGCATTAGCTAGTAGCTACAGATGGACATAACGTTGTTTTCCATCCATGGTAACAAAGAAAGTGCGAGTCAACGGCAGTGCTGAGAAGTAGTAAATGGTATTCATTGAATTAAGAAAATAAATCTTCAAATTGGCAAGGCAATTTGAAGATATCACTGCAGGTCTGCACCATATTGAAGTTGAATGTTAAAATAATATTTAAACGGCAGACATTTACCAATGAAAATATGGAGAAGCTGCTGATGGTGTGTTTGACGGAAATACCATAAAAGGCCACGCTCCGAGGTAAAATGCTGTACATTATTACGACATTACTTCATAAAAGAACTGTAATTGTCAGTAGTAAATTATATTGTATTGCTTTTATACAATATTCCTGATGTAAAAGTTTTTTTTTCTTTTTAAAAAGCATGTCACATGTTAAAATTGGGCTGTTGATTTGAGATACAAGTGATTTTGGTAAAGAGCTCCATCATAGAACAAAATATGGTTGTGGTGTTAGTTTATTCCAAACATTATGATGAATCCCATATTACAGTTTCTCCTTACAGCATGTCTGAAAAGGAGTATGAAGAAGCAGTGCTTATTTAAGCCTACTACTTTTCGTGTCATAGCAGTTACTAACACAGTTGTTACTAGTCATTATGTAACACAACAATGAATAAATAGCTGTATCAGTAAATAATTAAATAGACAAATGAGTGAGTAAATTGTTATTAAATACATAAATAGCATTAAATAAAGTTCTCATAAAGAAATACTTAAGTAATTTATGTTTCACATTATGAGATGACCAAGACTATCTCCTTTTTTAATAATGTTCAAGATGTATATCAAGATTATTCTTCTTTGTATTTTGTGAACACTTTGAGTCATATTAGTACTCTGTTTGATTCCCGTACTTAATCCATTCCATAACTCCAAGGTTATATATTGTTTCTTTCGTTGAGAAGAATTGTTGCACATTCTTGCTTAGTGCATTATTTTAGCTGTTTGCAAATTCACCAAATCATTAAATTTTAATATTTTTGATTCAATAAATATAGAGTTTGATTGTTCTCTATATCCAACATTATGTATTATTCTAACTGATCTTTGTTTAACAAGGTAAGGGAATTAAGCTGTTATCAGCTATTATCAGAGGTAATATCATTATTATCATTAATATTAGTATTATTATCACTGTATTGTTGAATGTTTTTTAAAAGTACTCATACACACATACTAAAAATGTTTAATTAAAAAAATAATTAAATAATTAAATATAAACACAATATATTTAGAGTAGGGTTGTACGGTATACTGGTATTAGTAAAGTACCGCGATACTAATGAATCATGTTCTGTACTATACCACCTCTAAAAAGTAGTGGTCCACCACCACCACCCCCTCGTCGTCGTCACGTCGTGTCATTGCTGGTTTTACGAGCAGAGGAGCATGTTCGGCAGCGCACAATCACGGCGTACTTACAAGCAGACACAGTGTGTAGACAGAAAAGGGAGAACGAACGCATTATGGCTTAAAAACTAACGATAAAGGTGAGGCTATAACACTGAAACGCCCTCAGGAAGAGGTGCTTTAAGACATGGCTAGCGAGCTAGCGGTTAAAGTCCATCCGCAATCGGCACTGTTTTAGCTTTTTCGAAATCACTAATCCTCGCCTCCATGGTAACAAATAAAGTAAGTTTCTTACATGTATCATCTCTGCAGGACGAGGAATAGCTAAACATGCTTCACTACATACACACCGTCACACCGGCGTCAAAATGTAAACAAACGCCATTGGTGGATCTACACCTAACATCCACTGTAATGATACCAAGTACAGGAGCGTATCTAGTCGATACTACTATGATTACATGGATATTTTTTGGCATCAGAACATCTTCTTTCATTTTTTTTAAATTTGTGTTATGTTTATAAACTGAGGAAATATGTCCCTGGACACATGAGGACTTTGAATATGACCAATGTATGATCTTGTAACGACTTGGTATCGGATTGATACCCACATTTGTGGCATCATCCAAAACTAATGTAAAGTATCAAACAACAGAAGAATAACTGATTATTACATTTGAAAAGAAGTGTAGATAGAACATGTTAAAAGGGAAAGTAAACAGATATTTACAGTAAATGAACAAGTAGAGTCATAATTCATTTTCTACCACTTGTCCTTAATAATTTTGACAAAATAATAGAATGATAAATGACACAATACGTTTCTGCATATGTCAGCAGCTAAATTAGGAGCCTTTGTTTGTTTACTTACTACTAAAAGACAATTTGTTCACTATTTATTTAAGGACACAATTGCAATAAGAAACATATGTTTAATGAACCCTAACATTTTTTGTTAAAATAAAGCCAATAATGAAATTTTTTGTGGGCCCCTTTATTTAGAAAAGTATCGAAAAGTACCGAAAAGTATCGAAATATCGGGACAACACTAATTTAGAGTCATATTCTTGTTGTTTGAGTGTTTAAAGTTGTGTTCACACGTTTATATCTCTGGTACGCTGTTTGTTTGAGTTTGAGTTTGAGTTTGTGTTTATTTGGAACATGCATGCATACAACATGATACATCACAATTTCCAGTTTCTCTATTCAACATGTTCGAAAAGGAGTAGGAAGAAGCAGGAAGAAGCAGAGCTTATTTAATCCTACCCCTTTTCCTTTACATAGCAGTTGCTAAAACTTTTGTTCACTTCCTGCTCTCAATTTTTTTTCACAATATACTCCATAACTAATAACAATACAAATAAATAAATAAATAAATAATTAGTGAAGTAAGTTATATTTCATATGGTGAGATGAATAAGATTATCTTGAAAATGAATGGATAGATGAAATAGATTCAGAATGTTTATCATGGTTCTTCTTCTTTGTACTTTGTAAACACTTTAAGTTTGAAGAGTTTCTTGGAGTGGATCATATATCCATAAACGTGGATGCATATGCAAAAGTGCAATATATTTATCTGTACAGTAATCTATTTATTTATATCTGCACCTTATTGCTTTTTTATCCTGCACTACAATGAGCTAATGCAACGAAATGTCGTTCTTATCTGTACTGCAAAGTTCACATTTGAATGACAATAAAAGGAAGCCTAAGTCTAATTAGTATTTTGTTTGATTTATTTACTTAATCCATTCCATAATTTAATTCCACATACTGATATACTGAAGGTCTTAAGTGTTGTACGTGCGTACAAATGTTTTAAATCACATTTTTCCTCTAAGATTATATTTGTCCTCTTTTGTTGAGAAGAATTGTTGAACATTCTTGGGTAGAAGATTATAGTTTGCTTTGTGCATAATTTTAGATGTTTGCAAATTCACTATGTGGAATTTCAGTATTTTTGATTAAATAAATAAAAGGTTTGTATGTTCTCTATAGCCAACATTATGTATTATTCTGACTGATCTTTTTTGTAACACCGTTAATGAATGAAGTGTACTTTCGTAGTAATTTCCCCATATTTCTGCAAAATAACTCAGATATGTAACACTAGTGAGCAGTAGAGAATATGAAAAGATTTTTGGTCTAGTACATGTTTTGCTTTATTCATTATTGACGTGTTTCTTGCTACTTTATGTTGTATATTTTTTACATGAGATTTCCAGTTCAATTTATCATCAATCTTTATACTAGAAATTTGGTTTCATTTACTCTTTCAATTTCTAACGGGGAAAGCTGTTCATATCTCTCGAGTTAGCATTTGAGTTCGCAAGCCAACAGCTTCCTAGCTTCCTTTTTTTAGTAAATGAGCGATATCACGGTTGGTGAGTTTATCGACGAGCAGTTATCAACCACGGTTTTACTTTCAAACGGTGAGACTAACTGAGTTTTACCGCGATTTATCATGAATTAAATCCTTGAAGGCCTACTGAAATGATTTTTTTTTATTCAAACGGGGATAGCAGATCCATTCTATGTGTCATACTTGATCATTTCGCGATATTGCCATATTTTTGCTGGAAGGATTTAGTAGAGAACATCGACGATAAAGTTGCAACTTTTGCTCGCTGATAAAAAAAAAGCCTTGCCTGTACCGGAAGCAGCGTGACGTCACCGAAGGAAGGACTTCTCACAATTCCCCAGCGACGATTACCCCATTAATTTGAGCGAGGATGAAAGATTCGTGGATGAGGAACGTTAGAGTGAATGACTAGAGTGCAGTGCAAGACATATCTTTTTTCGCTCTGACCGTAACTTAGGTACAAGCTGGCTCATTGGATTCCACACTTTCTCCTTTTTCTATTGTGGATCACGGATTTGTATTTTAAACCACCTCGGATACTATATCCTCTTGAAAATGAGAGTCGAGAACGCGAAATGGACAATCACAGTGACTTTTATCTCCATGACAATACATCGGCGAAACACTTTAGCTACGAGCTAACGTGATAGCACCGTGCTTAACTGCATATAGAAACAAAATAAATAAATCCCTGACTGGAAGGACAGATAGAAAATCAACAATACTATTAAACCATGGACAGGTAACTACACGGTTAATGCTTTCCAGCCTGGCGAAGGTAAACAATGCTGTTGCTAACGACGCCATTGAAGCTAACTTAGCAACCGGACCTCACAGAGCTATGCTAAAAACATTAGCTCTCCACCTACGCCAGCCAGCCCTCATCTGCTCATCAACACCCGTGCTCACCTGCGTTCCAGCAATCGACGGTGCGACGAAGGACTTCACCCGATCACAGATGCGGTTGGCGGCCCGGAGACGGAGGAAGTTAAGGTGAGTTCGGCGGCTAGCGCGTCTGCTATCCATCTCTCAGTCCTCCCGGCTGTGTTGCTGTAGTCCGCCGCTAATACACCGATCCCACCTACAACTTTCTTATTTGCAGTCTCCATTGTTCATTAAACAAATTGCAAAAGATTCACCAACTCAGATGTCCAGAATACTGTGGAATTATGAGATGAAAACTGTATTGTTTTCAATGGGGTACCGATACTTCTGTTTCACTGGTTACGTCACGCGCATACGTCATCATCCAAAGACGTTTTCAACCGGAAGTTTAGCGGGAAATTTAAAATTGCACTTTATAAGTTAACCAGGCCGTATTGGCATGTGTTGCAATGTTAAGATTTCATCATTGATATATAAACTACCAGACTGCGTGGTCGGTAGTAGTGGGTTTCAGTAGGCCTTTAAGTTGGTGTGGTCACTTCAGTTAAAATGAAAGGAACACGTTGAGGAAACTCACGGGCGCAGAGATGGGTATTACAAAGAATATTTTTTTTGTATGAGCAATGAAAGAGTTTGTATACAAGTTTATCTCCGAACTTGATTTAAAAGCTAAGACATAAATTAGACATCAACATCGCACTACTATCTTTGTTAATATTCAACACAGAGCAACAGGAGGTAGAGCTGCAATTGGACCGATAAGCAGAAAGCAGAGGGACACATTCTGTAAAGGTAAGCATTTATAATCGGCCAAACTATGACTACTCATTCCCCTTAAAAGAAAGAGGGCTTAAGAAGGTACGTTAAAACCACTCACTTTGCTCGCTCATTGTTCATTTCCCACTTGTTCGCTCGACAAAAAGCACTCAGCTCTGTGGAAGTGGACGGACAGTCAAAACACTGAACAGAGATAAGCTTGAAGGATTAGAAGACGGGGAGACTGTTCAAGGTTAACAATCCTCCATATTTGACACAATAAAGTGAGAGCATTAGGGCTCTTGCCGTTAAACAAACTGTCAGTTTGAATAATATTTTCATTAGCGGCTGAGCAGTTCAGCTTGAGGCAGCTGGTGCATTTTTCATGAGTTTGGAGTCCATATTCTTGTTGTTGGACGCTAAATTAGATTTAGTAATAGTTTATTTGGATCTGGAATTATGGTAACAAAAATAAATCAATACATTTGTTTTTATATACAGTAAAGGCCAAAAGTTTGGCCACACCTTCTCAGTCAATGCATTTTCTTTATTTTCATGACTACTTAGATCAGGGGTGTCAAACTCATTTTAGATCGGGGGCCACATGGAGAAAGATCTACTCCCAAGTGGGCCGGACTGGTAAAATCACGGCACAATAACTTAAAGATAAAGATGACTTAAGATTGTTTTCTTGGTTTAAAAATAGAACAAGCACATTCTGAAAATGTACAAGTTATTGTTGTTGTTGTTGTTTTTTTACTCTTACATTTTGCTGTTAATAGGGGCGGTATAGCTTGGTTGGTAGAGTGGCCGTGCCAGCAACTTGTGGGTTCCAGGTTTGATCCCCGCTTCCGCCATCCTAGTCATTGCCGTTTTACCCACCTGCTCCCAGTGCCACCCACACTGGTATATATGTAACTTAGATATTGGGTTTCACTATGTAAAAGCGCTTTGAGTCACTAGAGAAAAGCGCTTTATAAATATAATTCACTTCACAATTCACTATCTTTATTTGTACTTTCTGAATAAATTAAGTGATAATGTTCACCAGTCAACTCATTGGGGTTATTTTCCATTCTATCAAGATAAAAAAAATAATATCGAAATCAAATTACAGGATGTTATTTATGTAGTTTGCTCATTTTCCTCGACTGGTGCACTAACATCATGTGGTTTATTAATTTTTTTACATACACAGCTTAATCTACAAAGATACAAAGAATTGCTATTGCGACATCTAGTGGACACATTTAGAACAACGGTTTCTTTCATTCAAAAATGTTGGCTAAATTTTACACTTGGCAAACTCATCCCGAGGGCCGGATAAAACCTGCTCGGAACAGGCCTGCGGGCCGTACGTTTGACACCCCTGACTTACATTGCAGATTGTCATTGAAGGCATCAAAACTATGATTGAACACATGTGGAGTTATGTACTTAACAAAAAAAGGTGAAATAACTGAAAACATGCTTTATATTCCAATGTCTTCAAAATAGCCACCCTTGGCTCTGATTACTGCTTTGCACACTCTTGGCATTCTCTTGATGAGCTTCAAGCACACCTGTGAAGTGAAAACCATTTCAGGTGACTACCTCCTGAGGCTTGTTATGATTTTTAATCTACATTTTAAGCACTACTTTGTGGTCTACAAAATGTCTTCTAAGCCCCTTTCTGACTGTCTCTGGAAAACGAGTTGTTTTGGGAGGCTGTCTTCACACTGTCTCCATGCCCCGTTCCTAACGCTGACTGAAACTGCTTCCCCGCCCGTCAGCCATTTTTTGCGTTTGAGTACGATACATTTCTCACAAGGGACTGAAAAATATCATACATTAGAATTATATTACACTTTTTCTTAGAAACAGCAACAGCGACAGAGTGAAAACCTCCTAAAACAGGCCTGGTGACGCCTCTGCTTGTTTTTTTTGCATTCCAAATGTTTCAGTCAAAATGGAACATTATTATCCTCATATTTGCAGATTTTTTTTTATATAACTCTTGTATTGGATGTTATATTTGGTATCATACAACTGTTTTAAATGATGTGTCTGAAGCTGCATCATTGACAGTTTTTAATAACTTATGGGCCTATTCTCCAGTTTCTGCATTTTGCTACGTGCAATGTAAAGTGCAGGCCAAAAGTTTGGACACACCTTCTCATTCAATGCGTTTTCCTTATTTTCATGACTATTCACATTGTAGATTGTCACTGAAGGCATCAAAACTATGAATGAACACATGTGGACTTATGTACTTAACAAAAACAGGTGAAATAACTGAAAACATGTTTTATATTCTAGTTTCTTCAAAATAGCCACCCTCTGCTGTGATTACTGCTTTGCACACTCTTGGCATTCTCTCGATGAGCTTCAAGAGGTAGTCACCTGAAATAGTTTTCACTTCACAGGTGTGCCTTATCAGGGTTGATTTGTGGAAGTTCTTGCTTTATCAACGGGGTTGGAACCATCAGGTGTGTTGTGAATGACAAGGTATGTCCAAACTTTGGGCCTGTACTGTACCTCTTTAGGCTGAGCTGGAGCGTATCCCAGCCACGCCGCATTGGTCACCAGTCCAGGGCCGCCCCTCACTATATTGTGCTTCAAAGTTTGTGGCTTTACTGAATCACACATTTTTTGGGGTCACCTCAAATTTTGTTGTGTGCATATTTTAAGTATAAAAATGGCTGAATGGACAAGAAATTTCAAAATTGCAGTAGTATTGGCCATGAGATGAGACCAAACCAGTCAGAGTGCGCTGTTCAGTAACGTGGCCACTGATTGGTTCAACACATCTGTGAAGGCACCATTAATGCTGAAAGGCAGATACAGGTTTCGGAGCAATATATGTTGCCATCCAAGCAACGTTATCATGGACGCCCCTGCTTATTTCAGGAAGACAATGCCAAGTCACGTGTTACAACATCATGGCTTCATAGTAAACGAGTGTGGGTACTAGACTGACCTGCCTGTAGTCCAGACCTTCCTCCCCTTGAAAATGTGTGGCGCATTATGAAGCCTAAAATACCACAACAGATTGACAGCTTAAGTTGTTGAACAACTTAAGCTGTACATCAAGCAAAAATGGGAAATAATTCCACCTGAAAAGCTTCAAAAATTGGTTTCCTCAGTTCCCAAACGTTTACTGAGTGTTGTTAGAGGGAAAGGCCACAACACAGTGGTAAAAATATCCCTGTGCCAACTTTTGCAATGTGTTTCAGCCATTAAATTCTGAGTTAATGATTATTCGCAAAAAACATAAGTTCCTCAGTTCGAACATTAAATATCTTGTCTTTGCAGTCTATTCAATTGAATATAAGTTGAAAAGGATTTGCAAATCATTGTATTCTGTTTTTATTTACAAATTACACAGTGTGCCAACTTCACTGGTTTTGGGTTTTGTAGTATAAATCTCGTTTCACGGAAATAAAGTGTTGCTCCTAATTAAAATCTGCTTTGGGCCTTAATTTAGTCAGGTGTGGCCGTGAGTCAATCACATATAGCCACATACAGTAGAATCTCTATGTAGCCCAACATTCATGTTTTGGGGCTATGGGAGGAAGCTGCAGTACTTAGAAAAAATGTGCAAACAGATTTCCTGACTATGAGGCTAAATAAGATAATATATATGATGTATAGTTCTATATGAAAAAATAACCAAAATGGATGATTTAAAAATACAGTGCATTATACGCACATGTTACTTTGGTTTGCATATCGAACAAGGCAACATGATGAAATGAAGAGCACTTTGCAGTGCAGTAATTACAACATTAACCAGGGTCAGGGGCTCACCAATTTTCCTTCCCCTTTCCAACGGAGGTGACAAGTGGAGGTGAGCCAACCTTAAGATCTCCGCCTGACCTTTTTCTACTTCATACTGAAGTGTGTTTGTGCTCTCTGACTCACATTTAATCACATTTAAATTTGGAACCGACCCTCATCTGGGTGCTGCCGAGTGAAGAAGCAAACAGCCAGCCAGCCCTAGGAGTCAGAGACTGCCTTTGTTTAAATAAAGGTAGTCAGTGGAAACCCGCCTACACTTTGAAAAAAGAAATATGAGACACAAATGTTTCTGTATGTTGGGTAAAATGACTATAATTGGGACATTATGGGTGTTAATTCATGTTTTAGTGGGCTCTAACCAGCTTTTTTAATGCTCAAACTAGGGAAATATTTGATCTACGATAGTAACCCACCGTGACTGTTGTTGTTATTGTTTTTATAAATGCCAGTGGTGGTGATAGAAACAACAAGTGATAATAACTATGATACACATCGTTCAGTTTATTTAATACATTTTGTTATTGTTGTCTAATGTTTTAAATCACTTTTACTGATATGGTTATTGATACTGTTGCTAATAATTTTTGGTTTACATTTTTTTTTTCGTATTTTATGTGTATGTTTTCTTAATTGCTTTGTAAATTTTGATCCTAAGTATTGCAAAGCAGGGGTTGCAATGGGGTTGTGGTTGCTCTATTTTCTTTTATTACAAAACCCAAAACCAGTGAAGTTGGCACGTTGTGTAAATCATAAATAAAAACAGAATACAACGATTTGCACATTATTTTCAACTTATATTCAATTGAATAGACTGCAAATACGAGATACTTAACGTTCGAACTGGAAAACGTTGTTATTTTTTTGCAAATATTAGCTCCTTTGACGCCTGCAACATGTTTAAAAAAAGCTGGCACAAGTGGAAAAAAGTCTGAAAAAGTTGAGGAATGCTCATCAAACACTTATTTGGGACATCCCACAGGTGAACAGGCTAATTGGGAACAGGTGGGTGCCATGATTGCGTATAAAAGCAGCTTCCATAAAGTGCTCAGTCATTCACAAACAAAGATGGGGCGAGGGTCACCACTTTGTTAACAAATGCGTGAGGAAATTGTCCAACAGTTTAAGGACAACATTTCTCAACGAGAAAGGAATTTAAGGATTTCACCATCTACAATCCGTAATATTATCAAAAGGTTCAGAGAATCTGGAGAAATCCCCGCACGTAAGCGGCAAGGTCGGAAACCAACATTGAATGGCCGTGACCTTCAATCCATCAGCCGGTACTGCATCAAAAAGCGACATCAGTGTGTAAAGGATATCACCACATAGGCTCAGTAACACTTCAGAAAACCACTGTCAGTAACTGCAGTTCTTCGCTACCTCTGTAAGTGCAAGTTAAAACTCGACTATGCAAAGCGAAAGCCATTTATCAACAACACCCAGAAACACCCAGGGTTGTGGTTGCTCTATTTTCTTTTATTAGATTGAATAACATTCTGTTTGATGTTTGTCAATTAAATTGAGAGTAAAATATTTTAATGAAAATAAAAATATTAATAATCTTACTTAATGGTAATGTGTTTTCTACAGTCATGCATGAAACCATTTAACTGTGAGGAACCAGGGACGACTCTAGAACTTAGTACATTTAACAGTCATGTTTTTCTTCAACAAATAGGCTAACCTAGCATATTAGCCTATTAATGTTATTACTGTAACATTGCAAACTTCCCTTACTTATTATGTTGTTGTTGTAGGGCAAAGCATTTTGGCTGTAAACTGTATCACGATACAAGTGTTTTATTTTGGCTAATATCGATAATGATTGATATTTTTTATGACCTACTGAAAATAAGGACCAGGAGAAACATATACTAAATGTAAACATTTGTATTTAAAAGGTAACCTTCCTCTGATTATAATCACCGCAGCCATTGAGGCAGAAAGGAAAGGAAATGTCAACACAACCACGGAAGACACTCAAACAATGTAAACAAAATTATAAAATCACATTAAGCGCTTAACAATAATAAGAGATTAGTAAGAAATGGTTATTAAAGCGTAACAAAATAGTGCAAAGTGTGAAAATGTAAACCTAGAGAAAATGGAAAATAACTATTTTCTGCATGTGTAGAGCTCAAGGGGCAGCGCGGCCAAGGTGGCATGGTATTACTGATTATGAGCATCTTGGTCTGATTACGGTCTATTTTATTTTTATTTTTTCAAAAACTGCCATTGGGCCGAATCGATTTTCTTGTTTTATCGACAATTTCTTCGCTATCTGCAGGACTAATTTTTTATTTCTCTTCTCATTCCCTGCAGAGAATCAACCACGAGACAACAAGACGGCGTGTCCAAACGTGACCGTTGATACTGTTACCTGATTGGCGGTTAGCGTGTCACTCCCACTAATCAGTGATCACTTCCTGTGTTGCTCAGTTAGCAAGTGCCTTTGTTCATGCAACCAACCTTGTTTCGGCACTTCCTGCTTCCTCCGACGAAGAAAAAAATATATAATGTTGTATCAAATAGATTTTTTATTGATATTGATTACGTGTCTATCGCAATATATATTGATATCGTTTTATCGCCGAGCCCTACGTTGTTGTATGTGATACATCATATCTATAAACTTCTTTGTAGTATTTACTGAGAACACTTTAACATTCCAGCATCTCCCAAACACACTTTGAATACACTAGAGTGGGACCTTGGAGACTTAAGTAGGAGAATATGAGACCTTTAATGAAGGTTTGGAGCCAAAAATGTAATTGACTTGAATGAGCTTATACTCACTGTGGTTTAAGTGTCCTACTATGAATTCTATCATGAATAACTTACAGGTGACACACACTGAGGGGGAGGGGAAAAAAAAGGAATTACAGACAGAAAAAAAAAGCCTCATGAGGAGTACGGAGATGAAGGTGTCTAGCAGGATGAGACGAATACATGTTCATATTCTGACGTGGTAGCTGCAGTTTAAGCTGAAGCTCACCTAACATAACACCTTGCTGTGACCTCCTTCTATAATTAAACACTAAGTTCTTCTTTGCTTACCTCGACTACATGGTTCAAAGAAATGAACACACGCGCATTTCATGTGCTGTTAGCTGTGTAATATTTATAGCAACGGAATTCCAGTTTTAAAATGAGAAATTCTAACAATTGTACACTAGTCCTAGAATGAACGAAGCCACAGTCAGAAAGGCGAAACACTATGATGGCCTCCTAATGATGCTTAACCACAATAGAGACACCAGATTACCTCATTAATGTAAGCTTGTGTTTTGTAAAAGCAGCACAAGAAACTTGCGCGTCGATTCCAAGTGGACACAACACTCTCTTGGCTATAAGTCTAAATAATGTCACTTCTTGTACAAATTAGAACGTCTCACAATACATTGAGCAAGACTGAAGTTTTCCTGAAAAATATGTCCCTAAAACCACAAAAAACAATCAAATATTAAATTGGTGTCATTCGGGATGTCAATATTTTGCATTTCTAACAGAAGACACTGCATAAGAAGTGATAATAGAACCTCCAATGAGCCTAACATATTAAACAGTATTTGCATTTGGACAGTGAGATGAAGCGGAGGTGCAAAAAAATGTGCAAGAAAACATGCCAAACAGAAAGCACAAATAATATAATGAACCGCCCTGAGATCGGTAGGTTGTGAGTTCAAACCCCGGCCGAGTCATACCAAAGACTGTAAAAATGGGACCCATTACCTCCCTGCTTGGCACTCAGCATCAAGGGTTGGAATTGGGGGTTAAATCACCAAAAATGATTCCCGGGCGCGGCACTGTTTCTGCCCACTGCTCCCCTCACCTCCCAGGGGGTGAACAAGGGGATGGGTCAAATGCAGAGGACAAATTTCACCACACCTAGTGTGTGTGTGACAATCATTGGTACTTTACTTTAACTTTAACCATATCAAAACTAGATGAGGCAATTCCTGCAGGAATTGCATGTGAATACTTCAATGCTGAAATTTAACTAAAATGCTGACAGAATGTAGTATAAATGTAAGAATAGTTTGAATGTTGGAGTGGTTTGAATGTTGAAGCGTTTGAATTTTCGGGAAAACCGGAATTTGGTTTGGAACTTGGGAAAGTGTTAGTTTGAATGTGCATGATGAGTGGAATGTGTTGAAGGTGGAATGGTTTGAATAAGTTGAAAAATGTGGGAATTGTGGAAATGTAAAAAATGTGTTAATTCATTTTGAATGGGGAAAGTGTTGGTGCTGGAATTTTTCGAATCGGACGAGAAATGTTGAAGTAGTAACATTTTAACTGAGCAATGGTATTACGTAATTCTTGGAATTTCGGGAAAACCGGGAATTTTTCCAGTTAAAAAAACAACTTTGTTTTTTGTCCTGATTAAGAGGAATGATTTGTCGGTGGAACGGTTGAAGTGGGTTAAAAATGTGGAAGGAGTAGTCGACAGAAAAAAGGGTGAAAAAAGGTTTTGAAAAATTGGAAATTCCGGGAATTCCTGGAATTTTTCGGACACTTGAAACAATGATAGTTTGAATGTGCAGGATGAGTGGAATGCGTTGAAGGTGGAATAGTTTGAATCGGTTGAAAAATGTGGAAATGGTTGAAGTTTGAAAAATGGATAATTCATTTTGAATGAGGAAAATGTCCCTAAAAACTGAGAATTCTAGGAAATCCAGGATTTTTTTAAAATAATTGTTGAAAGGGAGCACACGATTCCTGAACAGGCTGAATATTTTGAAGTTGGAACGGTTTGAATCGGATAAAAAATCTGGGAGTAGAACTTCGAAAAATGTCCTATTCTGTTTAATGGGAATTTCATTGAAATTTGGAAATTTCGGGAAAAGAGGGAATTTTTGGGAAAATGCAAAAAAAAAGGATGTTCTGAATTAAATGGTTGGTGTTGGAATTTTTGAAATCGGTCGAGAAATGTTGAAGTAGCAACATTTTTAATTGAGAAATGGTATTACGGAATTCCTGGAATTTCGGGAAAACCGGGAATTTTTCCAGTTAAAAAAACAACTTCGCTTTTTGTCCTGATTAGGAGGACTGATTTGTCGGTGCAACGGTTGAAGTGGAAGGAGTAGTCGACAGAAAAAAGAGTGAAAAAAGCTTTAATTCTGGGAATTCCTGGAATTTTTTTGAACTTGAAAAAATGAACGTTTGAATGTCCAGGATGAGTGGAATATGTTGAAGGTGGAATGGTTTGAATCGGTTGAAAAATGTGGAAATGGTGGAAGTTTGAATAATGGCCTATTCATTCTGAATGGGAAAAATGTTCCGGAAAACCTGGAATTCTGGGAAATCTGGTAATTTTTGGAATTTTTCAAAAGGAAAGCCCGCGATTCCCGAATAGGCTGAAGAGTCAGTGGCCTAGTGGTTAGAGTGTCCGCCCTGAGATCGGTAGGTTGGAGTTCAAATCCCAGCTGAGTCATACCAAAGACTATAAAAATGGGACCCATAACCTCCCTGCTTGGCACTCAGCAACAAAGGGTTGGAGTTGGGGGTTAAATCACCAAAGTCATTCCCGGGCGCGGCGCCGCTGCTGCCCACTGCTCCCCAAGGGGATGGGACAAATGCAGAGGACAAATTTCACCACATCTAGTGTGTGTGTGACAATCATTGGTACTTTAATCTTTAATCTTTAGTTTGAAGTTGGAACAATTTGAAGCGGATGAAAAATGTGGAAGGTAGAGCGTGCCAAAAATAAATAGATGAATGCTTTAGACAGGGGTGTTAAACGTACAAACAGGTTTTGTTCGGCTCGCGTGATGAATTTGCCAAGTATAAAAATGAGCTGCTTTTTTCTTTTTTACGAAAGAAACTGCTGCAAGAGGTACACAGTAAAGGGGGACTGTGGCTCCTCCTCCTCGACCCACATGAAACTTAAAACCTGCCGTTTTATGTCTGCCCCAAAATGTCCCTGTCAAACACGAGAAAAGTGTTAGTTTTTAATTTTTACCTCCGTTTCTTACGGTTTGTTGAGTTAGCACTGCATTGATACGTGGACATGACAAAGGAGGTGTTTGATACCTAGAAGAGTTTACATGTTGTGTTTTTTGTTCAGTCCTAGAAAGACTGTGACGGAGAGTTGAATCCTGGCTTTGTAGATACACTGAGACCAAGTCTAAGCTCATTGTGTTTTTCAAACTGCACCAAGTGGTTAGAGTGTCCGCCCTGAGATCGGTAGGTTGTGAGTTCAAACCCCGGCCGAGTCATACCAAAGACTATAAAAATGGGACCCATTACCTCCCTGCTTGGCACTCAGCATCAAGGGTTGGAATTGGGGGCTAAATCACCAAAAATGATTCCCGGGCACGGCCACTGCTGCTGCTCACTGCTCCCCTCACCTTCCAGTGGGTGATCAAGGGTTATGGGTCAAATGCAGAGAATAATTTCGCCACACCTAGAATGTGTGACAATCATTGGTACTTTAACTTTTTAACTTTAATTTCCTAAGAATTTTCAACAAATTTTAAGTGTTTTGTCCAGAGGATTATTTGTGATTTGTAGGTTTTCAGAATGTGATTGTTCTATTTTTGGCCAAAGTAAAACAAAGAAAACAACCTGAAGTTGTCTTTATTTTTAAGTTATCATGCCATGATTTTACCATTCCGGCCCACTTGGGAATTGATTTTCCTCCATGCGGCCCCTGAGCTAAAATGACTTTGACATCCCTGCTTTAGAGCAGTGGATCTCAACCTTTTTTCAGTGATGTACCCCCTGTGAACATTTTTTTAATTCAAGTACCCCCTAATCAGAGGAAAGCATTTTTGGTTGAAAATACAGCACTATGTCATCAGTTTCGGATTTATTAAATTGTATAACAGAGCAAAATATTGCTCTTTTGTTGTGGTCTTTCTTGAACTATTTGGAAAAAAAGATATAAAAATAACTAAAAACTTGTTGAAAAATAAACAAGTGATTCAATTATAAATAAAGATTTCTACACATAGAAGTAATCATCAACTTAAAGTGCCCTTTTTGGGGATTGTAATAGAGATCCATCTGGATTCATGAACTTAATTCTAAACATTTCTTCACAAAAAAAGAAATCTTTAACATCAATCTTTATGGAACATGTCCACAACAAATCTAGCTGTCAACACTGAATATTCCATTGTTGCATTTCTTTTCACAGTTCTTTTTGACAGACATTTAAAAAAAATCTCACGTACCCCTTGGCATACCTTCAAGTACCCCCAGGGGTACGCGTACCCCCATTTGAGAACCGCTGCTTTAGAGCAATCACACAATAAACCAATAATGACTTTGCACCAAGTAAAATTCCTAGTTTTTGAACCCGTTCTCAAACAATGGCAATAAAAACTATTCTGATTTTATTCTGATTCTAATGTAATTGTCTACTTTACGCAACTTTTATCATCACCGGATTCAAAGGAGCCAAATGGTCCCCTGAGCAACGAGCATCAAGCACACGCCACCTGCAAACCTCGCTCTGGCTGCGTTGCGTGCCATGTGCTTGTGACCACTTTGGCCCAAATAGAGAGGGACTCACACAAAACTGTGCGGTGATCAAGATGGCGCCCCCACTGAGGACAACCCTGTGAATGCTGGCCAAACACTTTCCCTGATTAATCAAGCCTCGCATCACGGCTTTATGTGCCATTAAGAGCCGCTCTAAATGACTCCACTTCATTCATTAAAGTGGAGCATCCTCCACGGGTCCGAGCGGCTCGCCAGGAAGACAGACGGACATGCGAGGGCGCCGGGGCACGGCGAGGAGAGAGGCAGGGGCACTGAGGCAAGATGTGCAACAACAAACATAGACCCATTACTATGTTGAATAATTCATGGTAAATGCGAGGCTTTGAGAAAACAACAGCAGAAAAAGAAAAAAAAAGACAACAACCTTTGGGATGTTTTCTTTCCCCCCAGTGAAAAGTATCCTCGGAATAATTTTGCACAAACACAGTCTAGGAATGCAAACGCAGCACAGGCAAAACGCTCTATGACGGAAATCAGGCTACAGCTGATTAATCCCTGTTGCATTATCATTAGACCAACGTGTAATTGAAATCGGTGCAGGGGACCAGCAGGTGCGTTCACAGCTGGTCTCGCTTGCAAAGTTGCACCGGAGCCGTGTAAACTGTAGGCCCACGGAACTTGAAAAAGGTCCTTCTCGAATAGACGCAGAGATGAAGCGTACGAGTGGCCGGACAGAAAGATGGAAAGAGACACAGCGCGAGAGAGTAAATGATTAATGAAAGGAGCGGGGAAGCGCAGAGAGGGCAGGTCAAGACGCAGGCTGACGAGGAGTGATGCCGCAGTCTGGGAGCGACATTGTAAACATGCCGCGCATACAAGAATCGCCTTTGAGTGAGGATAGAGCTTCTTGTAAGCTTGGTGCGAGACAATGAACTAGTCCTTTGAAATACGAGGGATCGGAAAAGAAGATCCGTATCGGTCAATTTCCATGAAAAAGTGTTCCGCCGATGCGATCCCTATTGGCTGATACTTTATTTAGCAGAGGCTAGCAGCTAACTGTCCATGTCCATACACAAATAAATCCATAAAGTAGATAATCATCAATTACTGCAAATAAAGCACATTTCTAACAAGTACACTTATCACTGGAGGACTGAAAAACGAGGCTAAACATGTTACACACCGAGTAAGAGCAGACGAGAAGGCATGCTAATTAGGGGTGTCCGATATCGGACTGCCGATATTATCAGCCGATAAATGCTTTAAAATGTAATATCGGAAATTATCGGTATCGGTTTCAAAAAGTACAATTTATGACTTTTTAAAACGCCGCTGTGTACACGGACATAGGGAGAAGTACAGAGCGGCAATAAATCTTAAAGGCACTGCCTTTGCGTGCCGGCCCAGTCACATAATATCTACGGCTTTTCACACACACAAGTGAATGCCATGCATACTTGGTCAACAGCCATACAGGTCACACTGAGGGTGACCGTATAAACAACTTTAACACTGTTACAAATATGCGCCACACTGTGAACCCACACCAAACAACAATGACAAACACATTTCGGGAGAACATCCGCACCGTAACACAACATAAACACAACAGAACAAATACCCAGAACCCCTTGCAGCACTAACTCTTCCGGGACGCTACAATATAGACCCCCCGCTACCCTATAACCCCCCCAACCTTGCCCACCTCAACCTCCTCATGCTCTCTCAGGGTCAGCGTGTCCCAAATTCCAAGCTGCTGTTTTGAGGCATGTTAAAAAAAATAATGCACTTTGTGACTTCAATAATAAACTTGAGTTGATTTATTTTGGAAAACCTTGTTACATTGTTTAATGCATCCAGTGGGGCATCACAACAAAATTAGGCATAATAATGTGTTAATTCCACGACTGTATATATCGGTATCGGTTGATATCGGAATCGGTAATTAAGAGTTGGACAATATCGGAATATCGGATATCGGCAAAAAAGCCATTATCGGACATCTCTAATGCTAATCGCTAAGCATGCTCGTAACAACACAAGAAGTAAGTGCTTCGTAAAGTTTAAGAAGTGTAGATGGATAATGACAGGGATTAATGCGGCCCGCGAAAGCCCTGAACTAAACGAGTCAATAAAACATGTTATCATTTACTCAATGTCATCTTTTATTGTGACAGACATAAATAAATGTATTGCATGCTATTGAGTATATTTTACATGGAATTATCTAATAATGCAACAAATATAATACAAACATGTACAATCATTAATTTAAACTTTTTAAAATAAAATGAAAAAATATATATCTGCTTGAGTTATATCAAAGCAAGTTAGTCATCAAATTGTACACTTTAGAAATGATTTTACAGTAAAAAAAACAAAAACTGGCAACTCAGTTGCCAGGATTTTACAGTAAAAAAAAAAACAACTATAGTACCGTTTTTCCATTTACAGTATTATGCTGTAAAACCATCGTAAATTTTTGCCAATTTTTATTTTTTTTTTACTGAAAAATCTATGTATTTATTTTTTTTACAGTGTCTTTACAAATACAAATAAAATAGTCAAATGCATAGCAATTTATTTTATAATATCAAATACAGCTGGGATAGGCTCCAGCACCCCCCGCAACTCCGAAAGAGACAAGCGGTAGGAAAAGGATGGATGGATGAGGTGAATTCGTACACATTCATATTCATAAATTATATACGGTTACAAGCGGCCTTCCTAGGGCAGCCATAACTGCGATGTGGCCCTCAGTGTAACCGTGTTCCACACCCCTGACTTAGTAGAGTAATAAGAGACTAAAGAGAGGATAACATAACCATGTCCATTGCTGTGTGGCCAGGCGTACACATAAGGGGAGGGCGTATCCATCCATATAGCGAAGGTATCAATAGCGAGTGTAGTTTCAGTATGTGATTGATACTAGAGCAGGGGTCGGCGACCCAAAATGTTGAAAGAGACAAATTGAACCAAAAAAATCAAAAAATGATCTGTCTGGAGCCCCAAAAAATTTAAAGCCTAATATAAGCGTTATAATGAAGACAACACATGATGTAAGTGTCCATATTAGCTATAATAGACTACTATCAAAAGCACTATAAAAGTCTTATACATATAAGTGTTATAATGAAGACAACACATGATATAAGTGTCTATATTAGCTATACTAGCCTACTATCAAAATTGACTATGTGTCGCAGGCTGACACAAATCTTCATTGACAGACTTGTTAAAATATAAAAAAATGTCTTCACATTTTTACAACATTGGAAAACATTAGTAAAATGAAGGCTTCTCAGAGGGTGGGGTTAACTCCTGGAAATGACGGGCTTGGAATGGCCAAAGGTAAAGATGTGTGTGTCCAAGTTAAAGGAAACGGCAGGTTGTCTTCTTCTAATGGATTTATTACAATCTTTGCAAGCTGGGTAACATTTGCTGTGGTCTGGAACAACATGGCACAAAAACAACTATCAGAAATGCAGCCAATATTACATACAGATAATATGTCATGAGACATGCAAATATAAATTAAATACACAGAGGACATAAGTAAAGGAAATTAAATGAGCTCAGATATACCTACAAACGAGGCTTAATGATGCAATATGTACATAAAGCTAGCCTAAATAACATGTTAGCATCAATTAGTAAGTCAATAACGTCAACAAAGCTCACCTTTGTGCATTCATGCACAGCATAAAAGGTTTGGTGGACAAAATGAGACAAAGAAGAAGTGGCATTAAACACGTCTTTCTGTGGCAGCATTGGAGGAAGCTGTACATGTAAACAAACTATGTTTAGTTCAAGGACCGTGAAATTAGTGGAACAAAACGGCACTCTCATCAGTGAAGCATGTTTCATATAAACAGTGGGATTTCTAAAAAAATAGGAAGATTTGTGTCATGTTTGTCCTCCTACAGAAACCATATTGAAACAAAAAATACATATTTTACCTCATCTTTTTCCATTATCATACATTTTTGAAAAAGCTCCATGGAGCCACTATGGCGGCACTAAAGAGCCACTTGTGGCTCTAGAGCCGCGGGTTGCTGACACCGTACTAGAGTGATTAGATAAATATTCTTATTTTAACAAAATAAGTTTTTTGTTGTTTATGTTCACAAACTCAGTCAAGAACTCCCTGGACACTGGAGGACTTTCGGCAAAATACCAAATGATTTAAATGAGTAGAGCAATGTAGATTTTGTTTTGTTTAGCTATGGTGTATTATTGACGTTTTCTTGCTCAAACAATTGTACATAATAAAAAATAACAATAAACCAGTCGACATATTGTGTTGAAATCGTTAAACTGTCAATAGGATGGACAATGAATGGTTGGTATCGGACTCGGCAGCATAAAACCCAGACCAGAACATCCCTAGTTTTTAGGAAAATTAGAGGCTGCTGATACTTCGAGCTCGTTTTCATGGGTTGGATATTTAAGTGTTTATGTGCAAGTAAAATTAAATACATAAAGATAACTATATTGTCAGGGTCAGATAAAAACGGTGAGTGGGTTTTTACAGTGACATATTTCATAAATACAGTAGTCCACTCATGACATACAGTATTTACAGTTTGCATCTTAGTACACATGTACTGCGGTAATGATTGGGTATTTTGAATCGAGCATAACAAAAATAAGGAGGAATTAACCGATGATTGGACTGAAGCAATATAATTACTTCCACCACAGACAATTGTAGGACAGTTTTTGCAACATTTTCTTAATTTGCCATGCAGAGAAAATACAAGTGTGTAAGTGCATTATTAAGACTAAACTTAAACTATCATTGCATTTCAAATGAGTTTGTACTATATGATAATAATTAGAGATGCCGCCATCAATATTTTTGGCCTCTAATCCCGATTACATTTTTTGGCATCAGATTGGATCCGAGTTTGAGTCCTGATGCGATACTTTGACAATAGATCATAGAACTGAAAATGTTTTAGAGCAAGTAACTAAAGTAAACACAAAAAACAACTTTTTTTAAAGGTTTATATTATAAATAAATAAGTAAATTTAAAATTGGATAATATTGTTGAAAATTATATGTATTAAAAAACAGTATATGGTATTTAAAGCTACATACATTTTTTAACAAAATAAAGTGGCTAGTGCACAATAACTAAATAAAAAAGCAAAAACTACAATTGGCTCCCATTTAAATCAGTTGGGTTTTGCCCTCAAAGCCATCCTCTATCACAGGGGTCCCCAAACTAGGGATCCGGCCTGCCAGTGTCCAAAATCCGGCCCGCTAGAAGCCCCAAGTAAAAAAAAATAAAAAAATGTAAAAAAAGATATGTATATATATATATTAATATATATGTATTTTTTTGTTTTTTTATTTATTTAAAAAAAAAAATTAATTCTTATTATTTTTTATTATTATTATCTTTTCAAATCTGTCCTTTCTAATCCATTTTCTACCGCTTGTTACTTTTGGTGTCTCCTAGCCACTCAGGCAAATCATATTGTCTAAAAATGCATTTTCCATCAATAACGTGATATTATCGCGCTCGGAATACATATATATATATATATATATATATATATATATATATATATATATATATATATATATATATATATATATATATATATATATATATATATATATATATATATATATATACACATACATACAGGTATATGGAGCCCTGGCCACATTTTTTTAACCCAATGCGGCCCCCGAATCAAAACGTTTGGGGACCCCTGCTCTATCCAGAGGCATACTCCCTGACTTTGGAAACAATGACAAAAGCGCCCCCAAAAGTATTTTGTAATAATAAGAACAGGAAAAAGACAAATATCAATCTAGAGGGATGTAACGTTGTTATAGTTACCGCGGTATTTTAGTTCAAAGTCTTCACAATAATAGGGTAGTGTGATGGTATAAACTAAAAACTTGGTGGGTGTAGTTTTTTTTCTGGTGCTTTAGCTTTGGCCGGATCTGTAAATAAACTACATCTGCCGGAACACCCTACGCAGCACGGGAACGGCAAGGTGGAGGCGTGGAACGCCGTAAACAGGAAGTGGAGTGTTTTTTTTATTCGTTGTCGATAAAAGGAATTGTTTTTTTAGGACATTAGATCTGATTTATGCTAAAAGACGAACAGTGGCGAAAACATAACCTTTTTTAGCGCAGGTAAGAAAGTCTGTGTTCTGCAAAGCGAAAGCGCAGCACTTTCGTTTCGAGTGTTTCCAAGGCGACACAAAGCCAGCTGGTCACGGAAATCACCCCAAAAAATATTCACCGCAGGGAATACGAGTAGACTGAAAAGCTACTTAATTAATCCTTAAACCATCCATCCATATTTCTATTGGTTGTCTCCCTCAGGGGAGGGGCAGCAGCCTACTCACTCGAGTGGAAGGCAGCGCTGGACAAGTTGTCACCTCATAAACCATCACCCAGAAAATATATTTGAAGCCAGCAGAGCTAAACATCAATTTGTGATGTACCTACATGACTAAAAGTTATATCGTTTTCTGAGAAACAACATTTTCCAGAGTGATATAAACATGTCCACCGTAGAGGACACTGCTTCCCATATTGTACAAGTTGAAAGACACTAAACTGTACATTATTGTTGTACATAATTGATACAGTGGATGTTTACATTACTTTAAAGACATCAACTGTATGTTATTATTTTTAACATTTGCTTTATTTTATTTTATTTGCTTTATTTATTTATCCTAAACATTCCTGACACTTCATCTTACACACTTTGGCATTTTTACCAAGCTTTTTTGGGGGGGTGACATACACCACAATAATATCGTAGTGTAACCTTAATACCGTGATAATATCGTGCCGTGAGATATTGATACCATTACACCCCAACAATCTAATCACTTTAGTATTTTTATATAATGACACTACACTAAGTATCGATATTATCGACATCTTGATTGATCACCCCTACTTTTCATTGACGCTTTGGCGGTTAGCTTTTTGTGTCATGTGTTAGCCATTTCTTTTTTCTAGTCCCCCAGTTAAAAAGCTACTTTGGAAGAAAATTGGTTTACTTTCCGCAATGGTGGTGAGAATTGGTCTCTTAGAAGTCGATCTCGGCTTGCTCTCAAATTGGGGCCGATGTTGTGGCAAGACATGCACCCTCTTGGAATTAATGCAACTAGTTCATGTGTTTAACAAGGAATCCGGGGGGAAAAAAACAAGGAATCCGGAAATGTAATTGTGTCTCCCTGAGCGTGCATGGCTTTGGATTGTTGGATTGTTTTACGCAAATACAATCTTCAATCTTACAATCTTACAATGATCTCGGCAGATCATCAGCTGATCGTTGAAAAAGGCAGATATGGGCCCTCGAATCAATCCCACGATCGTAATCGGGCACTAATAATAACCCACACAATTATGAATAAGCTTAGTTAATTGAGTCAACAGAAAGAGCTAACCTTGATTGATCAAGTCCTAGTAAAAAAGATAATATATAAGAAAATAACATTAAAATGACGATTGTTATCAGTCTCCACTGTGCTTTATCCATGAAATTGATGCTTCTGATTCATCTCCAAGTAGATTAGCGGTATATCACTGGCCTTTCACTGATGCATCTCTAATTGACATTTCTGCTGATGATCACAAGTTGAGTCCATATGCTCCATTACGCTCCCTAGAAATCCCCCTGAGACCTATGTAATGGTTTCTGCTAAACGCACGGGGCTTCTACTGAGATTCCGATTAAGTGTTTTCTCCAGCGCAGATGTCAGCGGCAGGTTTGGGATGTAGCAAAGTGTTCGGAGGAGCGGCGAAAAGTTCACTCCAGCTTTGAAGATTAGCGGAGCACGTCATAATCCCGCATGGAAAGAGTCTCGGGGGGAAGACGTTTGTACTCAAATAAAACTTAGTTTGGTCTGCTCATGTTCTGTGTTTTGTCTCCACTGAAGTCGTCTTATGCACGGCTTTGCTGGGAAAATGTTTGTCGTAGTCTTTATCCCGCTCGCTTCCGTGGCCAATGATGGCACTCTTGGCTGAAGGGGCCTAGTGCTTAGGCTCCGCTTTGGCACAGTCCAGACTGAAGAAAGCTGCACCACATCATACTGGTTACTGACAAAGGCTGCATGAGGAGAAAATGTTTCCTATAAAGACCGTTGGCTGTTTATACAATAAAGACGGAGTGCTTTGTAAAACTTGCCCTCCCGCAAAGGGAAGGATTCTCCAGCGGGAAAGGTCACACGTGAGAGTTTAAATCCCAAAAAATGAAGTTCATATCCTGATGGGGAGGAAGAATTCTGTGTTCTTTGGATCACCTTTTGTTTACCTTTCATTAAGTCCAGATCCTAGAATGCCCTTCCGGCAATAACCTTTGGAAAAATCCGATGTAAGATGAAAAATGTACAAAACAAAACGTGCGGTTCAAAAAAGACTGTGTTAAAACGCGTGTAAACTTGATAGCACACGCAAAAATGATCGACTAAACGTGGGCAAACATTGTCTGTTAATAAGTTGTGCAATCTATTTTGCATCTCTGTCTTCATTAATTTGCAAAATATCGTCAAAATGCCCACAATACCGAGAGGAGAACATGCAAATATATTACAGAGCACGCGCAATGTGATTTATCAACACTCATCAATATTTTGGGAGCACTATTTTTCCTTGTTTTTTAGTACGTTTGAAAAAGACACGCAAACTGACTAAATTCCGTCCTACGTGTACGTATGAACATATTTGGACAGTCAGAAATAAAATATGTTTAGACACATCGTCTATGCAACAACATTCTTTTATAATTTAATAGCAACTGGATGACTTAAAGCAGGGGTCCCCAAACTACGGCCCGTGGGAAGTCTCAAGTTTAAAAAAAAAAAAAAAAAAGTTTTTTTTGTTGTTGTTTTTTAAGTATTATTTTTCTAAATATGTCCTTTTTAATCCATTTTCTACCGCTTGTTACTCTCGGTGTATCCTAGCCGCTCAGAAAAATTATATTGTCTAAAAAGGCATTTTTCCATCGATAACGTGACATTATTTCACTTGGAATATATATATAAATATTAGGGGTGTGGGAAAAAATCGATTCGAATTCAAATCGCCATTCTCACGTTGTACGATTCAGTATCGATTCTCATTTTTCAAAAATCGATTTTATTTTATTATATATATATATATTTTTTTTATATATATTTTTTTTTTTAAATTAATCAATCCAACAAAACAATACCATAATAATGCAATCCAATTCCAAAACCAAACCCGACCCAGCAACACTCAGAACTGCAATAAACGGAGCAATTGAGAGGAGACACAAACATGACACAGAACAATCCAAAAGTAGTGAAACAAAAATGAAAATTATCAACAACAGTATCAATATTAGTTACAATTTCAACATAGCAGTGATTAAAAATCCCTCGTTGACATTATCATTAGACATTTATAAAAACAAATAAAAAAATAAAATAAAAATGAACAATAGTGTCACAGTGGCTTACACTTGCATCACATCTCATAAGCTTGACAACACACTGTGTCCAATATTTTCACAAAGATAAAATAAGTCATATTTTTGGTTCATTTAATAGTTAAAACAAATTTACATTATTGCAATCAGTTGATAAAACATTGTCCTTTACAATTATAAAAGCTTTTTACAAAAATCTACTACTCTGCTTGCATGTCAGCAGACTGGGGTAGATCCTGCTGAAATCCTATGTATTGAATGAATAGAGAATTGTTTTGAATCGGAAAAATATTGTTTTTGAATCGAGAATCGCGTTGAATCGAAAAAATCTATTTATAATCAAATCGTGACCCCAAGAATCGATATTGAATCGAATCGTGGGACACCCAAAGGTTTGCAGCCCTAATAAATATATATGTATATACAGCCCGGCCCCCAGCCAAATTGTTTTAACCCAATGTGGCCCCCGAGTCAAAAAGTTTGGGGACCCCTGACTTAAAGGGAAATTGCACTTTTTGGGGGTATTTTGACTATCGTTCAAAATCATTATGAAAGACATGACGATGGATGGATTTTTTTTAATGCATTCTAACTTGTAGATAAACGTAAAAAAAATAAAAATAATAATAATAATAATAATACATTTTATTTAGTGTAGCGCTTTTCAGGGTACTCAAAGGCGCTTTACAGGATACAGAAAAACAATAAAAATTAAAATATGAAACAGTTCAAAGTAATAATATAAAATACAGGAAAAAGTCCGTTCTCAGTGGAGCCAATGGGAGGCCCTCTATTCCGCCCATAAAATCCAATAAATAACCATTCAGAATCTGCCAACAATACTTTATTTACATTTCGTGACTTGAATATTAACCAAGTATTAGTGATATTGTTATTATAAACGCTAACGCAGACAAACTATTTATAGCGGCGATGTGGGCACTTCCGTTTGTCCCTATGTTTACATCATCGAGTGGTCTGCTGCTTCCTCGCTTCCCTGCTCCCTGTAAGTTTATTGTAGATCATAAAGAATGCATCTCACCTGGACAGATAAGTCAGAGTAATTATTCCGACAAGTTGGTACACTTTGACAACCATTTAGGACCCCGAAATGGCGAGAACAACACGAGAGACGCTTGGTGCCCCGCCCCCTTTTCATCGTGAGACATTCTTCACCTAAATAGGAATATATAAACATCCCAGCAGTCGGCATCCTAATGACAGCAGACCTTGCACAGTAAGTGATGTCGGAAAAACGAATCATAATATGACCATTTTAATGCGCCTTATAATCCGGTGCGCCATTTGTATAAAAAATAGACCTGAATAGACCTGCTCATCGGCAGTGCGGCTTATAATTCGGTGCGCTCTATGGTCCGAAAAATAAGGTTTTTTGTTTTTTTTTAGAAGATTGTCTTTCTTTTTAAAATGCATGTTACGTGTTAAAAGTGTTGTCTTTGGGGGGCGGGTGAAGCACGGATTATGATATGAATGTTTTGAGTTACGAGCCCAGTCATTCTCCTATATTAAGACTGTCATGACTCTCCATGACAGTTTTAGACATGTGTTTATTTTCCAGTCCCAGCGCTTTTGTTTTCATGTTTCCACTTCCTGTGTTTTCATTTCCTGCCACTTCATCTCTGCCCTGACAACTGCTTCCATCGCCTGCTCTTGTTTGGCATTTAGGACACACCTGTGCCTCTGGACAGGGCTTAATCATTGTTTGTGGCTACCTGAACAAGTCTAGACCTTTTTAGCTGCATAAGATCTCTTAGCTGCATTTTCTATCATTATATACTGTAAACATTTTTTACTGCGCTACACCTGCCGTCTCTACATCCTGGGATCACGCTTCAAGCTTTGCTTGTGTCAACCTGACAAAGGTACTACTGTATTGATTTTGTGAATTTCAGGTATCATAACCTTGACAGGAATAACTTTAACTCAAACAACAACCACTAAAAAGCTTCTAGAAATTCCTAATTGTGTAAAAACTCCAAAGCATTCACACAATTCCGTAATAGCATTTCTCAATTCAACATGTTACTACTTCAACATTTCTCAACCGATTTGAAAACTTTCAACACCAACCATTTCAACTCATTCAGACCATTCAAGCTTTTTTCAATTTAAAAAAAAAAATCCCGCTTTTCCCGAAATTCCCAATTGTTTCTGCAATTCCCATTGAAATCAATGGGACATTCTTTAAAGTTTCACAATTCCCACAATTTTCATCTGATTCAAACTGTTCCAACTTCAAAATATTCAGCCTGTTCAGGAATGGTGTGCTCTACTTTAACAATTCTAAAAAAAATTCCCAGATTTCCCATAATTCCTTTTTTTTTTGCATTTTCCCCATTCAAAATGAATTGTCCATTTTTCAAACTTCCACAATTCCCACTTTCTTCAACCCATTCAAACCATTCCATCTTAAACACTTTCAACTCATCCTGGACGTTCGAACTACCATTTTTCCACATTCAACAAATTTCCAGGAATTCCCGTTTTTTGGTAACGTACTTCCAGCCTTAAGTTCGACTACTCCTTTCACATTTTTTAACCCATTTCAATCGTTCCACCGTCAAAACACCCCTCATATTCAGGACAAAAACCAAGTTGGTCAAGGAACTAGACAAATTCCTGGAATTTCTCAATTAAAAACTATTACTAATTCAACATTTCTTGACCGATTTAAACAATTCCAACACCAAACAATTCAGCTCATTCAGGACATTCATGCTCCTAATAATTTTCAAAAAAAAATCCTGCTTTTCCCAAACTTCCCAGGAAGTATCGAATGAAATGAATGGGACATTTTTTCAAGTTGCACAATTCCCACATTTCTCAACCTATTCAAATCATTCCAACATCAACACATTCCACTCATCCTGGACATTCAAACTAACACTTTTCCAAGTTCCAAACCAAATTCCGGTTTTCCCTGGAAATTCAAACTCTTCAACATTCCCTTTGGGACTGTGCGACAAGGGCTGGCACTTTTGTGACTTCTGCGGTGCTTTATGGTGAACTTCTGGATTTCAGTTCAACTTCAGCATTGGAGCATTCACACACAATTCCTTCAAGAATTGCCTCTTCTAGTTATGATTAGTATTGTGGAATAATTATTTGTAATTAAACTGTCTTTCAAGACTAAGGTTCAATGTTGTTTAACCGAAAAAAGGGTGATTATTCCAGTGTTGCAATTCTAATCTATCAATCAGAATCACGTTTTATGTGGTGGTTAAAGTTCCACACTTGGCTTTTCTGCCAACTGCATCATCCAAAATAGAAAATTTTAGGCAAAACAAGCATTTACATGTTGACATTTTCGACAGGTGAATAAATAAAGTGCTTGTAAAGCAGAACGTGAATCATCTCTGCTTGTGTTGACTCTTTAACGAGCAGGAAGAATTATCCCACAAAACACCGTGAATGACAAGATCAATTGCAACAAGCACTTGTAGTAAAGACTTCCATTTATCTCCAATTGAGACAGATACAACAGCAGCGAATCTTGGAGACGGCTGATTGGTTAGTGGGCTGCACATTCTGGCAGGATGCAGAAAATCAGCGTGGCAGGAATTAAGACTTGAGCAGACAACACAATGAGGAAGGACACCTCGAAGCAATCACCCTCGCACAATGAGACTCACTGAAACAGTTGTTGTTCTGTCAGCGGTGCCCAGACTCGGCTGTCTCGGAGCGCAGACAACAATGCGTGGTGCTGAGATAACAGGAAATGCCAGCTTATCGTAGCGCAGGAGGAACAGACAAAAACAGTGAGACAGCGGAATGAGAGAAGAAACGACAACGGTAATGATAGACGCAACAAATCAAGAGCTTTGATATTTGACGGGGACCAAAACCACGGGGCTAAATTCAACACAAGTTGAAGTAAAAGTGTCATTTCTTGATTTTAGTTCCATTTCATTGATTTTTTTTAGACTGAGTCACCTCCCATGCGAAATTTGGTTAATTTCACACAAGAAATAACACAAATGATTTCTACGAACGATTTCTTTGTTCAAGTTCGTCTATCTGCACACTATTCCAGTAAATCCTAAATTCAAACTGATCATATGATGTTTATAGGGGGGCGAACTTAACAGAAAAACATAACATAAAAAAAACACCTGTCGTTGAAACACGACTACTGTCGAAAGCTCTCTTTTTTCCCACCAGTCACACACTTCTGGCGTTCACAATGATAGCGCAATGTATCACATTCAAAATGATTTGGACTTTATTACATGTTGAGTAATGTTCCTATCAATTACACTAGGGGTGTCAAACTCGTTTTCATTGAGGGCCACATCGCAGTTATGGTTGCTCTCAGAAGGCCACTTTTAACAATGAGTAATATATGAATATACATGTATTTATACTGTATAATACATTAACAATATATATTTTTACATAGGCTGCTAAAAAACGTTTTTTTTCATTTTAGTTTAAAAACTGGCAGCTCAGTTACCAGAATTGTTCAGTAAAAGCAATGGATTTTTTACAGCGTATAAAAAAATAATAATAAATGGAATGGAATGGAAAAACAATACCACTATTTTTAGCAGTAAAATTCAAGGAACAGAGCTGCCTTTTTTTAATGTTTTTTTGGTTTGTTTTTTAATGCTTTAGTGTCTTACTGAATATGGAAACAAAACAGTACCAAAGTGGATTTTAAGGTTAAAAAAAAACGGTAAATGTGTCATTTCTTGATTTTAGTTCCATTTCATTGATTTTTTTAGACTGAGTCACCTCCCATGGGAAATTTGGTTAATTTCACACAAGAAAGAACACAAATTATTTCTACAAACGATTTATTTGTTCAAGTTTGTCTATCTGCACACTATTCCAGTAAATCCTACATTCAAACTGATCATATGAGGTTTATAGGGCGGGGAACTTAACATAAAAGCTTAACGGAAAAAAACACCTGTCGTTGAAACACGTCTACTGTTGAAAGCTCTCTTTTTCCCACCAGTCACACACTTCTGGCATTCAACATGATAGCGCAATGCATCACATTCAAAATGACTTGAACTTTATTACATGTTGAGTAATGTTCCTATCAATTACATTAGGGGTGTCAAACTCGTTTTCATTGAGGGCCACATAGCAGTTATGGTTGCCCTCACAGGGCCACTTTTAACAATGAGTAATATATGAATATACTTGTGTATATATAATACATTAACAATATATTTTTTTACATAAGCTGCGAAAAAAATATAAACATTTTACTTTAAAAACTGGCAGCTCAGTCACCAGAATTTTACAGTAAAAGTAGTGTTTTTTTACAGCATATAAAAAACGGAATAAATGAAAAAATAATACCACTGTTTTTAGCTGTAAAATTCAAGCAACAGGGCTGCCAGTTTTGTTTTTTTTACCGTAAAATCTTCTTGTTTTAATGTTTTTTGTTTGTTTTTTAATGTTTTAGTGTCTTACTGTATATGGAAACAAAACAGTACCAAAGTGGATTTTACGGTAAAAAACGGTAAATGTGTCAGATCTTGATTTTAGTTCCATTTCATTGATTTTTTTAGACTGAGTCACCTCACATGGGAAATGTGGTTAATTTCACACATGAAAGAACACAAATGATTTCTACGAACGTTTTCTTTGTTCAAGTTTGTCTATCTGCACACTATTCCAGTAAATCCTACATTCAAACTGATCATATGATGTTTATAGGGGGGAAAACTTAACATAAAAACATAACGTAAAAAAATCACCCGTCATTGAAACACGTCTACTGTTGGAAGCTCTCTTTTTCCCACCAGTCACACACGTCTGGCGTTCACAATGATAGCGCAATGCATCACATTCAAAATGACTTGGACTTTATTACATGTTGAGTAATTTTTTCTATCAATTACATTAGGGGTGTCAAACTCGTTTTCATTGAGGGCCACATAGCAGTTATGGTTGCCCTCACAGGGCCACTTTTAACAATGAGTAATATATGAATATACTTGTATATATATAATACATTAACATTATATTTTTTTACATAAGCTGCGAAAAAAATATAAACATTATACTTTAAAAACTGGCAGCTCAGTCACCAGAATTTTACAGTAAAAGTAGTGTTTTTTTTACAGCATATAAAAAACGGAATAAATGGAAAAATAATACCACTGTTTTTAGCGGTATAATTCAAGCAACAGAGCTGCCAGTTTTGTTTTTTTACCGTAAAATCTTCTTGTTTTAATGTTTTTTGTTTGTTTTTTAATGTTTTAGTGTCTTACTGTATATGGAAACAAAACAGTACCAAAGTGGATTTTACGGTAAAAAAAACGGTAAATGTGTCATATCTTGATTTTAGTTCCATTTCATTGATTTTTTTAGACTGAGTCACCTCCCATGGGAAATTTGGTTAATTTCACACATGAAAGAACACAAATGATTACTACGAACAATTTCTTTGTTCAAGTTCGTCTATCTGCACACTATTCCAGTAAATCCTAAATTCAAACTGATCATATGATGTTTATAGGGGGTCGAACTTAACAGAAAAACATAACATAAAAAAACACCGGTCGTTGAAACACGACTACTGTCGAAAGCTCTCTTTTTTCCCACCAGTCACACACTTCTGGCGTTCACAATGATAGCGCAATGTATCACATTCAAAATGACTTGGACTTTATTACATGTTGAGTAATGTTCCTATCAATTACACTAGGGGTGTCAAACTCGTTTTCATTGAGGGCCACATCGCAGTTATGGTTGCCCTCACAGGGCCACTTTTAACAATGAGTAATATATGAATATACTTGTGTATATATATAATACATTAACATTATATTTTTTTACATAAGCTGCGAAAAAAATATAAACATTTTACTTTAAAAACTGGCAGCTCAGTCACCAGAATTTTACAGTAAAAGTAGTGTTTTTTTACAGCATATAAAAAACGGAATAAATGGAAAAATAATACCACTGTTTTTAGCGGTAAAATTCAAGCAACAGAGCTGCCAGTTTTGTTTTTTTACCGTAAAATCTTCTTGTTTTAATGTTTTTTGTTTGTTTTTTAATGTTTTAGTGTCTTACTGTATATGGAAACAAAACAGTACCAAAGTGGATTTTACGGTAAAAAACGGTAAATGTGTCATATCTTGATTTTAGTTCCATTTCATTGATTTTTTTAGACTGAGTCACCTCCCATAGGAAATTTGGTTGATTTCACACATGAAAGAACACAAATGATTTCTACGAACAATGTCTTTGTTCAAGTTTGTCTATCTGCACACTATTCCAGTAAATCCTAAATTCAAACTGATCATATGATGTTTATAGGGGGTCGAACTTAACAGAAAAACATAACATAAAAAAACACCGGTCATTGAAACACGACTACTGTTGAAAGCTCTCTTTTTTCCCACCAGTCACACACTTCTGGCGTTCACAATGATAGCGCAATGTATCACATTCAAAATGACTTGGACTTTATTACATGTTGAGTAATATTCCTTTCGAACTCGTTTTCATTGAGGGTCACATCGCAGTTATGGTTGCCCTCAGAGGGCCACTTGTAATAATGAGTAATACATGAATATACATGTATATATATATAATACATTAACAATATATTTTTTGTACATGAGCTGCAAATTTTTTAAATCAAATTTTACTTTTATAAACTGGCAGCTCAGTCACCAGAATTTTACAGTACAAGCAGTGGGATTTTTACAGCATCTACAAAAATTTAATAAATGGAATGGAATGGAAAAACAATACCACTGTTTATAGCGGTAAAATTCAAGCAACAGAGCTGCCAGTTTGTTTGTTTTTGCCGTAAAGTCTTGTTGTTTTAATGTTTTTTTTGTTAGTTTTTTTAATGTTTTAGTGTCTTACTGTAAATGGAAAAAAACAGAACCAAAGTGGATTTTACGGTAAAAAAACTCAGTCGGCTGAACTCTGCGGTTCACTTACCGCGGACTCAGTGCATTTCGGATTTTAAAGTACCACTGATGATCAGCAACTAAAGTGACCGTGACCCTGTACAACCACACAGTGTTTATGCCAGGGGCCGGCTGTGGCTCAAAAGGTCAGTGAATCTGTATTTGATCGATTTTAGTACATGGTGAAAATGAGCTAGCGTACATGAAATTCTACTTGTGGTCGCTAAATGTCAGTTTCCCACATTGTTTCATAAGAGCTGAATTGTTAAAATGTATGATAAGATTTTTGTCTTTCAATTAAAATAATATATTTTTAATTTGACATTCATCTGCTTTATTGCTGTTGTCCTAAAAGAGGGTTTCTACTCACCCTCATCATAATAGGAAATCTAACGTTATGAGACGCTCCCATCTCACATCCATCTGCACGTTGTTCAGCTCCTACAATGCAACGTGGTACCATCAGTAGCAAACCCAACAACACCCGGGGGACAAGGTAATGAATGGATTACCGTCCTCTAAATCTTTGAATTAGAATTGTTTTCTTCAGAACTCTAATAGAACTTTTGAACGGCAAAACCATGCAGTGAGACAGAATAACTGGGTGAAGAAAAAATTAAAATAATGCAGTTTAGAGCAATCAAAGGCAAGAATGGTACGCTATTAAAATCAATTGATTTCAAAGATGAAAGAAAGCAATCAATAAATGTAATAGAAAGGTTGTTTTAATTAGCTGCAACGTAACAGTGTAAAATAACCTTTTTTTTAATAATTGCAGGCACACAATACTGTTGAACCATGAACTGAAAGGTTGCCATGTGATCAGAAGGACATCTATTCTAAATCCAGCAAGCAACAATGGAACACATCAACACAATACTTTGGCATTCATTCACGTCTCTTCTTTGACTAAAGTTAATATTATTTCATGTGTGTGTGTGCAGTATAAACCAAGGTTCTAGGCAACATCTAATCTGATGATTGACACAATGTAGTTGGTTAGGGATGGACGATATGGCCTAAAATCTATATCCCAATATATATTGCAGTGTCCAATGATGTATTTTACGATATATTATTTGGCATATACATGATAAATAAATCATTTCAAAACAGGTTACAAAGTCTTCTCATTTAGCCGCTGACATACGCAGTAACATATGCCGTTAATTTCGGGTTGTATTATTTTCTCAAGACTATTATTATATTTACTGTTAATATCTGGTTACTTTCTGTTGTAACATGGTTCTATCTACACTTTTGTTGAAACGTAATGATCACTTATACTTTTGTTGTTTGGATACTGTACATTAGTTTTGGGGGATACTACAATATGTACCGTATATAGTATACCTAAAATGTTCAGAGTCAACAAATGATTCCGTTTTTGATCAAAACTGTAATCTGACAAAAACAGACAATGGCGGTGTAATAATATTAATTAATATTTGAATCACCTTTGTATTACTTACAAAACTGATACTATACTTGGTACAATTACTATCTATATTTGTACCGGGTGGCCCATCCCTGTTTACATTCAAGAGCTTAGCGGTTAGCTTTGCTTTTTTTATCCTCCTACAGTGTGCAGTGTAGCACAGTGTTTCTTAACCATTGGTGGGGCGCGAGCACCCCAAAAAATATCTGTTTCGCAGCTGTGGTCCGTATGAGCCGCCGCAGTATTTAATTGTAATACACTTTTCCACCACTTGTGGCAGTAATGACAACATCAAACAAACAGAAGATATCTGGAGCTAAAGTCATAGAGAAGTTTTTGAAGCGCAAAAAATATGACTAAAGTGGTGAAACTGTATTTTCAGTCACACTTTAATTTTATCGACAGTTTACTTAAGAAACTTATTTATAATTTTTTTATTTGTATTAATTCATTTAAAATGCATTTTAAATAGCAGTCCTTTCCACTGCAGTATATTTGATTAATATTCATTTTTGTAATCATTTTACAAAAAAGAGCAGTAAGGACCATTCACAAGGTCGGCTATCTGGAACACACCAATGCACTATTTCTACAGTCTAAATTATTAAAATTCACCGACATTGTCTCATATCAAACAGCAATAACTATGTACAGGGCTAGGAACCATTTGTTACCACTGAACATTCAAAACATGTTTAGTGAACGTGAGGGGGGGCATAGTTTGAGGAGAGAACTCAATTTTAAAATTCAGATGAGAAATTCCACCATGAAAAGTTTTCGCATTTCCATCACAGGTTTCAAGTTGTGGAACAATCTGAGCGAAGCACATAAGCAAAGTCCAAGCATCAATGTTTTTAAAAGAATGTACAAAAATATATTGTTCACAGGATATAGTGAACTGCACTAAGAGTCAGTAAGTTTGTATGTGTATGTATATGTATACTATGTATACACGCTGTTGTGTCACATTCATAGTTACTTGTTAAATGTGTGTTGTAGATATATATATATGTATATGTACATACTTATATATGCATATGTATTTATATGACATAACATTTTTATATACTATTATTATTATTATTATTAAGCATACAGTAAGTAATAAGAGGGGTGGGAGTACATAAGTTTTTACTTCTTCTCACTCCTTTTCGGATATGTTTACATTAATGTTTATTTTCATTTCTTGTTTCTTTTGCTTTTCATTATTACTATTATTATTATTATTATTGTTTTTGTTATTCATTCTTTAATGGCTTTTTTGTTGTTTTTTTTTCAAAATTTGTTGTTTTTGTTTTGTCTACATATTCGAAATAAACATGAATGAAATGAAATTAAATGAAATTAAATCAGACTGACCTAAATATCGATGATATTTGTGATTAACACATGCCTTCATATCATTTGACAAGGTTATAAACTGTAAGTAGGTTAGATATACATTTTGAATATGATTAAAATCAAGAGTACAATTACTAATTCAGGGTTAATATTTGAGTGGTGGTCCCGGGCCCCTCTGAAGTGAAACAGTTGGGCCCTGAGGTCAAAAAGGTTAAGAACCCCTGGTGTAGCATGTTAAGCTATTCCTTGTCCTTTCATCCTCCAGTGATAATGACGGAATGTGTTATTTTCATGCCAGAATGCCGGCTCAAATTTGAGAACAAGCTGTAATGTGCGCACTATCTAGAATCCCCCTCTAAGATACTAAATCCTCACCACCATGGAGAAAAATAAATAACAATTTAGATTTTCCATGTAGCATTATCACTGGAGCATGCAACACACACACACCAAACAGGAGGACGCAAGAAGATAGATGCTAAAGCTTTGATGTAAAGTACAGGTGATCGATCCTATTGATACCTAGTATGGTATCAGTGTAGACATTATTTTTCTTAATATTATTACACAATCTTTTTTCGCCACTTTATTTTGTTTATAAAAAAATGGTAACACTTTAGTATGGGGAACATATTATGTTAATAAGAAACTAATTAATGGTGACAATGTTCCCCATACTAAAGTGTTACCGACTTAATTTAGAGTTATTTGGACACTAGGGGAACATAAGGGTTAGGGTTACTAATAAGCAATAATTCTGAGGTTATTGAGGGAAGACTCTTAGTTAATGGCTTACTGGTTGTATAATAAGGCCATGCAGAATAAGGCATTAATATGTACTTAATAATGACTAATTAAGAGCCAATATGCTACTAATTTGCATGTTAATAAGCAACTAATTAATGGTGCATATGTTCCCCATACTAAAGTGTTACCAAAAAAATGTATGTAGTATTCACACCACAAATTTTATATGTTATCTGATCTACAGCAATACTAGCAAATTTAATAAGGTAAGCCGTCAAATTATCGGACCGGGGCTCGAAATCGGATCGGAGGCGAAAAAATCAGATCAGAATCAGAGTAATTATTACAAAAATAACAATAGTATTAAAAGCTCTATCATCGGCCAAATTAATATAATTTATTTCTATAAACCTGAGAAATAACCTTAATACAAATCCATCACAAACCAAGGCGATGTGCTTTTTTTATCATTTCATCAAGGATTTAATCGGGACTGGAGGACAGACACATGTGTGCAGTCAAGTAAGGACGATACAGCTGCTGAACTTCACACAAAGAAGATGTGGGTGTATGCTTTTACTAATACTAATGGAGGGAAATGCAGAGACGACGGCAGAAAAAGTAGCAAGTAGTGTATGCATGCATGCTTAACCTTGCGCTAGCGTCGGAGGGATGCTGCCTGCATACCAATGACTAAGGAATACCAGCAGCAGGGAGAAGCACAGCCGCCTCGTTACAAGACACACGCCGGTCCTAATTGGTGAAAGATGATATTTTGACTGTACTTGGCTGGCATGGGGACACCACATCAGCATCTTCTTATGGTTATCATTCATTTCTTCCTCCATGCCATTTATTCTGCTCGGGGTCACGGCTGAGCTCAGTTGACTTTGGTCGCTAGTCGATCCCTGGGCACATACAGACCAACTCACATTCACACCATGGCACAGATTAGGGTCGTCGGGTGACCTAACATGCATGCTTTTTGGGGACTATGGTTGCCGAGAAAGGCTACCATACAGACTAGTGTTGTATTGATACCAATATTTTGGTACCGGTACCGGTACTAAAATTATTTCGATACTTTTCGGTACTACAAAAAAATTGCATTATTGGCTTTATTTTAAAAGCCATCCAAGCAACGTTACCATGGACGCCCCTGCTTATTTCAGCAAGACAATGCCAAGCCACGTGTTACATCAACGTGGCTTCATAGTAAAAGAGTGCGGGTACTAGACTGGCCTGCCTGTAGTCCAGACCTGTCTCCCATTGAAAATGTGTGGCGCATTATGAAGCCTAAAAGACCACAATGGAGACCCCCGGACTGTTGAACAACTTAAGCTGTACATCAAGCAAGAATGGGAAAGAATTCCACCTGAGAAGCTTAAAGGCCTACTGAAACCCACTACTACCGACCACGCAGTCTGATAGTTTATATATCAATGATGAAATCTTAACATTGCAACACATGCCAATACGGCCGGGTTAACTTATAAAGTGCAATTTTAAATTTCCCGCAAAACTTCCGATTGAAAACGTCTATGTATGATGACGTTTGCGCGTGACGTCATTGGTTGAAACGGAAGTATTGGGACACATTGTATTTCAATACAAACAGCTCTGTTTTCATCTCAAAATTCCACAGTATTCTGGACATCTGTGTTGGTAATTCTTTTGCAATTTGTATAATGAACAATGGAGACTGCAAAGAAGAAAGCTGTAGGTGGGATCGGTGTATTAGAGGCTGGCTGCAGCAACACAACCAGGAGGACTTTGGTTTGGATAGCAGACGCGCTATCCGACGCTAGCCGCCGACCGCATCGATGATCGGGTGAAGTCCTTCGTCGCGCCATTGATCGCTGGAACGCAGGTGAGCACGGGTGTTTATGAGCAGATGAGGGCTGGCGTAGGTGGAGAGATAATGTCCGAATCGCTCTCGCTGCTGGCGTAAACAATGGGAAAATGTTTATGCCCTTCAACCTGCGACGTCACGCTACTTCCGGTACAGGCAAGGCTTTTTTTATCAGCGACCAAAAGTTGTGAACTTTATCGTCGATGTTCTCTAATAATTCCTTTCAGCAAAAATATGGCAATATCGCGAAATGATCAAGTATGACACATAGAATGGATCTGCTATCCCCGTTTAAATTAAAAAAATTAATTTCAGTAGGCCTTTAAAAAGTGTGTCTCCTCAGTTCCCAAATGTTTACTGAGTGTTGTTAAAAGGAAAGGCCATGTAACACAGTGGTGAACATGCCCTTCCCAACTACTTTGGCACGTGTTGCAGCCATGAAATTCTAAGTTAATTATTATTTGCAAAAAAAAATAAAGTTTATGAGTTTGAACATCAAATATGTTGTCTTTGTAGTGCATTTAATTGAATATGGGTTGAAAAGGATTTGCAAATCATTGTATTCCGTTTATATTTACATCGAACACAATTTCCCAACTAATATGGAAATGGGGTTTGTACAATGAATACCGCAACAGTGTTGTACTGTTTACATATTTGTAAGTAGGTAAACCCACACCGTATAATGTATATGTTTTTTAAATTTTTATCTTGAGTACCCCATTTGACAACAACTGTTCTAGTTGATTAAATATCATAATAATATTGTATCGAGTTAAATATGTGATCATACCCTGCTGACTAAACAAAATTATCATGTGGCATTTTGACTTGGCATTTAAATGCAGTTTCTAAGGAAATTACTATTTCTGTTTGCAGCAAACGGAATAAAGTATTGTGCCTATGACGCTGCAGAGTGAAAGTGTTAGTGTGAGTGTTCTTTCCACATTTGTAGCTCGTGTTACAGGAAATGATCCGAGGGCACGCACATCCCTGGCGTGCTGCGGTTTGGAGCAGAGCTGTGCACATTTAGTGTCGCCAGTACACAACACAAAACTACCAAACAAAACCACAAATGCTACCACTATCACAAACAATTTAAAGGGCCCCTCTAATGCTGACATTAACACTTATTTCATAGTTCTGTACCTAAAATTGATGTCCACAGGTAAAATTGCCCCCAAAATAGCCATAGTAGTGATTTTAGGGTTATTTTCTAACACGTGTCAGCACATTTTGGAACACCAACTGTTAACTCCAAAATGTGTGTGGGCTGACGTCACCTACAGAAGACTGAGAGCAATTTCATATTGCGTCGTATGTGCCTGATCTACTAAAGGTTTGTGTGTGTTAAAACGCATGTGCAAACTGATCTACGAAGCTTGTGGAGGATTGTGTCTCTTAAGTGAGCAAAATAGAGAGTGCAATACATTTTGCGTGTGTGTCTTCATGAATGTGCAGAATAACCACAGAACGTCCACAATATTGGGAGGAGAGAATGGAAATCTATTTATTTAGCACACACAGTGTGATTTATCAAGACTAAAACTGTACTGCGAAATATGTTTGCATCTGTTTTTAGTACGCCTGGAAAAGAAGTGCAAACTGGCAGTTGCACAGAAATGACCATGCTGCAGCTCTGTCCTTTGTACAATATATATGGATGGTCAAAAATAAAAATATTAGAATTAGACTATTCAGCAATATCATTTTATATATATATTTTTAAGCTGCTGGATGACTTAAGGGGCTGATGTAGAAAAATGTAAATGGTGCGTTTTGGTGTCTGCTGAAGAAGACATTTGTTTTTTCATATACAGTAAAGGCCAAAAGTTTGGACACACCTTCTCATTTCAATGTGTTTTCTTTATTTTCATGACTATTTACATTATAGATTGTCACTGAAGGCATCAAAACTATGAATGAACACATTTGGAGTTATGTACTTAACAAAAAAAGCTGAAATAACTGAAAACATGTTTTATATTCTAGTTTCTTCAAAATAGCCACCCTTTGCTCTGATTACTGTTTTGCACACTCGTGGCATTCTCTTGATGAGCTTCAAGCAAACCTGTGAAGTGAAAACCATTTCAGGTGACTACCCCCGAGAGAATGCCAAAAGTATGCAAAGCAGTAACCAGAGCAAAGGGTGGCTATTTTGAAGAAACTAGAATATAAAACATGTTTTCAGTTATTTCACCTTTTTTTGTTAAGTACATAACTCCACATGTGTTCATTCATAGTTTTGATGCCTTCAGTGACAATCTACAATGCAAATAGTCATGAAAATAAAGAAAATGCATTGAATGAGAATGTGTGTCCAAACGTTTGGCCTGTACTGTATATGAAAAACAAATCCTTGCAATGTGCATTGCCCTGTGTGTGGAACATTCCAGTACATGGTCACAGTTAGTGTCAGTCAGTTAGTCTTTCATAAGCATCAAAATATTGGGTTCCATCGTAGATGCATTGCAAGACTGCTTCTAAAATACCCATAAAAAGTGGTACATGCCTGCTGCATACATAGCTAAACGCCCTAGGGTACAAAGGAGCATGAGAACATGGATGTGTCGTAAATGAGTGTCTCCATTGTGAAATTTCGTTAAAAAAAACTAATTTAATAGGGCGGTCTGCACCAGTTATCAATTGTTCTTGTGTTTTGGTAGCATCTTCAACCCAAATCATGTTATTTTCCCACATAATTTGAAGGAATAAGCAAAATCCCCTCGAGAGGAGAAAGAACCTACGGAAAAATATTATGTTAAGTTTTTGATGGTGCCACCAGGACATCACGATTCCTTCTTGGAGCAGAAACACCACTGGCTACATTAGGTAGCTTAATGGTATTAATATCGTTAACACCATAGAGAAGGTCTGCTTCACGTTCGCAGCAGAGAACACAATCTCCGTAGTGGATTTTGGCGCTTAAAAAGCAGGGCAAAAAAAGGTAAATCGCTAGTATTCTATTTTGTGTCCTCTTCTACTGATGTTTAATTGCTGGAGTTGTACCTTGAGTTGAGTTGAGTTGAACTTCGGGAGAAATTCACATTTCCAGCAGCTTTACGCAAGAGTGGGAACACATAGGGGCAGGTGAAGTTTAAAAGACTTTTTAAAACAAATCATAAAAGGTTTAAGAAAATACCCATAACAGGAAGGCACTGGAGATAAGGAAACACAGGCAATGGTGTCTATATATATATTTTTTTTTCTCCAGTTTTTAAGTAATCAGGAGCACCCTCGAGGTGAGAAAGACTGAGTCAAAACTTTCAAAAAAAATTGAAAAAGAGCAAACTCGGCGCTCTAATGTTATTTTTTGCGTCCTCTTCTACTGATCTTTTCCTCCAGATGCTTGAATAAATGCTGAAAGAGCCTAAGTAAACACAAGCTATTGTGTCTATGAAATGGCAATTATTTTATATTTATTATTTGCTCATTATGTTAACCATATCAGTTTTGACGTAATCACGGGGCGACAAAAACATACAATTAAGTGATCTAAATAGTAGTTTTACATACCTTTATCCACACTTTATGCGGGGGAAATGTGCTCCAGTTCACACCAAGAGGAGCTAGCGATGGAAAGGGGGCGTTTCAAGTACAATTAGTTATTTATTGATTACTCAAAAAATTAATAATGGGACTGCCAGATTAATTTTCAGGAGCAAGAAAATACATAAAGAAAACGTATAAATCCACCTCTCAAAGACACGCCAAAATAAAGGACGAATCGTTTTATTTGGCCAAAGACATACAGTATGTCCTACTTATACTGTGAGCAGTACAATAATTGTGTTCCTTTGTATGCGTCTTTCATGCAGAAGCCTTTTTTTGCACTTTATGATCGCACTCTGCAATGGCATATTTATTTTAGTCAGCACTTTGTCTTTTGCACATTTTATTTTATTATTAATGAATTGTTTTTAGTGTGTAAATGTGAGTGTGAATGTTGTCTGTCTATCTGTGTTGGCCCTGCGATGAGGTGGCGACTTGTCCAAGGTGTACTCCGCCTTCCGCCCGAATGCAGCTGAGATAGGCTCCAGCACCCCCCGCCACCCCAAAAAAGGGACAAGCGGTAGAAAATGGATGGATGGATGTATTTATTATTTCATTTTGAAATGAAAGCCAAGTTTACATACTGGTTGTTTAAAATAGAAAGTGCAATAAAATATGTTTTCATTAACAGTAAATAATTGTGATTTCAATAATTATGAAAATAATAGTTTGGCCATAATCGTGCAGCCCTACTGTCAGTACAATTTGATCAGGACACTATGGGTCCTGTAACTGTAACGATCAACAAGAGAGAGCATGGCTCTGTCTCGCCAACTATGCAGTCTTCCTATTGAAAGAGTGGAGGTGATGTTTACAGAGTCAAACGACAATTAGACATATTAAAAAAGAAGGTAAAGTGAAGGAAAAAGAGAAGTGTAATGGTGGAGTTCTAATCAAAGCAGAAGCACTTGAGGACACCCACGAGCCCCCGAGGGACAAAATATATTCACTTAACTGTCTCCTCAAAGGTGTGACAAAAAAACTTTGAGGATGCTTCCTCCCTGCTCTTCTTCCTCACATGCTATCTGATGCTGGTCCTTTGTTGCCTTGATCCTCTCCCAAGGACCCTTCAGGCTTCTAGCATTGACTGATACATCTGTCTGTCACGTTTGGGCTTGTGTTCATCACAAGCACGCGCCTTCAATAGGAGGATTTGACTTTGATAACTGTTCTGTTTTACAATACAGGTAAGCTCTTGGGATGCCATCAGATAAGAGATGTGTTTAAAAACGTGTTGTTTTATTAGGCTTTCATCCTATGCTTTGTGTGACAAGGTTTTGTTTGCGGCTCTATTTTAATATTACTTATTTGTTATTATTATTTCCCCTAGTACTTTGAAGTGTCTAGAGACTTAATGAGTTTTTTTAAATTAGAAAACAACTAGCAACAAATCTAGCATCTTGTGATATTATAAAGTGTACTCGTGTTTAAAGACTCCACTTCTGTCCCTCGATGTCCCTGACGAAAGAGGTGAGCTGCAGCGAGCATGACGTCACACTTGCATTGCGCTATTGCTCCAGTTGTTGCGCTGTTTCTCTTCTTAAAAATGTGCACATTTTGTAGATGGCCGGGCACGAGGATATCTGGGATTCATTAAAATTACGTCCCCATCACAGACATGCTGACAACGCTCCAGACAATGGCGTGCGTTTTGTTAACCGGTTTCGGAAGCGCGGTTTTCGATAATCAAAGTATTTTTCCGGTGGCCGAGTTTTCGGTACATCACTTGTAAATATTGCGCAAATAATAGGATACATATATCAATTTATACTGTAACGACCAGCAGGTGTTAATGTTTTATGTTCATGTGGTTTGGATTTTTATGTCAGTTTTTTCCATGTTTGCAAACACACCCTCCGTTCCAGAAAGGTGATTGGCGGAGAATGAGGAAGTGTTGTTGTGTGTCTGGGAAGTGGGGACTCATGGTTTGATGATGAAAGTGTTTGCTCGGGAGGTAAAACCTGTTGGAATTGTGCGGTTTCTTATCATAAGATTGGTAATAAAAGTTAAAAACGGCATCAGACATTGTGTGATTTATTCTGGGGGCTACAGTACTGTAGGAGCCAAATAGAGAGCCATACTTGAATCCATGTTTATTTTATTATTTTTGAGTGATTGATGTGTGTATGTCAGCGTGCACCCTTTGCAGGTGGTGAAAAGTTCCCTCGCAGGCCTATAAGGGCCAGGAGTGCGCTGGGCGCGTGATTGGCAGCCGGGCACCAGCATACCGTCTTTGACCTCACCTGTCTGTAGACCTCAGCTTTATTAGGCTACCATTTATTTTGTTTCCCGAGTATTCTGTTCCTTGATTTTTGTAAATAAAACAATCTTCAATTGCGCTGCTGGATCAGTTTGAATTAGTGGATGGATAGCGGGAAAAGGAAGAATATGTGACAAGGAAGGCTGTGTATGGTGTGAGTCAGACAAGATGCCCGCGCCCCCAGTGGAACAAAAATTTGAAACAAAGGGGTTATAGGAACAATCACTTTCAGTGTTTTATGCCACTTCAAGAACATTACATTATTTTAATTTGTTTTCAAGTAAAAAACAAACAAACCTTATTTTCAATGTGTGGCGGTAATGAAAATGCTGTGGTGGCACGCCACGCATAATTACATTAAGGGGAAACCTTGTTATTAATAGACTCCTGAATTATTTGACACCCCACCCTGAACTTAATGTCTCCACCCCATATACACATACTCTGTATATTTATGTGCATTAAAAAATATTTAGTTAACCTAATTTGGTTGAAACTGGCTTATTTAATCACCTGGGCAGCCCAGGTATCATATCAGCAAAAAATTGGTTCTATTATTAAACAATGAACAGTACCGAAAATTAGTACCGTTAAGTATGGGTATTGATTGCCAGGTTTCGGGAATTGGTACCATGTTGGTTTAAATGTGAAACGTACACATCCCTATAAGTGGTAGGGATGGGTGCCGAATCCATATGTCACGGCCCGAGCGCACCTCAGTGTGCATTCATGTGTGCAGTGCGCTGAGCACATCTCCGGGAGCGCGCCGGGCGCTTGTCAGTCCGGCTGCAGCAAGCAGCTGCAATCAATCGCCAGCAATCAGCGCACCTGTCACTGATCAGAGGACCTGCCTTCATAAGCCTGCACAACGTAGTCATCTGTTCGAGTACACAACCCCCTTCGTTCCCACGTGACGAGATGTGCGTCTCGTCTCCCCGCGGTCCTTCTGCTTCCCTGACTGCCTCTTGGATCTCGACCTCCCGCCTGAACACGGACCTTCGACGCCTCGCTATAGCCCCTGACTTCCTACCTGCTCACGGATCTACTAGCCTGACTTTCCCCTCCGGGACTTCCGCCTCTCGCTCAACACTCCCGGTAACACACAACAGTTAATTTACACACATAGTCGCACACACACACATTTTGGATTCATTACACACTTAATTTATATATATTTTGTGCATATATATATATAAATAGAGTTAAACGACATCCCTCCTTGTCTGTGCTGTCTCCTTCTTCTGCACACGTAGCACCATATTATCTAATATTATCTTTACAATGGGCCGCGGTCCATTAAACAATTAGCTGCGGGCTGCAAATGGCCCCCGGGCCGCAGTTTGGACACCACTGACCTAAACCCAGTAACCACAAGTTGGATTGATGGTTTAATACAAGAAAACTTGTGTTTGTTTGTTTTTTTCAAATCATTATTGTTGATTATCACAGCTGTTTGCAAGCGCTCCATGTGAGCCATCGTATGTAATAATGACTGACTATTGTCATTCCCATTCACAGAGGCAGCACGGAGGACAGATGGAGATTGATTATGAGGGATGAAACATATGGGGAAAATGCTGTAAGCAGACAGCTCAGATGGGCTTATGAAGTAGCAAACACTGCTGTCGTCCAACACACACATTAACGCCGCTATCTCCCTCAAAGCTTGCCGCTTAAGGCGGACGGGTCAAACAAACAACAGACTGCACCATCAGATATCACCTTCCGAGTCCAGTTTGCAACTGTCACTTTCACTTGTTGAGTTACTCTTGGAACTATCCAACATCAATCTTTTGAGCAGCCTAAAAACGATGCAACAGTTTTTCTTTCAACTTTACAGGTAAAAGACAACTTGACATGCAGTTGTATCAAAAAGACTGTAAAACATGATCAAGCTCTATTTTGTTAGGGAGACAAAGGCTGCTGACACATGTAAACATAACTGTTAATACACAGTCGATTAAAAAGATGTAACATTTATGATTAAATGTAGTATAATATTGGACATTTTTTGTTGGTTTATTGCAAACTACTGCAAGTTTATAAACTTTGCAAACAAATATAATTCATAATGAGGGTTGACCTGCTGGCGTAACATAAATCTTGATCATAAATTGATAAAAGTTAATTTTGTTTTTAATTTACTTTCCATAAGTACATAAAAGTATTCATCATATTCTATTCATGTCTTATTAGGCTCCAATGTTGCTGTTTTTAAGTTAGAGCTTGTATCCAATCAGAATTCAGCTAGATTGTTGCCAGCGCTGTATGAATTCTGCCGGAGGCCTTCTGAATCAACTTTGGCAATGTAAACAAGCGGAGGACATTCAGTTGATAGACAGTTGCGGTAGCCAATCAGATCACAAGTTGTTGACGGTAGCCTTACGTTGAACGTGACTGTCAAGTGAGTATCCAATCACAAGTTGTGATTTACTAAAGCAGGAAGTGGCACCGGAGCCATACCCGGCCAGCAGTGAAATCATCGGTACTCACCTTTTTAACCCACAAGAAGAAGAGCAAATGTTGATTAGGTGGAAGATATATATTTTCAATAAGGATATTCAAAGAGAAACTGGATTTTGTGAGACTAGCTAAGCTGTCCCGGCGAAAAATGGTTTGCCAGTCACTTCGACTCGAATCAACCAACTACGACCAGTACCACTGCCTTATATAGTATCGGATGGGTTCTACAAATTGTGAGTTCAAATACATTTTTTCACATTCTTTAGGTTTTTGACAATTATTTTAATGTTGACAGTACCACGTAATGGATGTTTTAATAGTTGTTCATTGATTTTTAAATGGGCCGAATAATAGCCCGTTTTGTATACTATTGATAAATTGAGGCGATTTAAAGTTCAGTAGTACCCGTGTGTGTCTGTAAAGTACTTCTCAAACTGTGGTCACGTGGTGACATAAATGATGGCCTAGGTGGGAAACACACAGCCCAACACTGGGGTTGACCAATGTAGAGTAATTAATGAGGATGTGCTGATCAATCGGCCACAGATCATTATCAGCCGATTTCGGTGAAAAAGTATGTGATCACCATTTGCCATTGCCAATTAATGCCTTTTAATGCCGATCCCAAACGGCAATCTGGCTGACAGTATTTATTTTTAGTCCCACGGCTGACAAGTGGCTAGCAGCTAATTATGTGTCTCCATTAACAGTGTGGAGCCGCTCCCCTAAGCTAATAATAATCACCTTCACTACAGCAAATAAACTGCATGTCTTAGTATCTTAAGTATCATTATCACTTTAGAACGAGGCTAAACATGTTACACACCGAGTAAGCCAGGAGCAGGCATGCTAACAGCTAAGCTAACTGCTAAGCTCGATTTAAACGACACAAAGAAACAAGTAAATTACTAAGAGTCTAGAGCGAGGATAATATAACAACAATTGTTGGCATGTCGGAATAGTCACAGTCAGTGCACGACACGTAAGATCCATGAACTGGTAGTGTCGATATAAGGTGTAGTATCAGTATTTGATCGGTATTAGAGTGATTAGGTCGATATTTGTATATTTTCTCAAAATAAGTTTTTGTTGTTTTTCTTAATGTTTGCAAGCTCAGGGAATAATTCCCTGTACACAGCAGGATTTTGAGGGCAAAAAACAAAGGATTTAAATAAGTAGTAGCTAGTGTTTTTTGTTTTAGTTTAGTTATTGTATACTTGTGTTAAATTGTAAAAACTGTCAATTGTACTCACCATTAATAATTTAAAACATTTACAGTTAATACATGTGATCGATATTTGTATCGGCCAATCTCATTCATGGATGATTGGAAGCATAAAACCCTGATCGGAACATCCTCTGTAGAAAATGTCAAAATCCCTGCACTAACCTAAATGGAACAGTCAAAGACCAGTAGACCTTTCATGAATTAATTCTGTAACATCATTCAATATTTGTTAATAATTGAACAAAACCAACACTCAAACATTTGTACAATCACATACTGATAATAGTTGATGAACCAAAACATTGACTGTAGCTTGACAAGCTTCACAAAACTCTAAATAACTAATCTAAATGTTAAAAAAAACAGCTATACTTACACAGTCATAAGTACCATATTTTCTGGACTATACGCCGCTGCTTTTTTCTCACGCTTTAAACCCTGCGGCTTGTAAAACGCTGCAGCTAATTTATGGATTTTTCTTCGCTAACAGCTATAATTTTTTGTCTTCGACAAATAGTTTTCATAGAACACCGACAGAGACTGAAAAGTGTGTGTAATTGCCTGTGCTATGGCACCATCTTTTGGACGTGTTCGCTCACTGCATGTGCTGCGGGTTAAAAATGCATTTCCTATTTCGTTCCTTGAACCGGATGTATTTGTCCGGAGCGTTTCTGTTCCAAAGGATTCTTCAGTCATCCCTCCAAGCAAGGTTTGCAAGTTTTACAATATAACTAAAACAATCCATCCTTATTAAAACTGTCTCATGTGTCTGTAGGAGTGTTTTCATGTATCCTTGTACATGCTATTGTAATTAATCAGGCTAGCGTTGTTAGCATTAGCGAATATGCTAACACGTTTACAAGTGTCTGTATTAGTATCATTAAACTTACAATGGCATTTTTAAAAATATTGTTTCAGTTTTGTAAATTCAAAATTTGGCCACCTGTCTTGACTCACATATGAACTTGAAGTGCCATCCCATTCCTAACCCATAGAGTTCAATATGATGCCGGTTCACCTTTTGCAGCTATTACAGCTTTAACTCCTCTCGGAAGGCTGTCCGCAAGGTTGCGGAGTGTGTTTATAGGAACTTTCGACCATTCTTCCAAAAGCGCATTGGTGAGGTCACACACTGATGTTGGTCGAGAAGGCCTGGCTCTCAGTCTCCATTCTAATTCACCCCAAAGGTGTTCTATCGGGTTCAGGTCAGGACTCTGTGCAGGCCAGTCAAGTTCATCCACACCAGACTCTGTCATCCATGTCTTTATGGACCTTACCGTCATGTTGTAAGAGGAAGGGGCCCGCTCCATGCTGTTCCCACAAGGTTGGAATCATGGAATTGTCCAAAATGTTTTAGTATCCTGGAGCATTCAAAGTTCAGTTCACTGGAACTAAGGGGCAAAGTCCAACTCATGAAAAACAACCCCACAACATAATTCCTCCTCCACCAAATTTCACACTCGGCACAATGCAGTCCGAAATGTACCGTTCTCCTGGCAATCTCCAGACCCAGACTCGTCCATCAGATTGTCAGATGGAACTCATCTCCACTGCTCTAGAGTCCAGTGGCGACATGCTTTACACCAGTGGTCCCCAACCACCGGGCCGCGGCCCGGTACCGGTCCGTGGATCGATTGGTACCGGGCCGCACAAGAAATTAAAAAAAATAAAAAAATTAAAAAAATGTATTTATTTTTTAAATTTTTTTTTATTAAATCAACATAAAAAACACAAGATACACTTAAAATCAGTGCACCAACCCAAAAAACCTCCCTCCCCCATGTACACTCATTCACACTCATTCGCACAAAAGCCTTGTTTCTTTCTGTTATTAATATTTCTGGTTCCTACATTATATATCAATACAGATCAATACAGTCTGCAGGGATACAGTCCGTAAGCATGCATGATAATTTTCAAGCGTTGACCGGTCCGCAGTTACAAAAAGGTTGGAGACCACTGCTTTACACCACTGCATCCGACGCTTTGCATTGGACTTGGTGATGTACGGCTTAGATGTAGCTGCCCGGCCATGGAAACCCATTCCATGAAGCTCTCTGCGTACTGTACGTGGGCTATTTGGAAGGTCACATAAAGTCTGGAGCGCTGTAGCAACTGACCGTGCAGAAAGTCTTTGCACTATGCGCTTCAGCATCCGCTGACCACTCTCTGCCAGTTTGCGTGGCCTACCACTTTGTGGCTGAGTTGCTGTTGTTCCCAAACTCTTCCATTTTCTTATAATTAAGCCGACAGTTGACTTTGGAATATTTAGGAGTGAGGAAATTTCAAGACTGGATTTGTTGCACAGGTGACATCCTATGACAGTTCCACGCTGGAAATCACTGAGCTCATGAGAGCGGCCCATTCTTTCACAAATGTTTGTAGAAACAGTCTTCATGCCTAAGTGCTTGATTTTATACACCTGTGGCCCGGCCAAGTGGTTAGGACACCTGATTCTCATCATTTGGATGGGTGGTCAAATACTTTTGGCAATATAGTGTATCTGCAGCTTACCCTCTAATATATGTAGACATATTTATTTCTTCTAAAATTTGGTGGGTGCAGCAAAATACAGTATCATACAGTATCAGCAATTTTTATCTTTGCAAATGCAGCATTTCTGTACAGATATTTTGATGTAACGTAATTGGATTGTGCAGATAAACCGAATGAAGTGTGCAATGATCAAGTGTTTTTGGGGTATTGATCTTCTAAAGCGCTCCTCTGTTTTCAATGACCCTGACAGTAAATGTAGTAAACAAACAAAACACTTCTACATCAGGTGATAGCTTGTACAGACAAAAGGAGCTCATTTGATACTGGCCAGTGTGTGTGTGTGTGTGTGTGTGTGTGTGTGTGTGTGTGTGTGTGTGTGTGTGTGTGTGTGTGTGTGTGTGTGTGTGTGTGTGTGTGTGTGTGTGTGTGTGTGTGTGTGTGTGTGTGTGTGTGTGTGTGTGTGTGTGTGTGTGTGTGTGTGTGTGCTGCTCTAATTTCATTGTAATGTGACTCACTCTGACAGAGCCGAAGTGGCAGCCTGAATTTCGACTGTAAGATAAACACTCCCAGCATGCAAAGCGTCACCTCGGTCTGTGCTATGCCGCAATTGCAGCCTCCTGGTGGAATCCGAAGGTGTCTCTGTTCAGAAGTTAGAGTGAGAGTGCAAAATGCTGACACACGGCTGGAAGGTAGCTTCACTTGAATGAACCTAACTATGACTAATAAGTGTTTAGGATGATTTGGATAAATAACTTACATTTTTTACATTTCAGCTCACAGTAATGTGTGCCTCAGATTGTGTGATGCATGGATACAGGAAAAAAAAGTAATAAGGCATACCGGTACTAGTATAGTATTGCGGTACTAATGAAATAAAAACAGTATTATACTCTGTTCAAAAAGTACCGGTTCCCGAGCATGACATCATATCGTGACATTGCTGGTTTTACAAGCAGAGGAGCATGTTCGGCAGCACACATTCACAGAATACTTACAAGCAGACACAGTGTGTAGACAGAAAAGGGAGAATGGACGATAAAACTGACGATAAAGGTGAAGTTATAACACTGAAACACCCTCAGGAAGAGGTGCTTTAAGACCTGGCTAGCTAGCTAGCAGCTAACGTCTACAGTCGGCAGTGTTTTAGCGACTTCTAAATCACTAATCCTCGCCTCCATGGCGACTAACATAGTATGTTTCTCACAAGTATCATCCCTGCAGGACGAGGAATAGCTAAAAATGCTTCACTACACACCATAGGAGGATACAATAGCTCACCGGCGTCACCGCTAACAGCAAGCTAGCGCGCCTGAATATAAACAAATGCCATGGGTGGATCTACACCTGACATCCACTGTAATGATACCAAGTACAAAAGCGTATCTAGTCGATACTACTATGATTACATCGATATTTTGTATCATCACAAAATCTTTTTTGCTTTTTTTAAAATGTATATTATGTTTATAAACTCAGGAAATATATCCATGAGGACTTTGAATATGACCAATGTATGATCCTGTAACTACTTGGTATCGAATTGATACCCAAATTTGTGGTATCCTCCAAAACTAATGTAACGTATCAAACAACAGAAGAATAAGTGATTATTACATTTTAACAGAAGTGTAGATAGAATATGTTGAAACAGAAAGTAAGCAGATATTAACAGTAAATAACAAGTAGATTAATAATAAATGTTTACAGCTTGTCCCTCATGATGTGGACAAAATAATAGAATGATAAATGACACAAAATGTTACTGCATACGTCAGCAGACTAATTAGGAGCCTTTGTTTGTTTACTTATTGATAAAAGACAAGTTATCTAGTATGTTCACTATTTTATTTAAAGACACAATTGCAATAATAAACATATGTTTAATGTACTCTAAGATGTTTTGTTAAAATAAAGCCAATAATGCAATTTTTTTGTGGTCCCCTTTATTTAGAAAAGTATCGAAATACATTTTGGTACCAGTACCAAAATATTGGTATCGGAACAACCCTTCATGGGCTCAGAAGAACCACAAACCTGCAACTACGTGCACTTTGGCCATCAGCTGTCAGTGACAGGAATTGTTGAACTTGTTAAACAACTACAGCACACAGTCGGTGGTCATGTACTGTCATTCCGAATCCCAATCAAGTGCAGGTCGTAACACAGGTACAGCCTGCCAGACAGAGAAGAGCTTGGCTCTGTTTTTCTAGAAGGCACAAAGAGTGTTAAGTCATGCAAACATGCATTACAGTAAGACATCACAACCTCAAACAGTGGTACGCCACGCAAATACACGCTACATACTATCTATATCGGAAACTGAGGTAGAGGATGGGCATGGAGCATCGGGCAGCAGTGGGCACCAGATTTTACATTCCGATTCTCCAGGAACGGTTCATATTTTTAAACGTCGATGCTCAGTTCAGAAGAATTAGCTTATCAGCTAAATATGTATCTCCATACACGGTGTACTAAGTCAATAATTATCCATTGTGGCAAATAAACTACATTTCCTATGTATTATTATCACTGGAGGACAGGAGCAGCTAAGCTAATAGCTAAGCTAACCGTTAAACTGGCTTGAAGCAATGGAATAAATAAATGCTCAGTAAACTTTAAGAAGTTTAGATGGATGCACAATACAGCAGAAAGTAAGCAGCTATATTAATAAAAGGAAATTAAGATTAATAAGAGTCTAGAGAGTTGATAATATAACAACAATAACAACTGTCGGGCTCCCTACAGTTTGTTATGTTATAGCCTTATTCTAAAATGGAATGAGTTAAATTTTGTCCTAAAAATTCAACACACAATACTCCATGATGACAATGTGAATATTTTAGAGCTTTTCTTCAAAATAGCCACCAGCTTAGTGGCCTTGTGGTTAAAGTGTCCGCCCTGAGACTGGGAGGTCGTGAGTTCAAACCCCGGCCGAGTCATACCAAAGACTATAAAAATGGGACTCATTACCTCCCTGCTTGGCACTCAGCATCAAGGGTTGGAATTGGGGGTTAAATCACCAAATGATTCCCGAGCGCGGCGCCAGATGCTGCTCACTGCTCCCCTCACCTCCCAGGGGGTGAAGATGGGGATGAGTCAAATGCAGAGGACACATTTCCCCACACCTAGTGTGTGTGAGCTTCAAGCACACCTGTGAAGTGAAAACCATTTCCGGTGACTACCTCTTGAAGCTCATCGAGAGAATGCCAAGAGTGTGCAAAGCAGTAATCAGAGCAAAGGGTGGCTATTTTGAAGAAACTAGAATATAAAACGTATTTAAGTTATTTCACCATTTTTTGTTAAGTACATAACTCCACATGTGTTCATTCATAGTTTTGATGCCTTCAGTGACAATCTACAATGTAAATAGTCATGAAAAAAAACAAAAAACACATTGAATGAGAAGGTGAGTCCAAACTTTTGGCCTGTACTGTATATGTATATATACATATATAATATTACTGATATTATTTTAAGATTTCATCTGTGCTTAATTGGTCTAAAAATAATGCTGGCAATAATATCACTTATCTGCAATTTGTGGGACAATGAATTGTCCATCAAAATGAATTATGGGTCCCTGGTAGTCATAGCTCAACAGCTTTGAAATCAGACTTGAAACACACCATAAAAAGTAAACATGAGTGTTTTCCTTAATTTTTTTGCCATTTGTTTGGCCGCCACATGAGCCTATGAAGAAGAGGCTACAAGCAGAATCGCACACAGACTGTGGTGAACGTCAGCCAACGGTCGCTATGGCAGCCAATGAGATCTTGACAGCAGGTCACCTGTCAATTAAGATGAAATCTCGGAGTTATGTGTTTATAACAGGCGCCTTCCCGTTATATGAGGTGGAGGCAAAATATTAGGAACAGCTTTCGGTAAGAGCCAAGACATCAAATTACAACCTCCTAAACGAGCACTAAAATAAATCAACACCTCCCGCCAACAGATGCAATAAAAAGTGAACATGATGATGCTCATAAATGGAAGATTTATGGCTGGTTTTAATGACCTACCTGATCAGGGCTACGTGCACGTCATCCTTTGTTGTAATATAACCACTTATTTAGCATTCAAATAAAAGGTCACTTGGGCGCATTTATGAGCAATTGTTATAATCGTGCCTCATGTTTTTTTTTTGGTCTAATATAAAATGTTTGTTTTATCCCCAAGAACAAAGAGGTTTGCTGGCATTTAGGACCCTCCGTGACTATTAAACAGACTTTAATGTTAACAAAAAAGAAAGCCTGGCATGCTCTAGTTGATTCATATTCTCAGGCAGATTGTGCAGACTGTAAATTATTTTAAAGGGGCCTTTTTTTTTTATGTGCATATGCAGCAAGGACACATGGGACGAACCAGATGAGCACTTGCATGGAGGTCAAATGCATTTAGATTTCACACGCATGTAGCGGCTATGTATCCTGAGGTCAACGCTACAAGCAATGAGCTAATGATCCAGCAAATTCCATCACCGCGGCTCATTCCTCGCTAATCTGTTGTCGCCGTCGCTCGCTCTTTGACGGTCCGCCGTGCCGCAGGAAGGAGAAACGACGACTCGGCAGCGGCAGTCGGACCCGCTCTGCCTCTCTGATACACACCACTGATAAACAAGCCTGCTTGTTAAGAGCGAAATTAATCTCGCCCTTGCCTGCCTTTTGCCTTTCGCTGCCTTTCCAGCTTGTCAGAGAGTCCTTTACTTTGCCAGAGCTTTGGCAGCGTCACACATGATAAACCCTTTTTTTTTTATGTACAAATAACCTCATACTCTGCAATGACTTTAGAGGATTTACAGCATTTTTCGGACTATAAGGCGCACTTAAAATCCTTTAATTTTCTCAAAACTGGACTTACTATGGTGTGTGTATAAGGACCGTAAAATGGCACCTATTAGCAAACATTATCTGGCGTTTTGTTTCATAATATTATGCAAAAACAACTTTTCTTACCTTCTGGTACCTGCTGATGTGTAATTGAGATCTGCATAAATCCTGAAAATTTGCGCATGTCCGCCACATGTAGTCAATAAGCTTATTTTTCACGATCTTCTTTACTTTGCCAGAGCCTTGGCAGCGTCACACATTATACACCCTTTTTTTATGTACAAATAACTTCATACTCTGCAATGACTTTAGAGGACTTACAGTATTTTTCGGACTATAAGGCGCACTTAAAACCTTGAATTTTCTCAAAAATCGACAGTGCGCCTTATAACCCGGTGCGCCTAATGTGCGGAATAATTCTGGTTGCGCTTACCGACCTCGAAGCTATTTTATTTGGTACATGGTGTAATGATAAGTGTGACCAGTAGATGGCAGTCGTACATAAGAGATACATGTGGACTGCAATATGACGCCAGTAAACAACACCAAAACTTTAAATGTTCCATTGAGAATAAAGAACATTACACACGACGCTAAAAAATCTGTCAAAATGTTTTAGTATGACTTTGAATCCGCACCGCTTGATGGATTGTCGGCCCATTACGGCTACCGTAGTCAGAGATACAAGTATTACTATGGTTTGTGTGTATAAGGAGTGCAAAATGACACTATCTGGTGTTTTGTTTCATAATATTATGCAAAAACAACTTTTCTTACCTTCTGGTACCTGCTGATGTGTATTTGGGGTCTCCATAAGTCCTGAAAATGTGCACACTTCCGCCACTGTAGTCCGTGCGGATACTGTAGTCGAAAGGCTTCTTCTTTTTCACTATCTTCTTGTTATGGGACATTCACTCTCTGCTGTTGCCATTTCTAATATAAAGTAGCGTAAAGTTCTAACTTATATCTCGCTATGGAAGGGCTAAAAACTACCAGTGTAGTCGGTTTACATAATTCACTCCAGGAACTTTAGTCATTAGAGAGTTCCGGTCGGACGTTTTTTCATGGGACACATTTCCGGCGTTGTTGTTGCACTAGTGAGCCACGGATGAGGAGATGCTGCTCCGTTATTGATTGAAGTAAAGTCTGAATGTCATTAAAACTTTTGACATTTCTTCCACTCCCGTCCTTACACACTACACCGTTACAACAAAGATGACGGGGAGAAGACGCTGCCGAAGGTGAGCCACGTAAATAAGACCGCCCACAAAACGGCGCGTCCTGAAAGCGACTGTCAGAAAGCAACTTGAAGATGATCTGTAAAACCTAATCTATGCAAGATTTTAACCAAAGAACCACCATTACATGTTATGCAGATCACAAGGAAGTGTTTTATATTTAGAAAAAATATATTATTTGACCCCTTTAATGCGCCTTATAATCCGGTGCGCCTTTTGTATAAAAATAGACCTGAATAGACCCGCTCATCGGCAGTGCGCCTCATAGTCCGGTGCGCCCTATGGTCCAGAAAATACGGTATTTAAATGTAATGCCAACTATGACTTGATTCGTAGAAATTACAAGCGGATTGGTTGCATAAACACAAGTATGGACACCTACTGCGCTTCCAAAGACACAGCCAGAAAATTTAATTACAAAGAGATCTGTACACAGTATTATTCCTTTATAAAGATAACTGCAGTCGATTGTTATAATTTAATGATTCAACACGGACACAAAGCTTGAATGTTGTCGAGCAAGACATTTTGAGTTGACTAAACTATTGAGATTTGCAGGAGGCTAGGGAGCAGTGGTGTGCCGTCAGGGCCAGCAAGGCCTTCTCTGCTGGCCTAACATAACCAGCAATCTTGATCATAATTAAAGATAAAAGTAATTTACTTTCCCTAAATATCTAAAATTATTCATATTCTCTTCATGTCTAATTATGCTCCTTCCAGTGCTGTTGTTTTTAGGTTAGAGTTTTTATCCAATCAGAGTTCAGCTAGCTTATGTTGCCATGCTGTACTAAATCTGCCTGAGGCCTTCAGAATCAACAATGCAGGCATCTGTGCACTGTAAGTGAACGGGCACATACAGTTGATAGATAATTGCGATTGGTGTCTCTTGTTTGCGTGTTGGCGTTTGGGCTTGCTGGCGGGCTGGCGCTGGCTGGTCTCTGTGATCCTGTTGGCGTGTGGTTGCCGGTCGCGTTTTTTTTTTTGATCGCTTTGATCTGATTGGGTGGTGCTGGCTGTCTGGGGGTGTTGTGGCTGCTGTTTCTGCTGCCGTTTGTTTGTGGTGTGGGCGCCCGTGGCTGCTGGGTCTGGTGCAGGGGGGTGGCTGATGTTGTGACTGGTGGCAGCGCGCACGCGTGGTGGTTGTCGGGGCTGACAAACTGTGTATATGTATGTGTATGTGTGTGTGTATGTATGTATGTATGTATGTATGTATATATATGTGTATGTGTATGCATGTGTATGTGTGTGTATGTGTACATGTGTATGTTTATGTGTATGTATATATATATATGTATGTATATTTCTGGGGGTACGTTCTGGGCCTGCCTGTCGGGTGGGGGTCGGCGCCTCAGGCTACTGCATCCGGACTGCGTGTCTGGAGCTCCTGGGTCCCACCGTCCATCCCTTCCGGGTGCCCGTCTTGGTTGGGGCCTGCTGGGTCTGGTCCCTGCGTCTACTGTGGTAGCTTGGTGCTGCAGGGTATTCCGAGGTGCTGCGAGTCGGCCAGTTGTTGGGGTAGCGACCTTGTGTGTCAGCATGTCTGTGATCTTCTTTTATTCTTTTTTTTTTTTTTTTTTTATAAATAGATTGAATTGTTTATTTATTCTTATTTTTTTAAAATATATTTTATTAATATTATTATTATTATTATTATTATTTATTTATTTATTTTATTTATTTATTCCCCTACCTCAGGGGGGGGGACTCGGCGGGGCGGTTGCTGGTTGTTCCATCTCCATCGTTGGGGTCCCTGCGGGTGGGGTGGGTGGTTCCTGTGGCCCCGTGGTGGGTGGTCCTGTGGCGGCCGGCTTGTGTGGGGTGGCCGTGGGCTGGCCTCGCCGCGCTCTCCGGGGGTGGGGGGAGGGGGCCCGTGGGGGCCCTGTTGCCGGTGGGGCGGGGGCGGTCTTCCCGTCCGGTTGCGGGGGTCTCCGGGCCCCTCGGGCGGGGCGTCCCGCCTTTCTGTCCGTGTGGGGTGTGGTCTCTCGCCGGCTTGGGGTCTGGCTGCCCCCTGCTTTTCTCGTGCCTTGTCCTCTGCCGGGTGCGTCTGTCTGCGGCCTGCTGCTGGCCCTTGTGGGCGGCGCGGTGGGCCAGGCTCTGGGGTTCCTGTCGCTGTCCGGCTTGGCTGCGTGGGGGCGGTGGCCCCTGGTTCCCTGGGCACCACACCTACTGTTTGTGGGATGGGCTCTCGGGGAGGCTGGGGCCGTACTCTGGCTCCCGCACACACTGGGAGTCAAATGTATTGTACATGCAAATTCACATATACTCACACACATACATACAGACATACATAGGTACCTACGCTCCCACATACATATACAAATAAATACAGTACATATTTACACACTCAAAGTTCGTGCATCCACACGCACATTCATTATACAAACATACTGTATACACATACTGTACATATACATTCACTGTAAAAACATACATATACACATACTGTACATATACACTCACTGTAAAAACACACATACACATACTACACATTTACATTCACTGTACAAACACACACATACATATACTGTACATATACATTCACTGTACAAACACACATATACACATACTGTACATATACATTCACTGTTCAAACACACATACTGTATACACATACTGTACATATACATTCGCTGTACACACATATACACATAGTGTACATATACATTCACAATACAAGCACACATATACACATACTGTACATATACAACTACATATGCACACACACACTCATGCACATAATCACGTTTCATCAAACATATATTAACGTTGTTGCCCTAGGGTAAACTGGGTATAACACATGGCACACTGACAAAGCTTAACCTATTGTTACTATAACAATCTACAAGGTTAATGTAGGTTGCTTCTCTTTCTTCCCCTCCATTTTTCTGCATTCTTTCGTATCTCAAGTTATCATTACGTATATGTATTGTTGCATTTGAACAATTGTATTGTTGATAATAAAGGTAAAGTATTGGTATTGTTTATTATCAATAGCACTATTTCTATTGGTATTCATATTGCTCCATTTTTAGTGTAATAATGCTCATTGTCATTTCTGTATTTTTATTTTTATTTTCGCTAACTGCTTATTTGCTATTACTTTTACCATCATATTTGTACATGTCGTATTTGCTGATGTTGCTCTGTTGTTGTTGTTGTTGTTGTTGTGTTTGCTGTTGTTGTTTTTGTCTCTCTGTCTAATCCCCCTCTTGTCCCCACAATTCCCCCCTCTGTCTTCCTTTTTCTCTCTTTCTATCCCCTCCTGCTCCGGCCCGGCTCCACCAAATGATAATATAAATACATTTAATAAAGTCAAAATACAAGTAAGGCAACAAGAGAAGTATCCTACACTTCTCTTTTGTAAAGTAAATCTGAACAGCCGATATGGGCATCTACATCTGCTATATGATTTGCCCGAGAAGCTGGGCAGGACATTATAAAAAAAAAATAAAAAAAATTTAAAAAAAGATAATTGCGGTAGCAAACCAGATCAGGAGTTGTTGTCAATAAGGCCTTCTAGATGGCCTCACGTTGTTGAACATGACATTGCTATGCAGATCAGCAGAGCCACACCATTAGCGGATGAATTAGATCACAAGTTGTTGACAGTACCCTATCTAGGTAGCCTGACGTTAACCAGACTGTGATTGGATACTCACTTGTCACTCCTAAGTGAGTATCCAATCACAAGTTGCAATTTACTGAAGCAGGAAGTGTTGTGCCGTAGCCATACCGGGCTAGCAGAGAAATCACCGATACTCACATTTTTAACCCACAAAGAAGGAGAACAAAACGTTGATTAGGTAGCAGATATATATTTGCAAGGCCATTTTCAAGAAGGATATTTAAAGAGAAACTACATCTTGTGAGACGATGTCGGCCAACCCCGGAAGCTAGCTAAGCTATCCCGGTGATGAAATGGTGAAATGCCCGCCACTTAAGTCAACCGACTAAAAGGGGTACCACTGGCTTGTACGGCAGTGAGTTCCAATATTGTATGTCTTTATTTTTTCATGTTTAATATGTTTTTTACAATTTTAATTTTGACAGTACCACTTAAGATATGTTTTAATTGCTGATGATTTTTAAATGCGCCAGAAAATAACCCGTTTTGTACACTGCTGAGGTGATTCAATGCCCAGTAGTGTTTATGTATAGTATTTCTCCAGCAATGGTCATGTGGTGACATAAAAGATGGTATTTTGAGAGGTAATCATTGAAGTCGGACATCACTGAAGGCCTAGGTGGGAAACGCACGGCCCGCCACTGCTAGGAAGATTAATTCAAAATCAGTGTTCTGATTGTTGCTTATTAAAGATGACCTATGGTTAATATTTCTACAATGTTAGACAAAGTCAAAGCATCAAATCATAAGGTTCATGCATTTTGGCGTGAGCTTGCACGCAGTTTGGGACGCCTGTGTTAGCTGGGTTTTGCAGTCCGGCTACGTCGTGACAGAGCGAGGTGGATATATAGGTGAAACTAAAAAATATATATTTAATACGTGTAAAGGTTTGTTTATTCCAGCAGTTAAGATTTACAAGGTGCAACTAATATATGACATAGGCTTATAACATGTGACTCTAGATATGTCAAACCTTCTTTTGATATAATTTTGATGATCATGCTTTACGGACATCGAAAACTTCAAATTAAAAATGTCCGAAAATTATGGGTTCTCAAAAACTGTAAGCCGTGATCATCAAAATTATACCAAATAAAGGCTCAACATATCTCAATTTGTATGTAATGAGTTGATATCACATATTAGTTTCACATTTGAAGTTAAAATGCTGACATGAATGAACTTTTACACGATATTCACATTTTTGGTGTTGTACTTATTTAGGCATTGAATATAACTTACAGCCAGAGGGGGAAGAGCTTGTTTTATTCTGCTTCCGGCTATGCAGAAACCCAAACAAGTTAAGATAAAGTATTATTTACAAAAAATAAATTTTGATACTTTTAGAGAAGGCGGGCGTTGTTTCTGAGTTTTAAGTTTTGAGTGCAGACAGACTCAAAAAGTGGATTACAAAAGTCACTGTGGACAAATTTTACACCAAAGCATATACAATACAGGGTTTCTCCTTAATGTAATGTCATTTTCTATACCGCCATACCTTGGATATATGTTTTTTTTTTACTTAACCCTCCTGTTGTCCTCGGGTCATTTTGACCCGCCACTGTGTTAAAAACCAAAAAAAATCCCCTAAACGATATTTTTTTAACTTGAAATGTTATGACTTTTCCTAGCTTGGCACCAACAGTAGAAAAAGTGAAATGTTGCTTTTATTCACATTTCCATGTAAGCTGTACAAAAAAATTTACAAAGATGGTCTTCAGGTCAAAATTACCCGTGACTCTAGTGTTGAAATCAAAGTCACAGAGTTATTTATACATCACAGAATGTTACAATGTTTTAGTTGTTATAGTCCATCAGTAGAAGAGCTCTTTTTCTGTGGATTTCCAGAGATTATAACGGTGCTGCAGATCACAGGGCCCCGAACTATGTCTGTGCTGAAGCCATGAGTGTGCGTTATACCGCTGAAGAGGCTCTAGAGCTGATTTTTTCAGATGTCCTGCAAGACAACTCTGATTCAGAAGAGGAAGTGGAGGATGTATCAGAAGAATAAGATGGGGAGGAATACAAGCATGGTGAATCATCTTCAGAAAAAGAAGAAAACCCTGAAGCTGAAAGAGAGACTTTCCTTTCAAAAAATGGCAAAATAACATGGTCCTCAGCAGCATATGACCATCAAGGCAGGCATACAGAACAAAACATCATAAAGATGACCCCAGGACCCACAAGGTATGCCGTTTCTCATGTCCATGACATTGTCTCTACATTCTACCTGTTTATCACACCAGCAATTGAAAAAATAGTCCTGGAGATGTCAAATTTGGAGGGTTCTCGCAAATATGGAGACAGCTGGAAAAAGATGGACGAGATTGACCTGCAGGCCTATTTAGGGCTGCTAATCTTAGCCGGTGTATACAGGTCCCGGGGTGAGGCTGCAACTAGTCTATGGGATGCAGAGAGTGGAAGGCCAATTTTCCGAGCCACAATGCCACTCAAACTCTTTCACACCTACTCAAGACTGATACGATTTGATGACTGTGAGTCAAAACCAGCAAGACGTGTGACAGACAAACTTGCAGCCATAAGAGGTCTAGGACAATGTAGTTCTTCTGAGCACACTGCACACAGATGGTGACGTTAGCGATCGTGAGGACAGGAAGCCAGTCATCATCCTAGACTACAACCGCAACAAGGGAGGTGTGGACAACCTAGATAAGGTTATTGGAACATACAGCTGCAGAAGGATGACTGCCCGCTGGCCCCTGGTCATCTTCCACAACATCCTTGATGTTTCCTCCTACAATGCCTTTGTGATTTAAAGAGAGATCAACCCGACCTGGATGTCTCGTAAGCAGAACAAGAGGAGGGTGTTCCTGGAGAAGCTGGGAAAGGCACTTGTAATTCCACTCATTGAAAGAAGGAAGCATGTCCCCCACACAGAAGCCTCAGCAGCAGTTGTGAAAGCTATTCAGAGTGCAGGAGCTCCTGATCAACCTGAGGATCCAGCTACCACAGCCACTTGCCCAGCTAGGGCAAGTAAGAGGAAGAGATGTCAGTTCTGCCCTCAAAAGAAGGACTGTAAAACACATACTGTGTGCTGCAGGTGTAAGAAATATATCTGCAAAGGCTGCGCACTTGCATACTGCCCTACATGTGCCAATTAGGGTTCGTTAATTAGTTGAATGGGTTATGTTATTTTTCATATTTTTGTATTGTACATTGTCTTCAATTGTTCACTGGAGAAAGAAAAGAAAGAAACTGAGTAATTGGGATGAATAAAAATGCATTCAAAACGCAAATTTTTTTGCTTTTCTTAAGCTATAGAAATGAATTGAAGAGGGAAAACTCAGTTATTCACACATTTTGTGGTGAATGACAAGTTGTTTTTCATGCAAGATGAAATTTGGTGTTTAAATTAAATTAAGCTGCTTATATTAGGGGTTTAGTGAAGACGGGTCATTTTGACCCGGAGGACACGGGGTGTATACAGGAAATGAGGACAACACAAGGGTTAAAAACGAATTAAAGTAATATATTGTAGCCCTCAGAAGAAATCACACAAAGTCCGACACTATTTTTAACTTTTATTACCAATGTTACGACAAAAAACGGCACAATTCCAACAGGATTTACCTCCCGTGCTAACACTTTAGTCTCCATGAGTCCACACTTCCCCCGACACACAACAACACTTCCTCATTCTCCGCCAATCACCTTTCAAGTGTGTTTGCCAACATGGGAAAAACTACAATCAAATCAAAATGACACAAATATAACATTAACACCAGCTGGTCATTACAGTATAAATTGATATACCAGGTAAAAGCCAGTATATTAGAATATTTTGAAAAACTTGATTTATTTCAGTAATTGCATTCAAAAGGTGTAACTTGTACATTATATTTATTCATTGCACACAGACTGATGCATTCAAATGTTTATTTCATTTAATTTTGATGATTTGAAGTGGCAACAAATGAAATTCCAAAATTCCGTGTGTCACAAAATTAGAATATTGTGTAAGGGTTACATTTTGAAGACACCTGGTGCCACAAACTAATCAGCTGATTAACTCAAAACACCTGCAAAGGGCTTTAAATGGTCTCTCAGTGCAGTTCTGAAGCCTACACAAACATGGGGAAGACTTCAGATTTGACAGCTGTCCAAAAGGCAACCATCGACACATTGCACAAGGAGGGAAAGACACAAAAGGTTATTGCTGAAGAGGCTGGCTGTTCTCAGAGCTCTGTGTCCAAACACATTAATGGAGAGGCAAAGGGAAGGAAAAACTGTGGTCAGAAAAAGTGTACAAGCGATAGGGATCACCGCGCCCTGGTCAAGATTGTGAAAAAAAACCCATTCAAAAATGTGGGGGAGATTCAGAAGGAGTGGACAGCTGCTGGAGTCAGTGCTTCAAGATCCACCACCAAGAGACGCTTGAAAGACATGGGTTTCAACTGCCGCATACCTCGTGTCAAGCCACTGTTGATCAAGAAACAGCGCGAAAAGCGTCTCAACTGAGCTAAGGAAAAAAAGAGCTGGACTGCTGCTGAGTGGTCCAAAATCATGTTTTCTGACGAAAGCATATTTTGCATTTCCTTTGGAAATCGAGGTCCCAGAGTCTGGAGGAAGACAGGAGAGGCACAGGATCCACGTTGCCTGAAGTCTAGTGTAAAGTTTCCACCATCAGTGATGGTTTGGGGTGCCATGTCATCTGCTGGTGTCGGTCCACTCTGTTTCCTGAGATCCAGGGTCAACGCAGCCGTCTACCAGCAAGTTTTAGAGCACTTCATGCTTCCTGCTGCTGACCTGCTCTATGGAGATGGAGATTTCAAGTTCCAACAGGACTTGGCGCCTGCACACAGCGCAAAATCTACCCGTGCCTGGTTTACGGACCATGGTATTTCTGTTCTAAATTGGCCCGCCAACTCCCCTGACCTTAGCCCCATAGAAAATCTGTGGGGTATTGTGAAAAGGAAGATGCAGAATGCCAGACCCAAAAACGCAGAAGAGTTGAAGGCCACTATCAGAGCAACCTGGGCTCTCATAACACCTGAGCAGTGCCAGAAACTCATCGACTCCATGCCACGCCGCATTAACGCAGTAATTGAAGCAAAAGGAGCTCCAACCAAGTATTGAGTATTGTACATGCTCATATTTTTCATTTTCATACTTTTCAGTTGGCCAACATTTCTAAAAATCCCTTTTTTGTATTAGCCTTAAGTAATATTCTAATTTTGTGACACACGGAATTTTGGATTTTCATTTGTTGCCACTTCAAATCATCAAAATTAAATGAAATAAACATTTGAATGCATCAGTCTGTGTGCAATGAATAAATATAATGTACAAGTTACACCTTTTGAATGCAATTACTGAAATAAATCAAATTTTTCAAAATATTCTAATTTACTGGCTTTTACCTGTATATAGCCTATTATTTGCGCACTATTGACAAGTGATGTACCGAAAACTCGACCACAGAAAAAAGACGATTACCAAAAACCGTGCTGCCGAAACCGGATGTAAACAAAACGGATGCCATTGTCTGGAGCGTGGTCAGCATGTCTGTAATGTGGACGTGATTTTAATACATCCCAGGTACACCCGCGCACAGCCATCTACAAAATGTTAAAATATTAAGCGGACAGTAGCGGCTTTTAAGGAGAGAAAGTCCAACAACAACGCGAAGCACATGTGACGTCGCCTCTTTTCTAAACACAAGTACATTTCCGAGTCATACCAAAGACTATAAAAACGAGACCCATTACCTCCCTGCTTGGCACTCAGCATCAAGGGTTGGAATTGGGGTTTAAATCACCAAAATGATTCCCGAGCGAAGCCACGGCTGCTGCTCACTGCTCCCCTCACCTCCCAGGGGGTGGAACAAGGGGATGAGTCAAATGCAGAGAGTAATTTCACCACACCTAGTGTGTGTGTGACTATCAGTGGTACTTTAACTTTTTAACTTTATAATAACAACATAAGAAGATGCTAGATTTGTTGCTAGTTATTTTTAATTTAAAAAAAAGTCATTAAAAGTCTGTCAACACTTTTGAAATCTCAACAAAGTACATTGTACAATAAGCAGCAACAATTGAAAAAAAAAATATGGCAAAATGATTAAAAAATATATATATGTTAATACTAATCAATAATAACAGATTTGTTTTTAAATGTACATATAGATTTTTTTTTTTTTTTAAAGAAATATAATATAATATATAATCATAGAAAATTATGCAAATTCTTTGATGGCGTCATGGTGACCACGCCCCTGACCACGCCCCCACCACCACAGGTGATACATACTGATACATATAATCAAGAATGCAATGAAGAGTTTTAAATGTACATTAAAAAATCACCACAGATCCCTTTTAAGAATTTAAAAGGGAGACACATAATTAGACCCAATAATAGCCCTCCAGAGACGACCCAGGAGGCAAAGCGATTTGTGATTTCATCGAAGAAATGATTGCGCCGGACCACTCGGCCACCAACAATGCTGAAGACACTGGACCCTGTCGGCCAGCAAACCACCGGAGCCACGGTTTGTACTTCCGAACTGCCAATTGAAACAATACCTGCCAATTATGCCTACCATCTTTGTCCAATACCTGCAACTTCCCAGCACATTTTTGGCTAATCGGTGTCATTTTTTTCACCCACCAAACTAGTTTTTTAGTGGCGCTCAAACGCGCACGTCAACTGTCTAATCAAAACTTACGTTTGTTTTTTGTGTAGACGAAACAGCAACTTGTAACAAATGTATCAACTCTTTATTGCTCAACTGGCACAATTGTCATCATCTCACTTAGCTCAAAACTACTTCCTGTTCCTGTCTACGGCGCACGCCTTCTGGGTAATGTAGTATATAAACATTCACTTCTAAGTTTACATGTATTTATAATAAATAATTAAATATTCATTTATCCTTTATTCTTCCAGGGTAAAGCATTTAAGAACAGATTTTAATTTGCAACACCGACCTAACCAATAGGTAGCATTTACATGATAGAGATGTTGAAGTGTGATGATAATCTCGCATTGCCCCAGCCATCGTCATTGGGGGAAAGGTCGACACGCAAGCACAGGCCTTCATGAGTACACAGCAGCAGCCACTTCATTAGGTACGCCCGCTCCCATGTTTGCATACAGCCAAAGTACCAACAGTTGACCTAAAAGTGCTAACAGTTGACTAAAAGTGCTAAGAATGGCCCTAAAAGAGCTAACAGTTGACTGTAAATGCTTACAATTGACTTAAAAATGCTAACAGTTTACCTAAAAGTGCTAACAATTAACTTAAAAATGCTAACAATTGACTTAAAAGTGCTAACAGTTGACTTAAAAGTGCTAACAGTGGCCCTAAAAGTGCTAACAGTGGCCCTAAAAGTACTACCAGTTGAGTGTAAATGCTTACAGTTGACTTAAAAATGCTAACAGTTTACCTAAAAGTGCTAACAGTTAACTTAAAAATGCTAACAGTTGACTTAAAAGTGCTAACAGTTGACTGTAAATGCTTACAATTGACTTAAAAATGCAAACAGTTTACCTAAAAGTGCTAATAGTTAATTTAAAAATGCTAATAGTTGACTTAAAAGTACTACCAGTTGACTGTAAATGCTTACAGTTGACTTAAAAATGCTAACAGTTTACCTAAAAGTGCTAACAGTTAACTTAAAAATGCTAGCAGTTGACTTAAAAGTGCTAACAGTTGACTTAAAAGTGCTAACAGTTGACTTAAAAGTGCTAACAGTTTACTGAAAGTGCTAACAGTTGACGTAAAGTCCTAACAGCTGACTTAAAAGTGCTAACAGTTGCCTTAAAAGTGCTAACAGTTGACTGTAAATGCTTACAATTGACTTAAAAATGCTAACAGTTTACCTAAAAGTGCTAACAGTTAACTTAAAAATGCTAAAAGTTGACTTAAAAGTGCTAACAGTGGCCCTAAAAGTACTACCAGTTGACTGTAAATGCTTACGGTTGACTTAAAAATGCTAACAGTTTACCTAAAAGTGCTAATAGTTAACTTAAAAATGCTAACAGTTGACTTAAAAGTGCTAACAGTTGACTTAAAGTGCTAACAGTTGACGTAAAGTCCTAACAGCTGACTTAAAAGTGCTAACAGTTGCCTTAAAAGTGCTACCAGTTGATGTAAAGTCCTAACAGTTGACTTAAAAATGCTAACAGTTGACTTAAAGTGCTAACAGTTGACGTAAAGTCCTAACAGCTAACTTAAAAGTGATAACAGTTGACTTAAAAGTGCTAAAAATTTACTTAAAGTGCTAACAGTTGACTTAAAGTGTTAACAGTTGACTTAAAGTATTAACAGTTGACCTAAAGTGTTAACAGTTCACTTAAAAATACCAACATTTGACTTAAATTACCAATGCAAAATTACTGCTATAGATCGCTCTTAACAGTTGTGTTGATGGACACTTTTCAAGCATAAAATAAACACGGAGAACGTCTGCAACTCATGGCCGACAGAGCAAACAACAGACGATAAGAACGACTTTGGTGGTGTTTCTTTTGGTAATTATAGTTAATTATAACTATTAATATTTAAAAATAATTAAATCCAGTAGAGCTGCTTGACAATGAGCTCTGAGTATGTGCTTTTACTGGAATCTGTCGTCGTACTTTTAAGTCTGTGCGGTATAAAATGAGTAAAATATCAATAAAAAGCTTTTGTTTTCCATTTTTTGTTTGGGCTTTTTATGGTTGGTTGCAAGGAACACTTAAAACATTGGTTACTAATTCATAAAATCACATGATTAGATTTAATATTGAAAAAAATAAGCCTAAAAACATCCCGACTTTTGTCAATCGTCAGTCATTGTGTGGACGAGCTTGTGTTGCTTTGTCAGGCAATAAAAGGAGTAATTTCACCAAAGAATACGATTCAGATCGCAGGAGGTTACTGCTTTAAAAATTTAAAGTAAATATTCACAGAGATGAAATTGATAGTAGGCAATTTGGAACTAAAAAGTAACATAGACCAAACAATGAAGGCAGTGAGGCTCCCAATGGTGGTGAAGTTAGCATGCTAATAAGTATGTTTACGTGCACTTTCTGAGTTGCTGTCATCAGCCAATGGACAACCTGTCACTTGGTTTCTTTCCGATAGTAATATGTGCATCACAAACATAAATCTATTGTATAAAGTCGGTTAATACAGTTGAACGATTAGTGGTTTAGCTGCTTTTCTGTTCTGCCATTCTTTGTTTTGTTTGAACAAGACTCTTAGTGCTTCAAAGTTGAAAGGAAACCTCAAAGTCTGGATACATTTCCCATATCAGTAGACACACTGATATGGGAAATCTTAAAACTCATTTGTATACTCTAGCCTTTATTTAGACCCCCATTTTAGACCAGTTGATCTGCCGTCTCTTTTCTGCTCTGCCCCCCTCTACTTCATGGAGACGGGAGGCACAGATGACGCGCTAGCTGTTCAAAGTCGGGACCTGGGGTGGACCACTCAACTGTGCATCAGTTGGGGACGTCTCTGCGCTGCTGACCTGTCTCCACTCAAGATGATCTCCTGCTGGCCCCACCATGGACTGGACTCTCACACTATTAACTAGATTCACTCGACGTGCATTGCACCGGTCGCCCAGGGGGGCGTTCCCACATCTACGGTCCCCTCCAAGGTTTCTCATTGTAGCCCATTAGGTTGACTTTTTCTTGCCCTGATGTGGGATCTGAGCCGAGGATGTCGTTGAGGCTTGTGCAGCTGTTTGAGACACTCGTGATTTAGGGCTATATAAGTAAACTTTGATTGATTGATTGATTGATTGATTGATTGATTGATTGATAGATATACATTTACAGGTTCGAAAAATAGATCCTGGACACTCCCATGTTGCATTTAAAGAGGTCATATTATGTTGTTTTTCTACATTTAAAACACTTTCTTGTGATCTACATAACAGTTAACGGTGGTTCTTTGGTCAAAATGTTGCATAGATTATGATTTAAAGAACATTTTCAAGCCGCTTTCTAATCGCCACTTTGTAATCGTCGCTGTTTTGTAGGCAATCATATTTACGTGCCTGCGCTTCGACAGCATCGTCTCCCCGCCATCTTTGTTCAGGTTTATAGCGCTTCCATAGCGAGTCTACTGACAGAGCTAGAACTATATGCTACTTTGTATTAGAACTTAGACTTAGACTTCCTTTTTATTATCATTCAAATTTGAACTTTACAGTACAGATAAGAACGACATTTTGTTGCATTAGCTCATGGTAGTGCAGGATAAAAAATCAATAAGGTGCAGATATAAATAAATAGATTTCTGTACAGATAAATATATTGCATTTTTGCATATGCATTCACATTTATGGATGTATGTTATATTGTCTTTATATTCCAGCGAGTTAATCCTTTTTTGGGGGGAATCGAGGGGATTATTATGATGGTAAGAAATGGCAACAGCGGAGGATGCATGTGCATGTACGAGCCGGAGGATGGAGAAAAAGAATACGTTTATTGACTAAAGTGTTGGAATACAATGGCGGACTCGTGCAAAGCACTTTGGGTAAATGTCTACCATATATGGACAATGCGATGACGTCACTGATGGCAAAAACGTTACTGCCGTAAATTCCAAAACGGCTCATTTCCCAGAAGTATGAAAGAAGAAGGCAGGATTGTTTTAAAAATATCTCCACAATGCCTCGACGGATGTAAGGAAAGTAGGGTTTGCATATTAAAGCCATCAAGTGATTGCACTTAGTGGTTAGCCTTAAGGGTTAGCTGTGTCGACTAGCCGTAAGTATCACTACAATGTGCAGCGTTTGGTTGTGATATCAGGCAACAAGGGAACAGGGAGAACTGCCGTCAGGCTTCACAGCTTTCCCACTAAAAGGGAAGAGGCGAGAGCAGTGGGAGATTGCTTGTGGCATTGAACTACGTCCACAGAACTAGCAACTGCGATGCAACAATCTAATGCTTCTGATCAACCATATTTATTAAATGACTTTTAAATGTCCAGGCTTTGTGTAGAATTACTCTGTCTTACAACAATAATGTATTAAGGAATGCTGTAACTCTCTGATGGTGTCAATTAATACCAAACAACTGTTTGGCAGTAGTTTTGATAGATCTATGATATTCTATCGTATATTGTTCATGTTCAATGTTTGTGTTTGCAAACCTTACAAAAGCACATGTCTCTAGTAAATCTCACAAGGATACATTAATACAGGCATTATTAAACATATTGCATGTTTGGTTTAGGAGTTATGCTTTAATAATTGTTTTATTGCTTCAATCGCATTATCTCAGGATTCTAAGAACATTACTGTCATATTGAGTAAAAAACTAATTGTTGTGTTTGTAATCCTTACAAAAGCACATGTCTCTAGTAAAACACAGAAGGATACATTAACACAGGCATTATTAGACACATTGCATGTTTAGTTTAAGAGTTATGCTTGAAGAATTTTTGTTTTCCTTCAATCGCATTTTCTCAGGATTCTAAGAACATTACTGTCACACTGTGCAAAAAACAAACGTTTGTGTTTGCAAACCTTACAAAAGCACATGTCTCTAGTAAAACTCACAAAGATACATTAATACAGGCATTATTAGACATATTGCATGTTTGGTTTAATGATAAATAAATGATAAATGGGTTATACTTGTATAGCGCTTTTTCTACCTTCAAGGTACTCAAAGCGCTTTGACAGTATTTCCACATTCACCCATTCACACACACATTCACACACTGATGGAGGGAGCTGCCATGCAAGGCGCTACCAGCAGCCATCAGGAGCAAGGGTGAAGTGTCTTGCCCAAGGACACAACGGACGTGACTAGGATGGTAGAAGGTGGGGATTGAACCCCAGTAACCAGCAACCCTCCGATTGCTGGCACGGCCACTCTACCAACTTCGCCACGCCGTCCCTATAAGTTTAAGAGTTATGTTTGAATACATTTTTTAATGCTTCAAACGCATTATCTCAGGATTCTAAGAACATTACTGTCATATTGTGTAAAAAACTAATGTTGGTGTTTGCAAACCTTACAAAAGCACATGTCTTTAGTAAATCTCACAAATATACATTATTACAGGCATTAGGGTCGTCTGGTGGTGCCTCCATCCCAGGCGATTCCCACTATGTACAAACCCTGTTTCCATATGAGTTGGGAAATTGTGTTAGATGTAAATATAAACGGAATACATTGATTTGCAAATCCTTTTCAACCCATATTCAGTTGAATATGCTACAAAGACAACATATTTGATGTTCAAACTCATAAACTTTATTTTCTATTTTTTGCAAATAATAATTAACTTAGACTTTCATGGCTGCAACATGTACCAAAGTAGTTGGGAAAGGGCATGTTCACCACTGTGTTACATGGCCTTTCCTTTTAACAACATTCAGTAAACGTTTGGGAACTGAGGAGACACATTTTTTAAGCTTCTCAGGTGGAATTATTTCCCATTCTTGCTTGATGTACAGCTTAAGTTGTTCAACAGTCCGGGGGTCTCCATTGTGGTATTTTAGGCTTCATAATGCGCCACACATTTTCAATGGGAGCCAGGTCTGGACTACAGGCAGGCCAGTCTAGTACCCTCACTGTTTTACTATGAAGCCACGTTGATGTAACATGTGACTTGGCATTGTCTTGCTGAAATAAGCAGGAGCGTCCATGGTAACGTTGCTTGGATGGCAACATATGTTGCTCCAAAACCTGTATGTACCTTTCAGCATTAATGGCGCCTTCACAGATGTGTAAGTTACCCATGTCTTGGACACTAATACACCCCATACCATCACAGATGCTGGCTTTTCAACTTTGCGCCTATAACAATCCAGATGGTTCTTTTCCTCTTTGGTCCGGAGGACACGAGTCCAGTTTCCAAAAACTATTTAAAATGTGGACTCGTCAGACCACAGAACACTTTTCCACTTTGTATCAGTCCATCTTAGATGAGCTCAGGCCCAGCGAAGCCGAAAGCTTTTCTGGGTGTTGTTGATAAACGGTTTTCGCCTTGCATAGGAGAGTTTTAACTTGCACTTACAGATGTAGCGACCAACTGTAGTTACTGACAGTGGGTTTCTGAAGTGTTCCTGAGCCCATGTGGTGATATCCTTTACACACTGATGTCGCTTTTTGATGCAGTACAGCCTGAGGGATCGAAGGCCACGGGCTTAGCTGCTTACGTGCAGTGATTTCTCCAGATTTTTTGAACCCTTTGATGATATTACGGACCGTAGATGGTGAAATCCCTAAATTCCTTGCAATAGCTGGTTGAGAAAGGTTTTTCTTAAACTGTTCAAAAATTTGCTCAGGCATTTGTTGACAAAGTGGTGACCCTCGCCCCATCCTTGTTTGTGAATGACTGAGCATTTCATGGAATCTACTTTTATACCCAATCATGGCACCCACCTGTTCCCAATTAGCCTGTTCACCTGTGGGATGTTCCAAATAAGTGTTTGATGAGCATTCCTCAACTTTATCAGTATTTATTGCCACCTTTCCCAACTTCTTTGTCACGTGTTGCTGGCATCAAATTCTAAAGTTAATGATTATTTGCTAACAAAAAATGTTTATCAGTTTGAACATCAAATATGTTGCATTTGTAGCATATTCAACTGAATATGGGTTGAAAATGATTTGCAAATCATTGTATTCCGTTTATATTTACATCTAACACAATTTCCCAACTCAGATGGAAACAGGGTTCGTAGTAGGAGCAGGCGTATCAATCTAAATAGTGATAGTATCGCTATTAAGGTGAGTATTGGTATCAGATTGATACTAGCGTAATGGAATCAATACTTTTGTTGCAGTTTCTCTCTCTCTCTCTCTCTCTCTCTCTCTCTCTCTCTCTCTCTCTCTCTCTCTCTCTCTCTCTCTCTCTCTCTCTCTCTCTCTCTCTCTCTCTCTCTCTCTCTCTCTCTCTCTCTCTCTCTCTCTCTCTCTCTCTCTCTCTCTCTCAAATATTTAGCCTTTGGAAAAAAATATCCTAACTGTTTGACCAGAGCGCAAGCATATAGATAAAGAGTAGTGCTGTCAAAGATTGATTGTTTTAATCAGATTAATCACACTTTTGAATTTGGATTAATCATGTTTATCCAGTATTAATCACAGGTTATTTACTAATCGCTCGCATATTTGAAAACTAACTTTAAAAAACAACAACATTTGGACGCAAATGCAATTTGACGACAATTTATTTAAAATTGTTTACTTAAATGCACATTTATTTACAGAAAACTTGCTAACAGTTGAATCAAAAGTTAGTAATTATTAATATATCTTTTGTATTATTGAAGTTACTTTTACAATTTACATGTATTTATAATTATGTGTAGTAGAACGAAATTAGGGAATTATCTTGTAATTTCTATACTGTTAGATTGTATTATATTACTTAATAAATGAAAAAAACTGTTTTGCATAAACGATACTGTAGGAGCACACATGACCCATATTTACCTCCACATTTTATACATCAGAAAGATGACAGAAGCACAAATGTGAGAAAAATAATCACTCAATACGCTGTCCTGTCCTTCAACTCCGTCAAGCACTAATCCATCCATTCATTTTCCATATCACTGGTCCTCATTAGGGTAACGGGTGATGTGGAGCCTATCCCAGCTGACACCCAACAACCAGCCACGCTCACATTTACTCCTGTATGGACAATGTAGAGTCTGCAATTAACCTAACATGCATGCTTTCAGGATGTGGGAGGAAGCCAGAGTATGCAGAGAAAACCCACACAAACACTGGGACATGCAAGCTCCACACAGAGATTCAAACCCTGTGAAGCCAACATGCTAGCCACTGGTCCACCGTGCAGCCAATGAACATAATAAGAGAAAAATGTAGTTTTTCACCAGAGTGCAGACAAAACACACATCCTTGTCTAAAGTATACAGGCATAAGATTTCGCCAAACTCAAATCCAAGTTCAAGAACAATATTCATGCTTTTGCATACATACGTACTGTAAAATGGGAAATATTCACACTGTATTACAAGTTAAAACACAGCTAAAGGAGAGAAAATGAAATAAAACCCTATATACTGCACAAGAGTATGTCCATTGGTTATTTTATTACATCAACTACAGCAGGGGTAGGGGACCTATGGCTCTCGAGCCAGATGTGGCTCTTTTGATGACTGCATCTGGCTCTCAGATAAACCTTAGCTGACATTGCTAAAAAATAACATTCAAACTATAAAACATTCTCATGCATTTTTAATCCATCCGTCCGTTTTCTACCGCACCTGTTCAAGAAGTCGCATTAATGGTAAGAAGTATTTTATTTATTATTGGTTAGGTTCAGAATAGCAATGGGCCCCATTCAGCAATCAGTTCTAACTTTTCCTCTTATCTTTCTTCCTAAGTGATTTTCTAAGAGGAGTCCATTCAAATTCATGACGTGTTCTTAAACGCCCAAATTGTTCCCACCTGCTGTTCTTAAATTGCTGAATGCCAAATGTTTAGCGTGCGTGTCTATCATAATTTGCATATAAACACGCCTTTATATCCCCAATATGCATATGTAAACACCCTTAATTCTGTAATTTGCATAGCTAAACACCCTTAATTCCATATATAAGGGCACAATTCCGGCGGAAAAGCCGAACATGCAGACACACAGAGTAAAACACAAACAGATTACAGAAGAGAAATTCGTATTATCCCGCGGGGGAAATACATAATGTCAAAATGTAAGTTTAAGAAAGGGGACCGCTGAGGTAGCCATGAAGCGGTCAAATAAATATTTGTCACTTCGGGCAAAACATGGTCATGAAATATGCGCTCCCTCCCCAGGGCACGATCTGCGGCATCTTACAGTAGCAGCAAGAGTGTGTGTGCGCGTGTGTGTGTGCGTGCTATATGTTTGTCTGTCTGTCTTGTCTATCTATCTAGCTATGATATTAATTTAACATTAGACAATAGAAGTAACGGAACTTGTCACACTTAAGAAGAAATAGGCCACCCTAAGAGTGCTCCGGAGCACTCGTAGGTTTTGTTCTTACCTACGAACAAATCCCAGCTAAGAAAACATTGGTGAGTACAAAAATCTCCTTAAAAACTTCATAAGTTGGCCTAAGAACAAAATGTGTTCTTAAGAATGGTTGCTGAATGGGGCCCAATGTTATTAAAAAAAATAAGATACTTTTTAAAAATGTTGGTCTTACTTAAAAATGCACACATTTAGTTGTATTCAGTGTTAAAAAAATATTATATGGCTCTCACGGAAATACATTTTAAAATATGTGGCTTTCAAAAAGGTTCCCGACCCCTGAACTTATAGTGTTCAGTCAGAACAGACGTTTGTCATATAGGCTAGAATTCCAAGCACTTTTCTTTACCATTTTACTTTGGCATGTCCTCTACCTTGAAAACTATTCAAATCTTAGCATTTTCAAACATGAAACAAAAAACAACAACAAAAAAAAGCCCCCTTTTGGAGCCGTGCATGCTGCGCATGAACCCGCGCACTTGCTCCCCGCGTGCATCCAGGCTCAATGTCTAGTTTCACTTTCATTTCAGGATGCGCAAGGTTTTAAACGGCAAAAAAACAAAACAAAAAAAAAAAACATCCTGGAAGTTGTGACCCGTTGACAGCAGAAGAAGAAAAATAAACATCGCACTAAATTCTACTGGAATTTAGCGAAAAGGAGAGAAAAAAAAACAACCTTAAAACTGCTTTTCTTTCCTAAAAGAGAGCAACCGGTCAACTTTCCAAGCCCGGGCGCAGAGCTCCGTGTCGCGGCTGCGTGTGTGCCTGCGCTCGGCTGCACACGCACGTTTCCCCCCCCCCCCCCCCCCCCCCCCCCCCTCCACACGCAGCGGTGTGTGTGTGCCCCCCCTCCTCCCCCCCATGAATAAAACTTACTTTTCCCTGGCTTGGCTGTCGGACGGCACGTTGCTGCTCTTGCCTTTGGCGTACATGCTTGCAGAGAGCTCCGATTGTCACGCACCTGTCAAACCATCACAACCTCCTTGGGCACGGCCCCGTCACCATGGCGACACGAGCAGCGTCCGCTGCCATTGGATGCCGCCCTCTCGCAGGACCGCCCACTGGAAGCGGCGACCGCTGTTGAGCGACAGGGCGGAGGCCACGCCCACCCCCCGGCAAAAGTCCCGCCCCCTCCTGCACTCCCTCTCTAGTCTCTGTCTCACCACTTTGCTTTCCATTTCTGAGCTCTGTCTGTCTGTCATTTCTCCCCTGATTGGGAGGCTCTCCTGACACACACACACACACACACACACACACATACACACACACACACACACACACACATCCTCCCTCCTCTCAGTGTAAAGGGGAATTTGAAACCGTCCAACAACTGCTTTGGCTGCTTTTTTTTTTTTTTTTTACAACCACACTCTCCACCTATACACACACACACACACACACACACACTGTAGAGTATGCATGCAACTCTTTGCACATATTGCCAGCTGTGTGTATTTACACATGTCGCTGCAAACACGTGTCAACAGCTTGTTGCACACGCAACAAACATGTTACGGGACGGTGCACGGGTGGAAAGAGTGTCGTGTTGTAAACAATCACCTGTTGGAGCCGAGCATAGTGTGTGTAGTAGAAATGTATAAACAATACCTCATAATTAAGTGCCCTATCACGCAAAACCAACTTGTCTTATCTCTTGGCGCCGGCTGTTGTGTATTTGGGACCTGCATGAGTCACGGAAATTGTGGAAATATTTATTAAACGTGCCTTTTTTCATGCTTCCGCCAAACGAGCTAATTGAGATTTTGCAAAACCTGTGAGGTTGAAGAGTCTTCATATGTGGTTCACATTTGCCCAAAGTGCTTTGGCACAAGTCCGCCATTGTAGTCCAGGGTTGCGAGCTACCGGTCGATGGTGGAGGGTGTCAGTGGATCGGCAGCCAGGCATTAAAAAAATAGACTTAAAAATTAGCGATCATCAATCTTCACTTTCGTCACTTGATTGACATTCACGGCAGGGTCTTGTGAGATGACGCTGGCTGCTGTGAGATCATTATTAAGAAAAAATGACCGTCAGGAAGGCCAGAAACACTTTTTATTTCAACAGACTCTCGCGCCGTACCTGTCGTCAAAACTCTAAAGACCGATTGCACAGTTCCTGTCTTCACAATAAAAGCCTAGCTTCATCCTGCCTGGGCTAACAAAATAAGAGTCTCAGAAAGCTGGCACACACACGCTAGCAAGCTATGGAGTTTGCCGCCAATGTATTTCTTGTAAAGTGTATAAAAAGGTGTATGGAAGCGGGACAAATAAGATGCCAAAAAGCAACCACTTTCATGTGGTGTTGGACAGAAAGGAGGACTTCGTTTCTCCTCCATTTGAAAATGTGGACGTTATCATCACTACTGTCTGATTCCAATCAATGCAAGTCATCAGAATCAGGTGATACACCAACTTATATTCTTGTCTTCATGAAAGAAAGGAATCTATATGTGTAAAACATGCTTGTGTTATCATTAAACACCTTTAACTTGTTGACAAAAACGTCTATTTCATAAATAAATAAATATAAATTATATATATGAATGAGGTAGAACCCCTCGACTTGGTCAATTGAAAAGTAGCTCGGCTGCAAACAAAATGTTTGTTGTTAATTGTTTGGGTTTTCCTGTGTGTTTGTGTTTATTTCCTGTCAGCGCTCTTATTTTAGTTCCACTTCCTGCATGTCTTCCTGAGCGCTCGTTCCCCTCACCTGTCCCTGATTGGCAGCCTGGCACACCTGGCTGCAGTTGCCAATCAGGCTGCTATTTAAGCCTGCCTCGCCTTGCAGTCAGGGCTCGATGACTGTTTCCTGTTGCCTTTTTAACATTGAAGTCATGTTTTCCTGTGCTACGCCTGCCATCTCTGCATCTTGGGGTTCAAGACCGACAGCACCTGACAGAATCATCAAGTCCTGACTGGAGGGCGAGGCAGGCATAAATTGGAATAGGAAACGAGCGCTCAGGAAGACATGCAGGAAGTGGAACTAAAATAAGAGCGCTGACAGGAAATAAACACAAACACACAGGAAAACCCAAACATGACCAAACTGTTAGTAACAATTCTGACAAAATAAGCTCTGCCTTTTTCTCTATTCTCTCGGTGTGGGGCAGACTGGCTCGTACATGCACATGCGTCTTTTGCTGTTGCCATTTCTCATACAAAGTAGCATATATTTCAAACTAGGGTTATACGGTATACTGGTACTAGTATAGTATCGCGGTACTAATGAATGAAAAACGGTACTATACTCTGTTTGAAAAGTACCGGTTCCCAACAGGCATGACGGCGCGCCATCACGTCATGACATTGCTGGTTTTACGAGCAGAGGAGCATGTTTGGCAGCGCACAATCACTGAGTACTTACAAGCAGACACCGTGTGTAGACAGAAAAGGAAGATTGAACACATTTTGGCTTAAAAACTGATGATAAAGGTGAAGCTATAACACTGAAACGCCTTAAGACATGGCTAGCTAGTTAGCGGCTAACATCCATCCGCAGTCGCATTGTTTTAGCTTCTTCTAAATCCCTAATCCTCGCCTCCATGGCGACAGATAAAGTAAACAAAAGCTAGCGCGCCTGAAGGTAAACAAATGCCATGGGTGGATTTACACCTGACATCCACTGTAATGATACCAAGTACAAGTAGTCGATACTACTATGATTACATCAATATTTTTTATCGTCACAAAATCCTTTTTTTTTTATTCATATTATGTTTATAAACTTAGGAAATATGTCCCTGGACACATGAGGACTTTGAATATGACCAATGTATGATCCAGTACCTACTTGGTATCGGATATATACCTAAATTTGTGGTATCATCCAAAACTAATGTAAAGTATCCAAACAACAGAAGAATAAGTGATTATTACATTTTAACAGAAGTGTAGATAGAACATGTTAAAAGAGAAAATAAGTAGATATTAACAGTAAATGAACAAGTGGATTTATAATACATTTTTGTCCTTTATAATTTTTACAAAATAATAGAATGATAAATGACACAATATGTTACTGCATACGTCAGCAGACTAATTAGGAGTCTTTGTTTGTTTACTTACTAATAAAGTACAAGTTGTCTAGTATGATCACTTTCTTTTAAGGACAACATTGTTCTTAGATTGCAATAAGAAACATATGTTTAATGTACCCTAAGATTTTTGGTTAAAATAAAGCTAATAATGCCATTTTTTGTGGTCCCCTTTATTTAGAAAAGTATCGAAATACCAAAATATTGGACAACCCAAGTTCAAACCTAATCTGTCAGTATACTCGATATGGAAGCCCTAAAAACTATACCATGGCTGACGGGGAGAGGATACTGTCAAAGTGCATCCTGAGGAGACAAACGTAATAAAACATAATCTATGCAGAGTTTTGACCAAATAACCACCATTACAAGTTATGTACACCACAAGGAAGTGTTTTAAATGTAAAAAAAAATCATAATATGACCCCTTTGAGTAGAAAAAGCTGAGGTTTTCCAAGTCTGCAATAAGTACAGCGCACTTGAAGTTTGGATGCAGTGTATACCACACAGAGGTGGGTAGAGTAGCCAGAAATTGTACTCAAGTAAGAGTACTGTTACTTTAGAGATTTATTACTCAAGTAAAAGTAAGGAGTAGTCACCCAAATATTTACTTAAGTAAAAGTAAAAAGTATGTTGTGAAAAAACTACTCAAGTACTGAGTAACTGATGAGTAACCTGTTCATTTAATGATGACGGCAACAAATAATGCACAAAAAGATAAAAATAGCAATGAGCAAATTCAGAGCCAGGAATATCTCTCAAGCAACTAAAACAATAATATATATTAAATAATAATACATTAACATAAAAAAATTAAGGCAAATTGAGCCACAATAACTTAACAGCACCATAGGCTCAGTAGGCAGAGATTACAAAGGAAAATAACAAGTTAGCCTTTACGCAAACCATAAACTGATAGGTGTGGGCTGCACCTGGGAACACACTGTGCACTTCTGATTGGTGTTTCTATGCATGCGTGTGTGTGTGTGTGTGTGTGTGTGTGTGTGTGTGTGTGTGTGTGTGTGTGTGTGTGTGTGTGTGTGTGTGTGTGTGCGACTGTGCGTGTGTGTGTGTGTCTCTGTCTGTCTGTCTATGATGCTGCAGTGCGTTAATAAATGTCCCCACACTATGTACATTTGACAGTGATTTATAACAGGGAAGCTAACATCAGCCTACGGTGACAGCCAAAATATCTACTAACGTTACTTATCGCGATGTGCTTCTTCAAATTTGACGTTGAGTTCATGTAAGCTTAAGCTTGTTGTTGTTTGCCGCTGAAACTTTATGTGCGGTTAACCATGTGACCGCCTGGCTCTGTTTGATTGGTGAAACGGAGTCAAACGTCACCAGTGACTGTATTTGATTGGTGAAACGCAGGCATGCGATAGATCCTACTTTGAAAGTCTGTCTGACAAACCAAAACAAACAAAACGTGCATTAACAGATCGATAAAAATCAGTAGCGAGTAGCGAGCTGAATGTAGATAAATGGAGCAGAGTAAAAGTTGCATTCCTTCTCTATAAATATACTCAAGTAAAAGTAAAAGTATGTTGCATTAAAACTACTCTTAGAAGTACAATTTATCCCAAAAGTTACTTAAGTAGATGTAACGGGGTAAATGTAGCGCGTTACTACCCACCTCTGATACCACACATAGCAAAACCATAAATTATATTTACCAAACAACTATCAAATCTATTCTGATTGCTTCATTTTGGATGCACCTGAAAACATCCATTGAGATGAGGATAAAAGATGACTATAATGCCGCTCCGAATCAAAAAACAAAATCGTTGTTTTGTCTGCTTGAGTGGAAGAGAAGAAGAGCGACCATGGCGGAGGGCGAACATAAGGGCCCCGTTTGGACATCCTGGGGCTAATGGACGTTCAATGCCAACAGGGATTTCAGCTGGACCGGGAACATGGAACTATAATGGGACTATTTAATAGAAAATACATATATAATATAGCGTGACCATCATCATTCTCTTAATTGAACATATTGCCAAAAATGTAGCGAGCAGAATCCCTGAAGAAATTTAACACATTTTAGTCAATCTATTCAAGTAATTATTTGACAGTTATGTCCATCTGTCAGCTGTCAACTGCACCTCACATTCATGCAAACAAACACGAGCATCTTAAGTTTCATCTGTGGAGTTACATTCAGCCGGAGGAAGACGCTGTTACGTGTCCATACTAGGGTTGTCCCGATACCAAAATGTATTTCGATACTTTTCTAAATAAAGGGGATCACAAAAAAAGGGCATTATTAGCTTTATTTTAACAAAAAATCTTACAGTACATTAAACATATGTTTCTCCATCCACTGATGGGATGTTTTTATCTTCCCGTTTAAATGAAGACTTAATCATAATCCTCACAAACATGTGTCTTTTCGTGTCCAAGTCTAAGTTAAAAGTCAAATTTAACCACTTCTTGGTTTATGTTTACAACTTTCTACTATGTTAGAAAGAGACATAATCTAGAATAAACTTTTACCAACTCGGAGGCGATTCAGCGGCTCAGTTAGCTCTCCGCGATCATTGCACCGCTAAAAAGTAGTTTTTCAGATAAAATACAAATAATATCAAGATAATACTCAAATTGGAAATTCTAACCTTCAATATTAAATCAAACAAACCTTTAACGAAGTGTTCACTGCAAACTTGTACGTTCTTCGGTTCTGCTCCCTTGGACTGGAGTGTGTGCTACTTTTGTCGTCGTCTTTCGGAAAATCTTGCACTCTTTCGCCCTCGATTACTTCTCGAGGAACTCTGAAGAAACGTTTATCCTTTTCGCGACTTGAACGGGTCATACAGCCAAAAACAACGCAAGCACAGGGCATATTTTCTTTGAGACAGGCTAAATGGCGCTGAGTACCCTTTGAGAACAGAGCTAGCTTGACTACCACGCATATTTAATGAGCCGGACGTGACGGCATGCAAATCAAAGCAACACTTGGGTAATATTCAGGTCACAAGATGTAAATGGAGTATTGTTGGCTGTTTTTTTAAAGAGCTTTATGGGCGCAATAGATGACTCACATTAGCTTAACTGTTAGGCCATAAGTTAAAATAGGTCCATAAGTTATTGAAAACTGTCAATGGTGCAGCTTCAAACACATCATTTAAAACAGTTGTATGATATCAAATATAAGATCCAATACAAGAGTTATAGAAAACAATATACAAACCCCGTTTCCATATGAGTTGGGAAATTGTGTTAGATGTAAATGTCAACGGAATACAATGATTCTCAAATCATTTTCAACCCATATTCAGTTGAATATGCTACAAAGACAACATATTTGATGTTCAAACTGATAAACTTTTTTTTTTTTGGCAAATAATCATTAACTTTAGAATTTGATGCCAGCAACACGTGACAAAGAAGTTGGGAAAGGTGGCAATAAATACTGATAAAGTTGAGGAATGCTCATCAAACACTTATTTGGAACATCCCACAGGTGAACAGGCAAATTGGGAACAGGTGGGTGCCATGATTGGGTATAAAAGTAGATTCCATGAAATGCTCAGTCATTCACAAACAAGGATGGGGCGAGGGTCACCACTTTGTCAACAAATGCGTGAGCAAATTGTTGAACAGTTTAAGAAAAACCTTTCTCAACCAGCCAATTCAAGGAATTTAGGGATTTCACCATCTACGGTCCGTAATATCATCAAAGGGTTCAGAGAATCTGGAGAAATCACTGCACGTAAGCAGCTGAGCCCGTGACCTTCGATCCCTCAGGCTGTACTGCATCAACAAGCGACATCAGTGTGTAAAGGATACCACCACATGGGCTCAGGAACACTTCAGAAACCCACAGTCAGTAACTACAGTTGGTCGCTACATCTGTAAGTGCAAGTTAAAACTCTCCTATGCAAGGCGAAAACCGTTTATCAACAACACCCAGAAACGCCGTCGGCTTCGCTGGGCCTGAGCTCATCTAAGATGGACTGATACAAAGTGGAAAAGTGTTCTGTGGTCTGACGAGTCCACATTTCAAATTGTTTTTGGAAACTGTGGACGTCGTGTCCTCCGGACCAAAGAGGAAAAGAACCATACGGATTGTTATAGGCGCAAAGTGTAAAAGTCAGCATCTGTGATGGTATGGGGGTGTATTAGTGCCCAAGACATGGGTAACCTACACATCTGTGAAGGCGCCATTACTGCTGAAAGGTACATACAGGTTTTGGAGCAACATGTTGCCATCCAAGCAACGTTACCATGGACGCCCCTGCTTATTTCAGCAAGACAATGCCAAGTCACGTGTTACATCAACGTGGCTTCATAGTAAAAGAGTGCGGGTACTAGACTGGCCTGCCTGTAGTCCAGACCTGTCTCCCATTGAAAATGTGTGGCGCATTATGAAGCCTAAAATACCACAACGGAGACCCCCGGACTGTTGAACAACTTAAGCTGTACATCAAGCAAGAATGGAAAAGAATTCCACCTGAGAAGCTTAAAAAATGTGTCTCCTCAGTTCCCAAACGTTTACTGAGTGTTGTTAAAAGGAAAGGCCATGTAACACAGTGGTGAACATGTCCTTTTCCAACTACTTTGGCACGTGCTGCAGCCATGAAATTCTAAGTTAATTATTGTTTGCAAAAAAAAAATAAAGTTTATGAGTTTGAACATCAAATATCTTGTCTTTGTAGTGCTTTTAATTGAATATGGGTTGAAAAAGATTTGCAAATCATTGTATTCCATTTATATTTACATCTAACACAATTTCCCAACTCATATGGAAACAGGGTTTGTATATAATGTTCCATATTGACAGTGTTTTTCAAATATTTGTAGTGCTACAGTATATAGGCTAAAGTGGTGTAGAAGAGAAACAAGCAGAGGTGTCACTAGGCCTGTTTTAGGAAGGTTTCAGTCCGTTTCCATTCCTAGAATTTAATTCTAACGTATGATATTTTTCAGTCCCTCGTGAGAAGTGTATCTGACTCAAACGCCACAAAAATGGCTGACTAGCATTTTGTAGACCACAAAGTAGTGCTTAAAATGTAGATTAAAAATCATAACAAGCCTCCTTTAATGTTACATTGTTGTATGTGATCCATGACTTCTGCACAATATCACCTCTTGGAGCCACACACAAAGAGGTGTGGACAATCATAGCTCAGTAGCTTTACAGCTACCAAAAAAAAAACATTTCAAAATGTCTAAAAAACTTTTTTTTACTTCCAAAAGGATCCTGATATTGCAGCCCTGAGTTTTGGTCACAACTGGATGGACTTGCGGGAGCAAAGTTTAATATAATGCTTATATCGGGGGCTAATATAGGACAATTTTGATTCATGCCATTGTCTTCCGGTCTTTTGTTGTTGCTATTGGGCCGATTTAGCTGTTGGCGTGTGAACCTAGAGTGCAGAGATGGTAGGCAAAGAGCAGTTCATAAGGTCATTCAAATAGGTACCCAAAATTAAAGAGCTATGGTGTGGGTCCTTCACTGATTAAAAATATAAATGCTTCGTAGTTGGTAGGAGAAGAGAAAGAACACATTCAAAGCGATAACCAGCTGAGGTGTAAGCTTAGCAAAGCAATGTAAAAGTGATCCAGCCTGGAGCTTCCTGGTTGACAACCAGGCACAGGTTTGCACGGGAGCAAGGAGAGCTGAAACTTAAACAAAATGACAAAGTCCAAAAGTGTTACGTGGGATCATGACACAATATCCAATATAGGTTCGAGACGACCCTTAGTATGAATAAATTAAAGCAGCATATTTCCGATACTCTTTTGGGGCAACTCTGATTTTTAAATTGTTGAAAAATATTGTCTGGGATTGATTGTTGGGTAATTGTGTCATCCCTTTGGGTTGAGTTTTTTCTTGCTCTGATGTGGGATCTGAGCGGAGGATGTCTTTGTGGCTTGTGCAGCCCTTTGAGACACTCGTGATTTAGGGCTATATAAGTAAATATTGATTGATTGATTGATTGATTTGAAGCAAATGAAGTTGATTCAGTCAAACCAGGGAAGCCCAAAGTAGGGGCCGGGGGCCAAATTTAGCTTGTCGTGTCATTACGTTTGGCCCGCCAAAGGGTGGCTACCAAATTTAATACACATCAATTTTGACCTCTTTCAAGCTGTTCAATCATTGATGGCATGTCGGTAAGGCTACATGGTAAAACATTTTTAAAAAATGCTAATTTTACCCAATTTACTGTGAAATCATCACCGGTACCATTTTTCTATTTACAGTAATGCACTGTGAAAACAATGAATGTACATTTAGCGTAAAAAAAAAAGTAGCGGCTCATTCACCAAAAGTTTGCGTTAAAAACAGTGCTACTTTTTTTCAATTTATTTCATGCACTGTGGAAAAAAATGATCTCGCTGGCTGACTCGCCAAAATGTAATCACAAAAACAGCAGTGGCACGGTTCTTCAATTTAGAATATTGCACTGTAAAAAAAAAAAAAAAGCCATTTTACGGTTAAAAAAACTGGCAGCTGAGTCGAAAAAATGTAATCATAAAAATAAGAGTGGTACTATTTTTCAATTTTGAGTAATGCACCGTAAAAAATAAAAAAATAAATGCCATTTCACAGTAGAAATCTGGCAGCTCAGTCGCCACAATGTAACCCTAAAAATAACAGTGGGATCGTTTTTCAATATAGAGTAATGCACTGTAAAAAAAAAAAAAAAGCCATTTTACGGTTAAAAAAAACTGGCAGCTAAGTCGACAAAATTTAACCATAAAAATAAGACTCATACTATTTTTCAATTTAGAGTAATGCAGTGTAAAAAAAAAAAAAAAAGGCCATTTCACAGTAAAAAAAACTGGCAGCTCAGTCGCCAAAATGTAACCCCAAAAATAACAGGGTTAATTCAATATAGAATAAAGTTAAAGTACTAATGATTGTCACACACACACTAGGTGTGGTGAAATTTGTCCTCTGCATTTGACCCATCCCCTTGTTCACCCCCTGGGAGGTGAGGGGAGCAGTGGGCAGCAGCGGTGCCACGCCCGGGAATCATTTTTGGTGATTTAACCCCCAATTCCAACCCTTGATGCTGAGTGCCAAGCAGGAAGGTAATGGGTCCCATTTTTATCGTATTTGGTAATGCAGTGTAAAAGAATGCAATTTTACAGAAAAAAAAGCTGGCAGCTGTTGGAAGCATATCCATATTTAAGTGTTACTTCTTTCTAAACTCCTATAGTCATATAAAGAATAGCTAGTATTCTTCCTTCTTTTGAGTCTCATAGTAAGGTGTTGGCCTTCTAGATTGGAATGTGTCAGAGTAGAGATAACTCGGAGTAGTCTAAACAAAGAGAGTGGGGGCGAGGGACCGACGGAAGATCACGGGACTTCCGGGGGGTTTGAGCTAGACCGAGCTAGACCGATCTGGACCGGGCTAGGGAACGCTTGGGTGCTGGGTTGGTCTCAGGTTTGTCCTCTAAGCTTTGAGAATAAACTACAAAATACCAACTATTGCCTGGAGATTGAATATAAACATCAGCGTATTGCCATAAAAAGAATCTGGGAGAGACTAGCAATTTGAATTCCCCATTGGAGGAATGCTGGTCGACGCAACAATTTGGGGGCTTCGTCCGAGATGGCACACTGTTGATTGATGACTTCTTGCAATCTTCTGGACAGACTCAATTGGCCAATTCAAGGTAAGCAGAACCTTTCTTTTTAGATAAAATCTGCGTTAGGAGTCTGTCCTGAAGTCTGTAAGTCAAACACTGTTTTGTAATCCCAGGCACAGATTGGTGATTTTGATAGATTGATTGCATTTTTGCCGAGCCTGCCATTGCATTAAAATTGTAAATAAGTGGTCAACTCAGGCCATTGTGTCTCGATTACCGTGACGGGCAGTTTCATTGACGAGTGAACTAATAGTTGGGTGTAGCTTACCCTGGGATTTGGTCGTCCCTTAATGAGTTCGGGTTGCAAGATCCCAGTGAGATAAGACACTAAAACGTAAGGAAGCGGGTTCAAAGATCCCAGTGAGATAAGACACTGAAACGTAAGGAAGCGGGTTCAAAGATCCCAGTGAGATAAGACACTGAAACGTAAGGAAGCGGGTTCAAAGATCCCAGTGAGATAAGACACTAAAACGTAAAGAAATAGACACATGGCCTTGGAGTGTGACGGACAGGAATGTGATGGCGGTCTGGGAAAAATGTGATTAATCATTACTGTGTAATGATCAATTGAATGGACGGTTGTCGACAATGGAACTAGCAGGTAGAGAAAAAAGAAAGAAAAAAAAGGAGAACGTTCCTTGAAAGGGTTAAGAGGGAGTTTACAATACTCGAAAAGTTGTGAACTCAAACGTCTGGTAAAATAAAATAAAAATTTTTTTTAAAAAGTAACTGGAAGTTTTATGGTAAAGTGAAACGCAGAGAGTGTGCTGCTGAGTGTGTGTGTGAGCGGGAGTGCTTACGCGTGCTTGTGTGTGTGTGTGTGTGTGTGTGTGTGTGCGGGAGTGCTTACGCGTGCTCGTGTGTGTGTGTGCTGCTAAGTGTGTGTGTGTGTGTGTGTGTGTGTGTGTGTGTGTGTGTGTGTGTGTGTGTGTGTGTGTGTGTGTGTGTGTGTGTGCGCGCGCAGGTGAAAATGGAACACTCAGGGAGAGAATTTAAGAGTTTGGCGTATGATAAAAGTAAACGGGGATTACGTGGAAAAACAAAATGCAGCAAAAGAAACGATGATTAATGACAGAATGAACTGATTGGTTTTTTGTCTGCCGCGCATGCGCAAGACAATTCAAACGACCCGCCCAGACTTTGACTAGGACACCGCCCCTACTCCAGTGACAAGAGAAGGAGGTATTAACACGCCCCCTCTAAGATTAATCCTGCCTCCGAAAATTAACCCCTTGTACACGTCTGACCATTTTCTCTGGCAGACATTTTTGACACATGACATTAACACTTTGGACATGCTACAATATAAGTCTCTTGCCGATGCATACATGCAAGCCATTGTTGACCTTGCTTTCCCACCTGTACCTCCGGGAGGGAACCTTTGGCCAAACACTTTGGACAAAGTTAACCCTGATATACACGGTGCCAAAAACAATATATGGCAGGACATTTTATTCATCTCATGCAAAATAGGGCTAATGACAGAGCAACAAGGAAACGACTACTTAAATTACAGATCGCTGAAGATAAAAGGTTAAAAGAACCAAAAGGTCAAAGATCAGCTAGGGTATATTCAGCAGTGGGTGACCTTGCTTTTGAGTTCCAACAGGTGGAGGAAAGAATCCTCAACAGACGTGCGGTTGGACTCGGGTGGTGGACAACACGATGCTTCAAAGCCGGTCTGGGGTAGACACTGTTTCGGCTGTGACCAGCCTGGTCACTGGAGTCGTGACTGTCTGAACATTTCCGAACAGGAAAGGTTCCGTCGTGCCAACAAACGAACACGAAGACGTGTAAGAGGACGCCCACATCAGGAGCCGCAGCAGGAAGTACCGACAGGACCCCTGCTGGACATGAGTGTCAACGGACAATTTTATCAGCCACCCATTCGATTCTGAATGCAGAGGTACCAAAAAAACTGTGTGCTTCCTCTTTAAAGGTCGAAGGCTTCGCTGGGGTCACAAGAAGGTTACCTGTCACCAAACCACTTCCGGTTCAGATTGCTGGACCTCCTTTACAGACTGTACCCTGACATTCAAATCTCAAAGAAGGAACATTCCTGGTGTTACCGGACGGCTGAACCACCCAGCTGCGACACCACTACCAAGACTATTCCATGAGCTCATACCACAGCCTGAAACAACAGGAATGGCTGACATCCAACTGCTCTAACGGTGAAAACCCTGACTGGCTGAGATGCTTCCGTGTGTTCTGCCACCCGAGTCGCCATATGTTATGATTATTTATATATGTTGGAACTCAAGGTGTGGCTGCTCATGTTGACCTATCTTTGCAACAGCTAGCATGGTATAAGATGGACACAATAGTGTCCCACATTGTTCCCTTGCTCTCTGTCTCGCCTACAAAACCAAAGAACTTAGGTCCAATGATAAGACACGGCGTAGCTGCCAAACATTACACCGACACCCAAATACCACATTTTCAAAAGATTAGGTTTAGCCCATAGTTTAGCCCATAGTGCACTTTAGACACCTGTAGGCTACGAGGAGCTAGCAACTACACAACAGCTGAGCTAAAACGACACATTACACATTTAAGCATATCAAATAATTATAGTTGCTCATTACATACACATAGTCGTCAAGACAGAAGTCTGATAGAAAGTATTCAGTAACAAACGTGTCTGCATCATTCAACTTTCTACAACATGAGCTTGACTTAATGAATTATTGGGGCCACCAGGTGTGGTAAAAATTCAAAATACTATTGCTAAAGCATCCGCCATAAGGGTAGTATTTTTCTAGTATTGGTGACAATATAAATATAAGCATATTTTGTTACTTTCACCATATTGAATAAATTACATAAAAGATAGGGTTTAGTTGAGTTTGAGTTATTTGTGATATCGCTAAGGGGTCCTCTACCCTAACACCACCCCCCAGTGGACCATAGAGGCTAAAGAGACTTTCATTGACCTCAAACATGACCTGTCCTCCGCTACTTGACTATTAGCTGACCTTTTTCTTACATGTTTCTGAAAGTGATAGTATGACTAACACAGTCCTTTTTTCAGAAACAGAAGGGGGTGAGTGAGGGTGGATACAGACTCCTTGGAACAAAATCGACAATCATCCGACTCTGACACATTCCATAGTTTTAACATTTTTCCCGTGGGTAAGAAGTTATAACTAATTTTAATTTACAAATAATGATTTTACACATCGATAGTACTTTAGTATATCAAATTTAGAATATGGAGGAGGTGAGGGTGAACCATGTATAGTCTTTGATTTCACTGATATGATCAATACGGTACAAGGGAAAAGGTACGTACTGACTTGTGTTGACAATCACAGTGGTTGGCCGGAAGCAACAACAACCTCAAAAGAGGATGCAATATCAGTAATTAAATGACTTGTGAATGACCTAGTACCCCGACATGGTTTCCCCAAAAAGATTAGGTCAGACAACGGCAACCATTTAAAAAAATACTCACTTAGCCTTGGTCGAAAAGGCTTTCGGACTAGAACACAGGTTTGGGGTACCATCCTGAGTCCCAAGGCAAGGTTGAAAGGATGGACCAGAACATAAAAAACTAATTGGCTAAAATCTGTGCACAGACCAAATTTAATTGGATTGACATGTTGCAATTAGCGTTAATGATCATTCGAAGGTCCGTGAATAAAACTGTTTTACCGCCCTTTGAGTTTTTCACCCTATGAGCTGCATACAGGTCAGCCATTCACAGGACCTGACTGATACAGACGCTAAAGGAATTATTAAAATTAATGTCCTTGAGAGGGCGTTAACTACCTCTACACCCTCTGTAGCACCTAAAGTACCACCCCACCTCGGTGGTGTTTCAAAGGCTCACATCCGTGCGTGCTAATGACATCACCACCGAAGGCCTGGTAACTTTGACCTTAGGAGCGGGTGCAGACAACCTGTGGCTCAGGTGGATGCCAAAACCTGGGTGACTGTGTTGCTTCTTCCGCTGGACGTCCCTTTTTCCACACTTACCCCGCCCCTTTTAAGTTGACTGACATGTGTACCCTTCTGTTGACAATGCCACCCGACTTCTTCCCTTTGTGGCCCAAAAGCTGAATTACACGCAATTTCAAATTACAGGACCCTCTCCGTCCCCCAACAAATTGGGTGACATCAACCGTTACTGGTGCACCACACTGATAGATGGCTATAGGATAGGCCCTTGGGCACGAGCTGACTTATTCTGGTGTTGTGGGAAGCACAGATTGTACATTAGAATCCCGACGTCAGCCGTTGGGCTTTGTGCTATGGTTAGACTGGTGACCCCACTCACCAAATTAACACCCCTTGGAACTCCTGTTTCAGCGGCCTCTCTAACTCCCCGCCGCCATTGAGACTAACCAACCTGACTTGTGACGCCGTTGAGGGACTTGCTGAACAACTTGCCCCGACCTCCCTCAGGGCCGTTCAGATCCGCATAGCCCTTGACCGCATCCTAGCCAAGGAAGAAGGAGTGTGTGCAATGTTTGGTGACCAATGGTGTACCTTCATTCCTAACAACGCTACCCCCGATGGCTCAGTTCAGAGGGCCTTAAAGGGCTGGAGGCCCTGTCTAGGGACACATTAGGCAGGTGGACTGACCTAATTAAGTCTGTCTTGGTCTCCATTCGGAGTTTTTTTGGCCATCATAGCCTCATGCGGTTGCTTTATCGCCCCCTGGGCTAAGTGTCACTAAAGGGGGTCTAGCAAAGTGGTAACTTTAAGACTTTCGAGAATTGTTGGTTTACTTCCCTGACCATGACGACATTGACGTGGACTCCTTCCATCTATCTCCCATGTAAATAAGCTGTTGTTTTATTGCTAGCTTGCTTAAAGAAAAAAAACAGCACCTACTTTAATGTGGGGCGTGCTTTATATGTTTTGTACAAGTAATAAAGATCTTATTAGAAGATCTTAAAGGGGGACTTGTTGGAAGCATATCCATATTTAAGTGTTACTTCTTTCTAAACTCCTATAGTCATATAAAGAATAGCTAGTATTCTTCCTTCTTTTGAGTCTCATAGTAAGGTGTTGGCCTTCTAGATTGGAATGTGTCAGAGTAGAGATAACTCGGAGTAGTCTAAACAAAGAGAGTGGGGGCGAGGGACCGACGGAAGATCACGGGACTTCCGGGGGGTTTGAGCTAGACCGAGCTAGACCGATCTGGACCGGGCTAGGGAACGCTTAGGTGCTGGGTTGGTCTCAGGTTTGTCCTCTAAGCTTTGAGAATAAACTACAAAATACCAACTATTGCCTGGAGATTGAATATAAACATCAGCGTATTGCCATAAAAAGAATCTGGGAGAGACTAGCAATTTGAATTCCCCATTGGAGGAATGCTGGTCGACGCAACATTTTTAAACAGAAACAACAGTGGTTTTTCAATATATAGTAATTTGGTGTAAAACAACCCATACTTTTTTGGGGTCAAATTCTGACTGACCTGACAGTTTTTTTTTACTGTAATATCTATAGATTTCTTTTACAGGCTAACTAGTTTCTAACTATTGGACCTGACAATCTTTATTACCTAATATTTATATATGGCAGTGTGAGGCTTAAAGGCCTACTGAAACCCACTACTACCGACCACGCAGTCTGATAGTTTATATATCAATGATGAAATCTTAACATTGCAACAGATGCCAATATGGCCGGGTTAACTTATAAAGTGCAATTTTAAATTTCCCGCTAAACTTCCGGTTGAAAACGTCTATGTATGATGACGTAAGCGCGTGACGTCAATAGTTAAACGGAAGTATTCGGACACCATTTAATCCAATACAAAAAAGCTCTGTTTTCATCTCAAAATTCCACAGTATTCTGGACATCTGTGTTGGTGAATCTTTTGCAATTTGTTTAATGAACAATGAAGGCTGCAAAGAAGAAAGCTGTAGGTGGGATTGGTGTATTAGCGGCTGGCTGTAGCAACACAAGCAGGAGGACTTTGACTTGGATAGCAGACGCGCTATCCGACGCTAGCCGCCGACCGCACGGATGATCGGGTGAAGTCCTTCGTCCTTCCGTCGATCGCTGGAACGCAGGTGAGCACGGGTGTTGATGAGCAGATGAGGACTAGTGTAGGTGGAGAGATAATGTTTTTATCATAGCTCTGACGAGGTCCCGTAGCTAAGTTAGCTTCAATGGCGTCGTTAGCAACAGCATTGTTAAGCTTCGCCAAGCTGGAAAGCATTAACCGTGTATTTACAGGTCCATGGTTTAATAGTATTGTTGATTTTCTGTCTATCCTTCCAGTCAGGGGCTTATTTATTTTGTTTCTATCTGCATTTAAGCATGATGCTATCACGTTAGCTCCGTAGCTAAAGTGCTTCGCCGATGTATTGTGTGGAGATAAAGGTCACTGTGAATGTCCATTTCGCGTTCTGGACTCTCATTTTCAAGAGGATATAGTATCCGAGGTGGTTTAAAATACAAATCCGTGATCCACAATAGAAAAAGGAGAGAGTGTGGAATCCAATGAGCCAGCTTGTACCTAAGTTACGGTCAGAGCGAAAAAAGATGCGTCCTGCACTGCACTCTAGTCCTTTACTCTCATGTTCCTCATCCACGAATCTTTCATCCTGGCTCAAATTAATGGGGTAATCGTCGCTTTCTCGGTCCGAATCGCTCTCGCTGCTGGTGTAAACAATGGGGAATGTGAGGAGCCTTTCAACCTGTGACGTCACGCTACTTCCGGTACAGGCAAGGCTTTTTTTTATCAGCGACCAAAAGTTGCGAACTTTATCGTCGATGTTCTCTACTAAATCCTTTCAGCAAAAATATGGCAATATCGCGAAATGATCAAGTATGACACATAGAATGGATCTGCTATCCCCGTTTGAATAAAAAAAAAATCATTTCAGTAGGCCTTTAACGGCCTACTGAAACCCACTACTACCGACCACGCAGTCTGATAGTTTATATATCAATGATGAAATCTTAACATTATAACACATGCCAATACGGCCGGGTTAACTTATAAAGTGACATTTTAAATTTGCCGCTAAACTTCCGGTTCGAAACGCCTCTGAGGATGACGTATGCGCGTGACGTAGACCGGGGAACACGAGTATGCCTTCCACATTGAAGCCAATACGAAAAAGCTCTGTTTTCATTTCATAATTCCACAGTATTCTGGACATCTGTGTTCGTGAATCTGTTTCAATCATGTTCATTGCATTATGGAGAAGGAAGCCGAGCAAGCAAAGAAGAAAGTTGTCGGTGCGAAATGGACGTATTTTTCGAACGTAGTCAGCCACAACAGTACACAGCCGGCGCTTCTTTGTTTACATTCCCGAAAGATGCAGTCAAGATGGAAGAACTCGGATAACAGAGACTCTAACCAGGAGGACTTTTGACTTCGATACACAGACGCCTGTAGAGAACTGGGACAACACAGACTCTTACCAGGATTACTTTGATTTGGATGACAAAGACGCAGACGTGCTACTGTGAGTATGCAGCTTTGGCTTCTAAACATTTGATCGCTTGACCGTATGTGCGCAACTTTTTTTTGCGTATGTACGTAACTTTTTTAAAATATATAAGCTTTATGAACCTTGGGTTAGGTGAACGGTCTTTTGGGCTGAGTGATTGTGTGTGTTGATCAGGTGTTTGAATTGTATTGGCGTGTTCTATGGAGCTAGGAGCTAGCAGAGGAGCTAGGAGCTAGCATAACACGTACCGTACCGTACGTGCGCGTCTCGTACGTAACTTTTTAAAAATATATAAGCTTTATGAACCTTGGGTTAGGTGAACGGTCTTTTGGGCTGAGTGATTGTGTGTGTTGATCAGGTGTTTGAATTGTATTGGCGTGTTCTATGGAGCTAGGAGCTAGCATAGGAGCTAGGAGCTAGCATAACACGTACCGTACAGTACGTGCGCATCACGTACGTAACTTTTTAAAAATATATAAGCTTTATGAACCTTGGGTTAGGTGAACGGTCTTTTGGGCTGAGTGATTGTGTGTGTTGATCAGGTGTTTGAATTGTATTGGCGTGTTCTATGGAGCTAGGAGCTAGCAGAGTAGCTAGGAGCTAGCATAACAAACACGCAGGTGTTTTTATGCAGGATTAATTTGTGGCATATTAAATATAAGCCTGGTTGTGTTGTGGCTAATAGAGTATATATATGTCTTGTGTTTATTTACTGTTGTAGTCATTCCCAGCTGAATATCAGGTCACCCCCGGCTCTCACAGCATCTTCCCTATCTGAATAGCTTCAACTCCCCACTAGTCCTTCACTTGCACTTTACTCATCCACAAATCTTTCATCCTCGCTCAAATTAATGGGGAAATCGCTTTCTCGGTCCGAATCTCTCTCACTTCATGCGGCCATCATTGTAAACAATAGGGAACTTTGCGTATATGTTCAACTGACTACGTCACGCTACTTCCGGTAGGTGCAAGCCTTTTTTTTATCAGATACCAAAAGTTGCAATCTTTATCGTCGTTGTTCTATACTAAATCCTTTCAGCAAAAATATGGCAATATCGCGAAATGATCAAGTATGACACATAGAATAGATCTATGGCTAAAACAACTATTTGGGAATGTCCGGCGGGCCAGATTGAAAAGCTCAACAGCCCCCGGGCCTTAATTTGCCCAGGTCTGACTTAGAGTGTATATCTGACAGGATGCCGTATGTTATCAAGGTTTACAGCAGGGAACGAGTGCTATGTCATGCTTCTGTCCATCCGAGCAGCTGACAAAGAGGACACACTCCAGCAGTTGTCACAACATCACAAATAAACTAAGAGGACACAAGAGGAAAGAGGTGCACCTCCTCCTGGCATCAGTCAACATTATGAAAAAAAACATTACAGGCTGTTATAAAAGGGCTGATTCACGAAATACAGGAGGGAAGTGTGTGTGTGCAAAATAAGGGCGCAGCACAGGGACAGCAGTGTTTATGATTACACAATGCTCCTGCGACGTGACCCACTTGGAGTGGATGCTGCCTTGTTCTCGTCTGTTATCTCCCCCCCCCCCCCCCCCACACACACACACACACGCACAACACTTTTCTCATCTCCGTCACCACCCCTCGCTCGCTACCCCTCCCGGTGCCAAATGAACCCCTTTCCCCCGGAGACAGTGGCTGGTTCTATTTTAGACAATCAGAACTTTTGGTTTTGAGATTAGTCCCCCGAGGTTGATAACCATGACAACCTCTCACATGCAACAACCATGTGTTTGAGAGAATAGGGAGGAAGACAACGGAGGAAAAGGGGTGACAATGTCAGGGGTAATATTCCTGGGTTTTATCAGATCAACTCCAGAGAAATCATTTATTGTCTTTCACAGCCTTTGTTATTTCACAATAAAGTTTAGGGGTTTTTATGCAAATTATTTTCATAAGTTAATTTTTATTGCATGGCACTTAAGAATGTTGAAATGCTATTGAAAACATTAACTGCATGGTTCATGTTAAAAAAAATCACAATTGATTAAAATATCGACACAAATCCAAGGTTGACCATGCAGTGGCCTCAAATAATGGTCTTCAACATTAGACGTTCCACTTTACATACAGTACAGGCCAAAAGTTTGGACACACCTTCTCATTCAATGCCTTTTTTTTCATGACTATTTACATTGTAGATTGTCACTGAAGGCATGGAAACTATGAATGAACACATGTGGAGTTATGTACTTAACAAAAAAAGGTGAAATAACTGAAAATGTGTTTTATATTATAGTTTCTTCAAAATAGCCACCCTTTGCTCTGATTACTGCTTCGCACACTCTTGGCATTCTCTCGATGAGCTTCAAGAGGTAGTCACCTGAAATGGTTTTCACTTCACAGGTGTGCTGAAGCTCATCAATCAATCAAAGTTTATTTTTATAGCCCTAAATCACAAGTGTACATCCTCGGCTCAGATCCCACATCAGGGCAAGAAAAAACTCAACCCAATGGGCTACAATGAGAAACCTTGGAGGGGACCGCGGATGTGGGGACTCCCCGCCCTGGGCGATCGGTGCAATGGACGTTGAGTGGATCTAGTTAATAGTGTGAGAGTCCAGTCCATGGTGGGGCCAGCAGGAGATCATCTTGAGTGGAGCCAAGTCAGCAGCGCAGAGACGTCATCAACTGATGCACAGAGGAGTGGTCCACCCCGGGTCCCGACTTTGAACAACTAGTGCAACATCTGTGGTCACCTAATCTGTGCCCCCTCTCTCCCAAAGGAGAGGGGGGCAGAGCAGAAAAGGGACAACAGATCAACTGGTGTAAAAGGGGGGTCTATTTAGAGGCTAGAGTATACAAATGAGTTTTAAGATGGGACTTAAATGCTTCTACTGCTTCTACATAACTACACGTGTGTTCATTCATAGTTTTGATGCTTTCAGTGACAATGTACAATGTAAATAGTCATGAAAATAAAGAAAACGCATTGAATGAGAAGGTGTGTCCAAACTTTTGGCCTGTACTGTATGTATTTCAGGGTCTCTGCTGGTTTCAACAAGTCAAATTTAAGACTTCTTAGGACTTTTAAAGACCATAATAAATACAATTCAAGACCATTTCATACTCATACGGACACAAAAGTACAAGGACGTTAAAGGGAAACTTCGGTTTTTTTCAACCTGGGCCCTGTTTTCATAATTTTTTCTGTATATGTGAGTGCTGGATAAAACATTTTTTGAGGTCGCGCCAGTATTGAGCAGGGCAGGCAGCCTCCAGCCCAGCTAACGCTCGTACACAGGGCAACTGGCTCTCGTCAAAATTCGGCCTATAAACATGCATTTTTTTCACACTGACAGGCTCAGATAGTTACAATGAGTGTCCGACAACATACTAGAAAGGAGAAATTAACGTATGTCTCTACCTTTAGCTGGAGATCGCTGTTTGTTGTGAGCTGTGTCCAAATCTCACCACGCTACAAATCTCGTTCCGAAATCTCGCGATAACTCGCGACAAAACACCGGTGGAAAAACAGTTACCTGACTGAGGTGAAGAGAGATGATTTTCTGTTGGATTACCGAAGACTGTTATTTTAGTTTTATAGAAAAGTTTGTTTGTTTGTCTGTCATGGCTGAATTTTTGCCTGATATGGACGACGTGGATGAAATTGCATTTGATTTTGATGTCGCGAGATTTCGGAACGAGATTTGTAGCGTGGTGAGATTTGGACACAGCTCACAACAAACAGCGATCTCCAGCTAAAGGTAGAGACATACGTTAATTTCTCCTTTCTAGTATGTTGTCGGACACTCATTGTAACTATCTGAGCCTGTCAGTGTGAAAAAAATGCATGTTTATAGGCCGAATTTTGACGAGAGCCAGTTGCCCTGTGTACGAGCGTTAGCTGGGCTGGAGGCTGCCTGCCCTGCTCAATACTGGCGCGACCTCAAAAAATGTTTTATCCAGCACTCACATATACAGAAAAAATTATGAAAACAGGGCCCAGGTTGAAAAAAACCGAAGTTTCCCCTAAGGAAAATCAAAGGGCCAGAATGAAATGTGAGTATATCATTTCATTCACTGCTCTTTCACATTGGAAAACAAAATGGGTAAACTAACTAAATACACTCTTTATTGTAAACTAATTGGAAAAAATATTAGCAAACATCATAACAGCCATTTTACCGCTTTTCCTATTGATGTGTTTTCTTGCAAAAGGTGCAGGGTGCGACATATCAAGTGTTTTCATGTAACAACAACCAGAACATCAGCAACAGTAGAGGAAAGCACAACAATGTATTGTCTGTGAAAGGACAGTTAGCATCTCTGCTAAGCCCAAATGGTTAACTTTTGCAACGTTTTTGCGGCTGTCAGAATTGAGCAAACAGATCAAAACATCTACAGTATGTATCTGCACACCAGTGGCGTGCAGTCACTAGAGGCAGGGGAGGCGGGGCCTCACCTGCCATCATGGAAAGAAAAAAAATGTAAAAAGAAAAAAAAAATTATTAAATTGTTATATGTATCCAGTGATTATACTAAAGTTATTTTCCATTTAACTTCACCAGTTTTAGATTATTTTTATTTTTATTTTCACATTTGCCGTTCAAATACTGAGAAGAGACGGTGCGGTGATCAGCAGCCAGTTGAGGCAAGTACTGATTTGTGCCTCAACATGGATTGTGCACAATGACTCGGCTAACTGCTGAGCTGCTGTGCAGTGAGACTGTATTGCTATATGAATTATATCAGCTAACTAAACTATGGCATAGTTTAGTTAGCTGAGGTATATAATGTACAGTGTATTTTGTCAACAACTGTATGTGTGTAACGTATTTCTTGTGCTGAGCATTCATTAATCTGCTGCAAAAGACGTACTGGTTGAGGCTCGCAGTAATCCGGCCTCCTGGTGGTAGAGGGCGGTAGTGATCCCAGAGATCATTCCTCGGCCGCAGAAGAAAAATAAAAAAAATAAAAAAAGTTTGCAAGTCAATTAGTTGTTTATTTCCTCTCGCCTGGACTTTTATTAAAAACATGGAGGATTACATATGTAAAATAAAACCGTTTTCTAAACTGGACTTTCAATCGAAGCAGGAGGTAATAATTAAAGGTAGACCAACGCCGGAGCTGAAAGGTTTGCTTTTGACTTCGGGACAGAAGACCCGTTCTTTTCAAACGGCGTGGTACACAAGCAAAGGCTGGCTGTGTGGATGTCCAGCAAGAAAGGTAAGACCATAATAATGTTTTTTTTATTAAATGTGCTTTTTTGTGTGCTACAGTTGTGTAAAGAATGCTGGTATGAGCTTTTAAACATAACCCGTTAACTGCTGCCAATCACATGGTGAATAAGATACTATTTAGGGTTCATATGTTTGTAAATCTGACTGTGATGATGCAGTGCCTCACCAGACATTAACCTCACCGCACGCCACTGCTGCACACAGTTGTGAATAACAGAGAGTGCAGAGTGATTGTCTATAAAGAAAGAAGGCGATTATGGCTTGCAAGTCTCAAACATCATTTGGATGAGAATAATGTGGATAACATTCAAATTTGCTCTGCTCATTTTGTGTCTGGCGCGTATGAATACATTTTAACCTGTCTTTGTGACCTTTTTTTGAAAACATATTGCTAAGAAACAAGGACTTGTTTTTATTTAGGCATGACAAGTTGACATTCACAAATCTTCTTTGTTTTCCTCACCCCACCATAAACTGATTGTACGCAATAAACAGACAACCTTTATAGCTTTAATGTCAGTTGCTGTGTAAACTTGGAGAAAAGATTAAGCATGAGAAGCTGACCTGACATTATAGGAATAAATAAGAGAAATAATATAACATAATAATTGTTTTACTGTATATTACTCACAGCACATAAGTATAGGAAATTAAATAGCTGAAATATAGCTACAAACGAGGCATAATGATGCAATATGTACATACAGCTAGCCTAAATAGCATGTTAGCATCGATTAGCTTACAGTCATGCACTGACCAAATATGCCTGATTAGCACTCCACACAAGTCAATAGTATCAACAAAGCTCACTTTTGTGCATTCATACACAGTATAAAATGTTTGGTGGACAAAATGAAAGAATTAGTGGCATAAACACGTCTTTCTTTAGCAGCGTCTGAGAAAGTTGTACATGTAAACAAACTACGGTGAGTTCAAGGTCTGCCGAAACTAGTAGGACAAAACGGCACTCGCCAAATACTCTCATCAGTGAAGCATGTTTAATATGAACAGTGGGATTTCTAACAATTAGGAAGGTTTGTGTCATGTTTGTTCTCATACAGACACTATAATGAAACAAAAAATATATTCCCCCCCCATCTTTTTCTATTTTGATACATTTTTGAAAAAAACTGCAGGGAGCCACTAGGGCGGCGCTAAAGAGCTGCATGCGGCTCTAGAGCCCCGGGTTGCCGACCCCCGATTTAGGAGAAGAGATGTGATTTGATGATGATTAAGTAATGTGTCTTAATCATCGTGTGAAAACTTTTGTCAAAGTTGTCCACAAATGGACTCTGATCCCATTTTCCCGCTTGGATCTTGAAAAAAACTGGGTCCGCAAGAAACTTTACCTCAAGTTATCGTTGTTCATATGATGCCCTATTCTCCCGTTTGCACTTGAGTATTTTTCTACATGTTTGGAGTTACGCACATTTCACCTCTTGGTATTCTCCCATCCAGCCTGTGGACACGTCCACTTTTGCATTAAGGAGAGACACGTGCCCAAGTCTGGACTCAAGGTGGGCTCATTATTACTTTTTTGGGATGTGTGAAAATGGAGTTTTCCAAGCGCTTGTTAATGTCATTCAAATCTATGTAAGTAAGGGGGATGAAGTGTCTTGCCCAAGGACACAACGACACTGACTCGGATGGTCAAAGCTGGATTCGTACCAGGACGTTTCTGGATGACCGCTCTACCATCTAGTTTAAAAATATTATAATTGTAGAAAATAGCTATTCAAGTTAGATATTTTAATTTTACCCCCATATAAAATATTGTTTAATGATTCTGCAACACCTCGGGGGTGCTTAATTTAAGAATTGCAAGTTGAATCACCCATTGTTTGCTTTCAGAATAACATACTTATTTCTTTCTTAAAAGTCCTGCTAATTTCTAAATCTACAAATCTTAATTTAGGATGTGAAATTGGCTGCCCATGCAGCCAATTTCACTAGTTTTTAGTACAAACCCCAAAACCAGTGAAGTTGGCACGTTGTGTAAATGGTAGGGGTGTAACGGTACACAAAAATTTCGGTTCGGTACTTACTTGTCAGAGTTTGTAGTTGACGAACCCCAAGATGCAGAGATGATGGCAGGCATTGAATGGGAACACATGATTTAATTCAGCTCTATAGCAAAAAAAACAAAACAAAAGGGAACAAACAAAAGGCGTGCACAAGGCGGAGAACAAACTAAGCTATAAACTAAAATAGCACAAAGCTAACTGTGGACAATAACCAAAAACACTTACTGTGACACGAAGGAACTATGACTAAAGCGGAGTGGACAAAAGTAGACGGAGCTACAACGACAAATAGGTAGAAGATAAGTGACAAGTGACAAGTCTTGTAATGACAATGATCCAGCCATGACTGGAGGGCAGGACAGGTTTAAATAGGCAGCTGGCTGACTGGCACCAGGTGTGGCCACGTGCCAATCAGCCACAGCTGAGGGGACAAAGCACTTAGGGAAACAATCAGGAAATGAAGACAAAATAAAAGCACTGACAGGAACTAAAGACAGGAAACTAAGACAAACGCAGAGGAAAACTAAAACTTGATCAAACTGTCAGGGACAACCCTGACAGTACTTCGGTTTAGAGGTCACGGTTCGGGTCATTTTCGTTACAGTAAGAAAACAACAAAATATACATGTTTTGGTTATTTATCTACCAAATTTGTAAACAATGGCTTTATCCTTTTAACATTGGGAACACTATAATAATTCTGCCCACGTTAATCCACATTAAACTGCCTCAAGTTGTTGCTCAGATTAAATAAAATGACAAAACTTTTCTTCTACATATAAAAAGTGCAACATTAAACAGTTTCAAGTCAACTCATCATGCTTAATTTATTACAGCATTTGGGAAGCCTGTAGTTAATAAATAAATGATAAATGGGTTATACTTGTATAGCGCTTTTCTACCTTCAAGGAACTCAAAGCGCTTTGACAGTATTTCCACATTCACCCATTCACACACACATTCACACACTGATGGCGGGAGCTGCCATGCAAGGTGTTAACCATCAGCCATCAGGAGCAAGGGTAAAGTGTCTTGCCCAAGGACACAACGGACGTGACTAGGATGGTAGAAGGTGGGGATTGAACCCCAGTAACCAGCAACCCTCCGGTTGCTGGCCCGGCCACTCTACCAACTTCGCCACGCCGTCCCCAGTTGATTTTTATTATGTAAATGTTGTATTTTTATCAACATGTGATAGCAGGGACCCTGCCATTCAAAACTAGGCTGCTCCATTACTAATGATTAATGTAACTATAGCTGAAAAAATAGTACAATAGCAATAGGAGAGACTATTCATCCCTGAACACCATGGAGTTCATGTAGGCTTTATGATGCAGTTGCATTATTATATCAACTATCAGAGACAGAAACTCTTCATTTAACATAATGTCCTTTTTTGCTGCTTCAACGCAGCTCAATCAACACAGAAAAAGGTAAAGTGAAATAACAGACAGACATGGCTTTGCTGTCCGTAACACACACACACACACACACACACACATACACCGCAAAATGAGCTAACATTACGCTAAAAGCTAATTAGCCTTCACCCCAAGCCAGGACTGCGAGCGAGCTGAAGCTGCAGTTTCAGTTTCTAGAACGTCAACAGGCTCATAGTGATGTTACTAGTAGTTGACTGGGAGGTGTTTATTATCATTTGGGGAGAGTCCGCTGCCTGATGCTTACCTGCAAAACACCTACCTGCTCATCATGACGCTGGAGAAATGACTACATGCGCTCTGAATACGCACTGCTGATTGGCTGTTACCGCTCTGAATACACACTGCTGATTGGCAGTTACCGCTGAGTGTGTAACCAATCAGATGGTTGTGTGGGTGGGACAATGCTGCGTGCTGCAGAGTACTGACAGAGACAGGCAGAAGGAAGCGGAGCAGCTTATTAATATATTAATATAATATTAATATGTTATATATAATAATATAATAATATATTATGTAGCTTAGGCGGCTACATAATATGTACGTGTGGAAACTCGTTCGGTACACCTCTGAACCGAACCGAAACCCCCGGACCGAAACGGTTCAATACAAATACACGTACCGTTATACCCCTAGTAAATGGTAAATAAAAACAGAATACAATTATTTGCAAATTCTTTTCAACTTATATTCAATTGAATAGACTGCAAAGACAAGATACTTAACGTTTGAACTGGTAAACGTTGTTATTTTTTGCAAATATTAGCTAATTTACTGCACATAAGCGGCAAATATTAGCTAATTGACTTCACATAAGCGGCAAGGCCCGTGATCTTCGATCCCTGAGGCGGTACTGCATCAAAAACCAACATCAGTGTGTAAAGGATATCACCACATGGGGCGGTATAGCTCGGTTGGTAGAGCGGCCGTGCCAGCAACTTGAGGGTTGCAGGTTCGATCCCCGCTTCCGCCATCCTAGTCACTGCCGTTGTGTCCTTGGGCAAGACACTTTACCCACCTGCTCCCAGTGCCACCCACACTGGTTTAAATGTAACTTAGATATTGGGTTTCACAATGTAAAGCGCTTTGAGTCACTTGAGAAAAAGCGCTATATAAATGTAATTCACTTCACTTCACTTCACTAATTTGGAATTTGATGCCTGCAACAGGTTTAAAAAAAGCTGGCACAAGTGGCAAAAAAGACTGAGAAAGTTGAGGAATGCTTATCAAACACTTATTTGGAACATCCCACAGGTGAACAGGCTAATCGGAAACAGGTGGTTGCCATAATTGGGTCTAAAAGCAGCTTCCTTGAAATGCTCAGTCATTCACAAACAAGGATTGGGCGAGGGTCACCACTTTGTGAACAAATGCGTGAGCAAATTGTCGAGCAGTTCTCAACGAGCTATTGTAAGGAATTTAGGGATTTCACCATCTACGGTCCGTAATATCATCAAAAGGTTCAGAGAATCTGGAGAAATCACTGCACATAAGCGGCAAGGCCCGTGATCTTCGATCCCTGAGGCGGTACTGCATCAAAAACCAACATCAGTGTGTAAAAGATATCACCACATGGGCTCAGGAACACTTCAAAAAACCATTGTCAGTAACTACAATTTGTTGCTACATCTGTAAGTGCAAGTTAAAACTACTATGCAAAGCGAAAGCCATTTATCAACAACACCCAGAAATGCCGCCGGCTTCACTGGGCCCGAGATAATCTAAAATGGAATAATGTTCTATGGTCTGACGAGTCCACATTTCAAATTGTTTTTGGAAACTGTGGACGTCGTGTCCTCTGGACCAAAGAGGAAAAGAACCATCCGGACGGTTATAGGCGCAAAGTTGAAAAGCCAGCATCTGTGATGGTATGGGAGTGTATTAGTGCCCAAGACATGGGTAACTTACACATCTGTGAAGGCACTTTTAATGCTGAAAGGTACATACAGGTTTTGGAGCAACATATGTTGCCATCCAAGCAACGTCTTTTTCATGGACGCAATGTGGCAATGTGGCAAGACAATGCCAAGTCACATTCTGCACGTGTTACAACAGCGTGGCTTCATAGTAAAAGAGTGCGAGTACTAGACTGGCCTGCCTGTAGTCCAGACCTGTCTCCCATTGAAAATGTGTGGCGCATTATGAAGCGTAAAATACCACAACGGAGACCCCGGACTGTTGAACAACTTAAGCTGTACATCAAGCAAGAATGGGAAAGAATTCTGCCTGAAAACCTTCAAAAATTGGTCTCCTCAGTTTCCATACGTTTACTGAGTGTTGTTAAAAGGAAAGGCCATAATATTCTCCATAATAAAATGCCCCTATGCCAACTTTAATGCAACGTGTGGCATTAAAGTCCGAAGTTAATGATTGTTTGCATAAAAAAAAAATTGTTTCTCAGTTCGAATGTTCAATATCTTGTCTTTGCAGTCTATTCAATTTAATTAAATTTGAAAAGGATTTGCAAATCATTGTATTCTGTTTTTATTTACGATTTACACAACGTGCCAACTTCACTGGTTTTGGGCTTTGTAATTTTCCCAAAAATCTAGTCTTTTTATCTCATATTTTCACAGCTCTTTGCAGTGCAGAATCTTAAGCACATGGGAGAACAGGCCCTCTATTGATTATCAGTGATACATGATTCAGCCTTGGCGGAGGTCTACACCATCTGACTTTGTAGGTTAAACTGCTATTTTTGTCTCTCTTTTTGTCTTCTAGCATCATCTGTCTCTTTTTCCAAAATTCATGCCTGTGGACGACAGTATTGCAAATGGCAAGTGTAATCTGTTTGTTTATCGCCTGTCTTGTTCTGGCACACACAGATAAAGTCGTCCCTCTCTTGCAATACTGTACAAGTGTTGGCATGTTGGGATAACAGTCTTTGTTTTACTAAGCCTGGTATAATCGGGTATTTCCACTGAGGCTGTCTGTCAGCAAGGACACTAATTAGCAACCGATTATAAGTTTCTGCACAAAAGAGGTTCTTGAGATTAATTGGCATTGAAGTTTACAAAATTAAGCGCATCAGTGAATAATGGTGTATAATGGAGCATGAGCAATACTACTCCTTGTCATATTGTTTTGAAATGAAGCCGCAATGGTTGTGAAGTATGGTAATGTCCTCTTTCATTTCACTCATTGCACATGGTTTGTTTGAGTGAACACAGGTTGTTTTTATGGTTTCTGGCTCGCCCGATCGAACATCCATTTCATCACAATTAGACAAGTGCTTCATTCGTGCAGGGTCACATGCACACTCACAGATACAGTTCAGTATTGTGTGTGCAAACACTCAGGCGAGAATGAAGTCTATGTGGCTCACAAACACGTACGCAGCTCGAACAAAGTAAAACGCATGAGACTCCTCCGGTCCATGGGCAGGGGCGTCTTGAAACTGCCTGGTCCATTAGGCTCTTCCTTCCCCCTCCTTTCTGCTGATGAAGAGGGTGTCCCAACCACGGGTTTTGCTAATGGTGGAAAAAGTTACCAACCCTCTGCATGACTTGCTCAAAAAAATCTGGAGGTAATTAGAACCTTGGCACTCTGTATGGAGTCAAACTGCTACCTGAAGGTGATTGCCGATGTACAGACCACCAACATACCAACACGAATGCACAGATCTAATTCTTCACACTAATCTGGATGGAGGTGGATCTCATTAGGACACTGTGCGGCCACATATGACCTGCTTTAAGGGTTTGGGGGACTTATTGTCTCTTATTGACTATTGGCATTTTATCATCTAGGCCAAATATGTCATCTGACTGCTGATGTATATGTATATGTACCTACTAGGGTTGTACGGTATACCGGTACTAGTAAAGTACCGCGATACTAATGAATCATATTTGGTACTATACCGCCTCTAAAAAGTACTGGTGCCCCCCGCCCACACCGTAGCGTCAAAATGTAAACAAACGCCATAGGTGGATCTACACCTGACATCCACTGTAATGATACCAAGTACAGGAGTGTATCTAGTCGATACTACTATGGTTATATCAATATTTTTTAGCATCACAAAATCTTTTGTCTTTTAAAGGCCTACTGAAATTAAATGTTGTTATTCAAACGGGGATAGCAGATCCATTCTATGTGTCATACTTGATCATTTCCCGATATTGCCATATTTTTGCTGAAAGAATTTAGTAGAGAACAACGACGATAAAGTTCGCAACTTTTGGTCTCTGATTAAAAAAAAGCCTTGCCCCTACCGGAAGTAGCGTGACGTCACAGGCTGGAGTGCTGCTCACATTTCCCTATTGTTTACACCAGCAGCGAGAGAAATTCGGACAGAGAAAGCGACGATTACCCCATTAATTTGAGAAAGGATGAAAGATTTGTGGATGAGGAAAGTGAGAGTGAAGGACTATGGTGCAGTGCAGGACGTATCTTTTTTCGCTCTGACCGTAACTTAGGTACAAGGGTTCATTGGATTCCACACTTTCTCCTTTTTCTATTGTGGATCACAGATTTGTATTTTAAACCACCACGGATACTATATCCTCTTGAAAATGAGAGTCGAGAACGCGAAATGTACATTCACAGTGACTTTTATCCCCACGACAATACATCGGCGAAACACTTTAGCTACGGAGCTAACGTGATAGCATCAGGCTCAAATGCAGATATAAACAAAAGAAATACAATAAACCCCTGACTGGAAGGATAGACAGAAAATCAACAATACTATTAAACCCTGGACATGTAACTACACGGTTAATGCTTTCCAGTTTGGTGAAGATTAACAATGCTGTTGCTAACGACGCCATTGAAGCTAACTTAGCAACGGGACCTCACAGAGCTATGATAAAAACATTAGCGCTCCACCTACGCCAGCCAGCCCTCATCTGCTCATCAACACCCGTGCTCACCTGCGTTCCAGCGATCGACGGAAGGACGAAGGACTGCACCCGATCATCCATGCGGTCGGCGGCTAGCGTCGGCTAGCGCGTCTGCTATCCAAGTCAAAGTCCTCCTGGTTGTGTTGCTACAGCCAGCCGCTAATACACCGATACCACCTACAACTTTCTTCTTTGCAGTCTTCATTGTTCATTAAACAAATTGCAAAAGATTCACCAACACAGATGTCCAGAATACTGTGGAATTTTTAGATGAAAACAGAGCTTTTTTGTATTGGATTCAATGGTGTACCAATACTTCCGTTTAACTAGTGACGTCACGCGCATACGTCATCATACATAGACATTTTCAACCGGAAGTTTAGCGGGAAATTTAAAATTGCACTTTATAAGTTAACCCGGCCGTATTGGCATGTGTTGCAATGTTAAGATTTCATCATTGATATATAAACTATCAGACTGCGTGGTCGGTAGTAGTGGGTTTCAGTAGGCCTTTAAAAAAAATGTATTATATGTTTATAAACTCAGGAAATACGTCCCTGGACACATGAGGACTTAAATTATGACCACTGTATGATCCTGTAACTACTTGGTATCGGATCGATACCCAAATTTGTGGTATCATCCGAAACTAATGTAAAGTATCCAAACAACAGAAGAATAAGTAATTATTACATTTTAACAGAAGTGTAGATAGAACATGTTAAAAGAGAAATTAAGCAGATACTAACATTAAATGAACAAGTAGATTAATAATTAATTTTCTACCACTTGTCCTTAATAATTTTGACAAAATAATAGAATGGAAAATGACAGAATATGTTACTGCATATGTCAGCAGCTAAATTAGGAGCCTTTGTTTGCTTACTTACTAATAAATAACAATTGTCTCTATTTTATTTAAGGGCAAAATTGCAATAAGAAACATATGTTTGATGTACCGTAAGGTTTTTTGTTCAAATTAAGCCAATAATGCCATTTTTTGTGGTCCCCTTTACTTAGAAAAGTATCAAAAAGTATCAAAATACATTTTGGTACCGGTACCAAAATATTGGTATCGGGTCTGTCATGACACAAGCACAGTCCGTTCCTCCCTCATCTGCGGGAGCACTCAGCAGTATGAGGGGCCGTTAGGGACATTATTCAGAATTACCTCTTACATACACTACTGAAATGCTCTCACATAAACAACTGAAATCTTTTTCTTTTATACACACTACTGAAACACTCTTATAAACACTACTGAAATGCTCTTACATACACTACTGAAATGCTCTCACATAAACAACTGAAATCTTTTTCTTTTATACACACTACTGAAACACTCTTATAAACACTACTGAAATGCTCTTACATACACTACTGAAATGCTCTCACATAAACAACTGAAATCTTTTTCTCTCACACACCCTACTGAAACACTCTTATAAACACTACTGAAATGCTCTTACATATACTACTGAAACACTCTTATAAACACTACTGAAATGCTCTTACATATACTACTGAAACACTCTTATAAACACTACTGAAATACTCTTACATACACTACTGAAACACTCTTATAAACACTACTGAACTACTCTTACATACACTACTGAAACACTCTTATAAACACTACTGAAATACTCTTACATACACTACTGAAACACTCTTATAAACACTACTGAAACACTCTTATAAACACTACTGAAACACTCTTATAAACACTACTGAAACATTCTTACATACACTACTGAAATGTTTTTGTCTCACGCACACACACGCCTGGAATTATTTTTCACTAGTATGTATAAACGGATTTCACCTGTGTGTGTGTGTGTGTGTGCTTTTTACACGTGTGTGTAAGGGACAACAATTTCAGTAGTATGTGTGCAAAGATTTCAGTTATGTGTATGAGCGCATCTTACCATTGTGTATACGAGCATTTTACCACTATGTGTAAGAGCATCTTACTAGTGTGTGTGAGCGATGTTGCATTCCGGTTCCGGTATAATACCCGCCCCTTTTCAGACAAGTTTATTTTTATTTTTTTTAAAGCCAAGTTGTGGACAAAATGTCTGCCGACAAGTAGCTTAACCGAGGCGGGAGCTCCACTTCATAATTTGAGGGCTTCAGCGGAGAATATAATAACACTTTCAATGCAACAAGGGTCGGGCTGCCGCCATGGGTCTCCCCCGCAGGACGCGGCACCTGAGCGGCCACACAGCGGTGCCTTTCTCCTCCCGACAGCCGCAGCCTGGAGCACTCGTTCCATTGCGAGTTTGCACCGCACACATGCAACGTTTCAGTTCATGGACATCGGGGCAAAAGGAGGAAAAGGTAATTAGACATTATTTATTTCTAAATGATTGTTGAATCACACGAAATGTAAGACAACATGGCATTGTAGTGAGCTACAATGGTAACATGTCGAAATGTGAGTCACGTCGTGTTACGTCAGTAGCTAATCATATACTAATGATAATGGATTGCATTTATTTAGCGCTTATCATCGACTAGATAAGGGGTCCCCAAACTACGGCCCGCGGGCCGGTTACGACCCTCCAAAGTCCAACATCCGGCCCGCTGGGAAAAACTATTTTTTTGTATTATTATTTTCAATCTGTCTTTTCTAATCTAATCCATTTTTTTGGTGTTCCCTAGCGGCTCAGGCAAATCATATTGTCTACAAATGCATTTCCCTGTATGACTTATATTGTCTTAGCTGTTTTCATGTGATCTGATTGTTACATTCTTTTTTCAGAGTCACCACACAGCTGCATGACCATTTCAACAAGGACGGAATAAACAACCTCTGGATTCATGGAACTTCTCTGCACACAAATATATTAATTGGAATATTCAATAAATTTCACATAGAAACATTGTGAATATTATTTTCAACAGTGTGTTGAAAACAACCTTTTTTGGCTCAGAAAGGTTCCTTATGTCTCATTATTCATATCCTTTCAATACTTGTCGGTGTGTAATTCCAGACATAGATGTAAACATTAATGAGACAACAATGAACATTTTTCAACAAGTGAACCCACTTGAAAATGATGGCACCTATGGAATAGACATTTTCACTTCAATTCTGTACTTTATTCAGTGGACAACATGGGAATAATAAGGTTTGTTAAAATGTTTTCTTCACTTGTGCAGTGTATTCTGCAAATTAACATTTTGCTTAAACATTTTGTAAAAAAATAAATAAATAAGGAACCTGTTATACAGACCTGTATGAAGTTGCCCACTTTATTATTGCAAATATCAGAATAACACCACAATATGTTTGTGCTGTGAACATTCATGTTTCTACGGTTGATATTTTTAAGTTATTTTATGTTCTGACTAGTAATGTCATCCAGCCCCCACCCCCACACACACTTTGTCAAAATCTCCCCAAACTTGTCCCAAACGCTTGTGATACACAATTGTTTTGTCTTATGATTATTGTATTTAGGTTAGGGGCTAGGTGTAAATATTAACACATTAACTTAAACTATAATTTTAGACAAACAATATCTATTGTCTGACTACAAGAAGCATTAAAAAGTATATAAATAATAAGGCATAGGGAACCTTTTTTGAGAAAAAAAAAGAAAAGATATGTAATATGTTTATGAGAAATGTATTGAATATTCCAATTAATATATTTGTGTGCAGAGAAGTTCCATGAATCCAGAGGTTGTTTATTCCGTCCTTGTTGAAATGGTCATGCAGCTGTGTGGTGACTCTGAAATAAGAATGTAACAATCAGATCACATGAAAACAGCTAAGACAATATACGTCATACAGGGAAATGCATTTGTAGACAATATGATTTGCCTGAGCGGCTAGGGAACACCAAAAAATGGATTAGATTAGAAAAGACAGATTGAAAATAATAATACAAAAAAAAATTTTTTTCCAGCGGGCTTGATGTTGGACTTTGGAGGGCCGTAACCGGCCCGCGGGTCGTAGTTTGGGGACCCCTTATCTAGTCGATGATAAGCGCTAAATAAATGCAATCCATTATCATTAGTATATGATTAGCTACTGACGTAACACGACGTGACTCACATTTCGACATGTTACCATTGTAGCTCACTACAATGCCATGTCTTACATTTCGTGTGATTCAAGAAATCATTTAGAAATAAATAATGTCTAATTACCTTTTCCTCCTTTTGCCCCGATGTCCATGAACTGAAACGTTGCATGTGTGCGGTGCAAACTCGCAATGGAACGAGTGCTCCAGGCTGCGGCTGTCGGGAGGAGAAAGGCACCGCTGTGTGGCCGCTCAGGTGCCGCGTCCTGCGGGGGAGACCCATGGCGGCAGTCCGACCCTTGTTGCATTGAAAGTGTTATTATATTTTACGCTGAAGCCCTCAAATTATGAAGTGGAGCTCCCGCCTCGGTTAAGCTACTTGTCGGCAGACATTTTGTCCACAACTTGGCTTTAAAAAAAAAAAAAAAAAAACTTGTCTGAAAAGGGGCGGGGATTATACCGGAACCGGAATGCAACATCGCTCACACACATTAGTAAGATGCTCTTACACATAGTGGTAAAATGCTCGTATACACAATGGTAAGATGCGCTCATACACATAACTGAAATCTTTGCACACATACTACTGAAATTGTTGTCCCTTACACACACGTGTAAAAAGCACACACACACACAGGTGAAATCCGTTTATACATACTAGTGAAAAATAATTCCAGGTGTGTGTGTGTGCGTGAGACAAAAACATTTCAGTAGTGTATGTAAGAATGTTTCAGTAGTGTTTATAAGAGTGTTTCAGTCGTGTATGTAAGAATGTTTCAGTAGTGTTTATAAGAGTGTTTCAGTAGTGTATGTAAGAGTATTTCAGTAGTGTATGTAAGAGTATTTCAGTAGTGTTTATAAGAGTGTTTCAGTAGTGTATGTAAGAGTGTTTCAGTAGTGTATGTAAGAGTATTTCAGTAGTGTATGTAAGAGTGTTTCAGTAGTGTATGTAAGAGTATTTCAGTAGTGTTTATAAGAGTGTTTCAGTAGTGTTTATAAGAGTGTTTCAGTAGTGTATGTAAGAGTATTTCAGTAGTGTTTATAAGAGTGTTTCAGTAGTGTTTATAAGAGTGTTTTAGTAGTATATGTAAGAGCATTTCAGTAGTGTTTATAAGAGTGTTTCAGTAGGGTGTGTGAGAGAAAAAGATTTCAGTTGTTTATGTGAGAGCATTTCAGTAGTGTATGTAAGAGCATTTCAGTAGTGTTTATAAGAGTGTTTCAGTAGTATATGTAAGAGCATTTCAGTAGTGTTTATAAGAGTGTTTCAGTAGTGTGTATATTAGAGAAAAAGATTTCAGTTGTTTATGTGAGAGCATTTCAGTAATGTATGTAAGAGGTAATTCTGAATAATGTCCCTAACGGCCCCTCATACAGCAGCTCCACTCTGAGTACGTCCAGACACGCCCCCACACGCGCTGCGCAGACCGCACCCACAAGCCGCCGCAGCTGGAGACAATCATCAATCAAGACACCTGGCAGTGATTACGGACGACAGGATAAAGAGCCTCGCCGCTGACTACTCCTCGTCGGAACGTTACTTTGCTTGCAGTAAGCTCACGTCTCTGACTTCCCACCAGTGTTCTTCTCCTGTGCTTGTTTCTTCGTGCCTTGTTTTTGATCTCCTTCGTCTCTCCTTCCTCCCACAGTCCCTGTCTCAGCTCCCGCTGTCATATTCCCCTGAATCCTGTTTGCCCTCCTGATTAATCGACACCTTGCCTGGACATTGGACGCTCTCTCCTGCACTACGACCCCGCTTGGACCCCCGGACCTCTTTGCCTTCTCCCCCTGGATTTGGACGCCACCATTCAACACGCATGACAACACCCCTTACGGTATCTTTATATATTAATTCCAGCACATAGTTTACATTCAAACACATAGTAGCATACACACCCTACGTAATCATAAATCACTCAATAAATACATTGAGTTTATACGTCTGCTGTTGTGCCGTCTCCTTCCCCCCGTCTAAGACATAACAGAACGTTCCGACCAAGATGGAACCAGACGGCACAAAACATCCCCCACCTGGAACTCTGGTCCGAACTTCCCCTCCTAGAGACCTATCTGCCATCGAGTCTGTCATTCGACAACATCAGGCCCGATTTTCCACCTTGGAGGACAAACTTGATGTCGCATTTGCTAGTCTGCTGTCAAGATTGGACAAACTCAGTACAGGTCAGGTGACACCTCCCACTCCCATTTTTAGCTCTTCTGAGGAACCTGCCCCCGAAGGACCGTCTTCCCTTCGTGAACCAAAGATAGCCAGTCCTAAGATTTTTGAGGGGGATTTCGAACTTTGTCGTGGCTTCTTGGTTCAATGTGAATTTATTTTTGAACACCAACCATCTCGTTATGCTAATGATGGGGCCAAGATAGCCTTTATGTTTTCCTTATTTTCTGGACCTGCCCTTAAATGGGCCACTTCCGCCCTTAGCAAGCCTACGGGGTGTAAAGCTAATTATTCTGCGTTTCGCAAATAATTTTTGGCTGTTTTTGATCATCCCACGGATGGAAGAGATGCTGCAGCTAGGCTTCATTCCCTCAGACAGGGTCACCGCTCCGTGGCTAAATACACCCTAGAATTCCGCACTTTGGCAGCTGAGAGTGGTTGGGATGACAGGGCTCTTTTGAGTGCCTACAGGAGAGGCCTTAATGAAAATATAAAGGATGGATTGATGCGTGACAGGCCGTCTTCTAGTCACGAGCTAATTGAACTAGCCCTCTTGTTGATCAGCGACTTTCAGAAAGAGAAGCGGAGAGAGAGAGCGACTTCGGCAGCACGAATAGGGCAAGACCTCCTCGTTCTACCAGCTGGGACCTCACGAGACAGACAGGCCAAGTTAATCCATGTCCTAGTCCTTCCCCAGAACCCATGCAGATAGGGAGATCTCAACTTTCCTTCGAGGAACGGGAACGGAGGTTTCAACGACGCCTATGTTTATACTGTGGTATGGCGGGCCATCATATTCGCAACTGCCCATCTCGGCCAAAAGATCGGGCTCACCAGTCAAGGGGATACTGGTGAGCCATACTACAATCCCCACAATCTTTTCCAGGCAAACCCCGAGTACGCTGTTCCCTGCTACCTTGTCTTGGGAAGATAGGACACTATCAGTAGAGGCCTATGTGGACTCCGGAGCCGACGAGAGTTTGCTCGACTTAAGGTATGCCACAGAATCTGGTATTCCGTTAATTTCCTTAGAGAATTTTGTGTCTGCCCAAGCCTTAGATGGTCACCCTTTAGGGCCTATCAAACACCGCACTAAACCTTTATCCCTTACCCTTTCTGGTAACCATACAGAGACCATCATCTTCTGGGTCCTGGATGCGCCGGTAGCCCCCCTTGTCCTCGGCCGATCATGGTTGAGTCTACATGACCCCCACATTTCCTGGTCCACTGGCAAGATACTGGCCTGGAGCAACCACTGTCATGCTAACTGTCTCCGTTCTGCTGTTATACATTCCGAAAGACCCAGATCGATATCTCCCCCTGTTGACCTGTCCCAAGTCCCGGAGATATATCATGATCTAGCCACAGTTTTCAGTAAGGATCAAGCACTGTCACTTCCACCCCACAGACCATACGACTGCGCTATTGATCTTATTTCCAACGCAGTTCTTCCATCCAGTCGACTATATAACCTTTCCCTTCCTGAGAAGAAAACTATGAGGGACTACATCTCCGAGTCCCTGGCCTCTGGTATAATCAGACCATCCAAGTCACCTGTGGCCGCTGGATTTTTTTTTGTCAGCAAGAAGGATGGATCCCTTCGGCCATGTATTGATTACCGTCAACTTAACAGCATCACTGTAAAGAATAAATATCCGTTACCCCTACTCAATTCATCTTTTGAACCCCTCACTCCGGCCACCATATTTACCAAACTGGATCTACGCAACGCCTATCATCTGGTACAAATCAGGGAAGGAGATGAGTGGAAGACTGCCTTCAATACTCACTTAGGGCATTTTGAGTATAGGGTCATGCCTTTTGGTCTGACCAATGCTCCTACAGTTTTTCAAGCCCTAGTTAACGACATCCTCAGAGACATGATAGACCGTTTTGTTGTCGTTTACCTGGATGACATCCTTATCTTCTCCAAGAATCTTCAGGAGCATCAACATGTCCGTCTCGTCCTACAACGCCTTCTGGAGAACCGTCTGTTCGTCAGAGCCGAGAAATGTGAGTTCCACTCTTCTTTTGTTGATTTCTTGGGATTTGTGATTGAAAAAGGACATATTAAGGCTGATCCAAAAAAGGTGAAGGCAGTGGTGGACTGGCCTCAACCCTCTACTCGCACTGAGTTGTGACGCTTCCTTGGATTTGCCGGATTCTACAGGCGATTCATTAAGGACTTTAGTAAGTTGGCCGCACCTCTTCATGCACTTACCTCTACCAATGTCCCCTTCCAGTGGAACCGTGAAGCAGGAATGGCGTTCTGGTGTCTCAAAAGAAGTTTCGTCTCTGCACCCATCCTCGTTTATCCAGACACGGACAGCCCGTTCATTGTTGAGGTGGACGCCTCCGATTCTGGTATAGGTGCAGTTCTCTCCCAACGCTCCAAGCAGGATAACAAGGTCCATCCATGTGCTTTCTTCTCCCGACGCTTATCACCTGCTGAACGCAATTATGATGCTGGGAATTGGGAATTGCTCGCTGTACACGAGGCATTGAAGGAGTGGAGACATTGGCTAGAGGGAGCTAAGTACCAATTCCAGGTCCTCACGGACCACCGCAATTTGCTGCGTGTCCGGTCGGCCAAAAGACTGAACGACAGACAAGCACGATGGTCCCAATGTTTTAGTCACTTCAATTATATTCTTTCTTTCAGACCGGGCTCCCGTAATACCAAGGCTGATGCCCTCTCCCGTCAGTTCTCAGAGGAAACCATTGACGATATCCCGGAGGAGACTATCCTTCCTCCCTCCAAAATTATTGGCATGGTCACATGGGAAGTGGAGGGCCTGGTCAAGGAAGCCCTGAGAGTAAGTCCTGGACCCAAGGGAGGACCTCCCAACAGACTCTTCGTCCCTCGTGAGTTACGACCTCGGGTTCTGGACTGGGGACATTCCAGTGTTTTCACCTGCCATCCGGAATTTCAGCGTACCCTATCCTTCATCCGCCGGCGGTTCTGGTGGCCATCCATGGCCAATGATACCCGTGAGTTCATTGCTGCTTGTAGCACTTGTGCACGTAATAAGCCTTCCCACAGACCGCCGGCAGGACTATTGCTTCCCCTTCCTGTTCCCAGTCGCCCTTGGTCACACATATCTCTGGACTTCATCACTGGTTTTCCACCTTCCCAAGGTAACACCACTATTCTCACCATTATTGACCGTTTTTCTAAAGCCTTCCCACAGACCGCCGGCAGGACTATTGCTTCCCCTTCCTGTTCCCAGTCGCCCTTGGTCACACATATCTCTGGACTTCATCACTGGTTTTCCACCTTCCCAAGGTAACACCACTATTCTCACCATTATTGACCGTTTTTCTAAAGCCGCACACTTCATTCCTCTACCTAAACTTCCATCTTCTGCCGAGACTGCTGATCTTCTCACAACCCACATAGTCAGGCAACACGGCATTCCTGTGGACATCGTCTCGGACCGTGGTCCCCAGTTCACCTCTCGGGTGTGGCGGAACTTTTGCAAGGGAATTGGGGCCAAGGTCAGTCTTACCTCTGGTTACCACCCTCAAAGTAACGGTCAAGCAGAAAGAGCCAATCAAAGTGTTGAGACCATGCTACGGTGCATATCTGCCAGACAACCATCCTCGTGGTGCAAGTTTCTGCCATGGGTCGAATTTGCTTACAATTCCTTGAAGAGTTCGGCTACCGGATTGTCACCTTTTGAGTGCTCCTTAGGTTACCAACCACCTATGTTTCCTCAACAGGAGCTTGAAGCTGCAGTTGCCTCTTCCCGTACACACATCAAAAGATGCCATCAAGTTTGGAAAGCCGCCCGGGCTTCTCTAATCAGGTCCTCTGAAAGGATGTGCCGCAGTGCTAATCAGCGACGCATCCCGGCTCCCTCGTATTCTCCGGGTCAACAAGTTCTGCTACGGGCTAAAGATCTTCATCTTGAGGTACCATCTCGAAAACTCGCACCCAGATTTGTAGGACCATACACTATAGAGGCCATAATAAACCCCGCTGCGGTTACACTTTCTTTACCTCCCTCAGTCAAGCGACATCCCGTGGTCCATGTTTCACAGATCAAACCAGTTACTACTTCCCCACTTTCTTCACCTGATCCCACCCCCCCTCCCAGGATTTTGGACAACGGGGACCCCGTTTGGACCGTTAAGGATATTCTCGGGGTCCGTCGGCAAGGAAGGGGGTTAGTTTATTTAGTTGACTGGGAGGGTTATGGGCCTGAACATAGGTCTTGGGTTCCTGCCTCCTACCTTGCTGACCCATCACTACTGGAAGACTTCTATCGGGCAAATCCAGGAGCTCTTCGGCGCTCGTCGGGGGTCTCGCATAAGGGGGGGCACTGTCATGACACAAGCACAGTCCGTTCCTCCCTCATCTGCGGGAGCACTCAGCAGCTCCACTCTGAGTACGTCCAGACACGCCCCCACACGCGCTGCGCAGACCGCACCCACACGCGCTGTGCAGACCGCACCCACATGCCGCCGCAGCTGGAGACAATCATCAATCAAGACACCTGGCAGTGATTACGGACGACAGGATAAAGAGCCTCGCCGCTGACTACTCCTCGTCGGAACGTTACTTTGCTTGCAGTAAGCTCACGTCTCTGACTTCCCACCAGTGTTCTTCTCCTGTGCTTGTTTCTTCGTACCTTGTTTTTGATCTCCTTCGTCTCTTCTTCCTCCCACAGTCCCCGTCTCAGCTCCCGCTGTCATATTCCCCTGAATCCTGTTTGCCCTCCTGATTAATCGACACCTTGCCTGGACTTTGGACGCTCTCTCCTGCACTACGACCCCGCTTGGACCCCCGGACCTCTTTGCCTTCTCACCCTGGATTTGGACGCCACCATTCAACATGCATGACAACACCCCTTACGGTATCTTTATATATTAATTCCAGCACATAAATTACATTCAAACACATAGTAGCATACACACCCTACGTAATCATAAATCACTCAATAAATACATTGAGTTTATACATCTGCTGTTGTGCCGTCTCTTTCCCCCCGTCTAAGACATAACAGGGTCAACCCCAATACCTACTCAAATAGGAATGCAGCAACACACATTAAACTCACAGTCAACTGAATTAAATAAAACAATACACCTAACTAATGCAACCTAAATTAAAATACATCCGAATACGGTTTTGGCCAGAATATAAGATGGCCAAGCCTTTTCCATGACCGTTTTTTGTGAGACGTTTCTAAAAAGTCAAAGATTTAAGTAAAAAATGTTTTAAAACATGTTTTCATTACTAGATCACAATAAAAATTATATTATTTTACTTAACTGCACTACAGTTATTTTATGACTCTGCTTCATTGTAAACTAGGGGTGTAACGATTAATCGATTTATATTCCTAAGATTCCATTACATTGATCCGTGCTCGGCCAATTTCCCTTTCCCAAAATAGGTATGGATCCAACATCGTTTTGAAATGAAATTGATCAGTTTCATCCACACTAAAACAAGGAAAACATTTAAGAACGACAGACTTTATATGAAGTTTAACACTTTTAATTATAAGTTAAACGAGTCTGTCTGCCCGTCAGGCGGGAAAACAAGAATGGCGGATAGCTACGGTGGCTGAGAAAGCTCACAATCAATACCAATGCAACAAGATAAAATCGTAAATTACAACACAACAACTTTCAGCTACAGCACAATTGCAAAAGCCACAACAAATACATGTGACACAACACAATATTATAAAGCCCCATCACAACTTTAAGCCATAAAGGCGCGACGGACACAATCGAAGTGGCAGCGGATCAAGTTACCAACTTCCTATATTAGTATAATTGAAAAAGTAAAAATGTATTATTTACAACTGAAAAAGTGGTCGCACTTCACTTACTTTTCCAACTTCGTTCATTACACTGTTTTCAACTTTCCGTCTCAAAAAGTTGCTGAAACTTGTCCGCTGTCACTGCAGTTTTGTCTTTGAATTGTCGAGTTTGGCGCATAGTTGCTGTGTTATGCATTGCGTTGTGGCGTTTGCATGTGTTTTCTTTTCTCTGCTATCGTAGCTGTTTATTAAAATGAGAGTAGTAGCAGGTCAAACTACTTCTCATTTAACCTGTAAATATTTGGTCGCACTTAATTGTTTATAATAATTGATTTTGTATTATTTCTGTATTGTAAAACATCAGCAAGAGTAGCGGGTTAACCTACTGTTATTTCAACCTGAAGAGATGTTGGTTGTACTTTATTTTTGATATTAATATTATATGATTTTTTGTTGAAAAACAAAAGCAGAAGTAGCAAGTACATCTACTGTTAAAATGTTGGTTACTGTACTTTTTTCAAAATTTGCTTCAATTTGAAAATGAGTGCAGAAAATATTTCCTCTTTTTAATTCAACCAAAAGTGTTCTTCGCACTTTATTCAAATAATATGTAAACGCATTGGCCATTAAAGGCCTACTGAAACGCACTACTACCGACCACGCAGTCTGATAGTTTATATATCAATGATGAAATCTTAACATTGCAACACATGCCAATACGGCCGGGTTAACTTATAAAGTGCAATTTTAAATTTCCCACTAAACTTCCGGTTGAAAACGTCTTTGGATGATGACGTATGCGTGTGACGTAATCAGTGAAACAGAAGTATCGGTACCCCATTGAATACAATACAAAATAGCTCTGTTTTCATCTCATAATTCCACAGTTTTCTGGACATCTGTGTTCGTGAATCTTTTGCAATTTGTTTAATGAACAATGAAGACTGCAAAGAAGAAAGTTGTAGGTGGGATCGGTGTATTAGCGGCTGGCTACAGCAACACAACCAGAAGGACTTTGACTTGGATAGCAGACGCGCTAGCCGACGCTAGCCGACGCTAGCCACCGACCGCACGGATGATCGTGGTGAAGTCCTTCGTCCTTCCTTTGATCGCTGGAACGCGGGTGAACACGGGTGTTGATGAGCAGATGAGGGCTGGCGTAGGTAGAGCGCTAATGTTTTTATCATAGCTCTGTGAGGTCCCGTTATACTAAGTTAGCTTCAATGGCGTCGTTACCAACAGCATTTTTAAGCTTCGCCAAGCTGGAAAGCATTAACCGTGTATTTACATGTCCCTGGTTTAATAGTATTGTTGATCTTCTGTCTATCCTTCCAGTCAGGGATTTATTTATTTTGTTTCTATATGCAGTTAAGCACGATGCTATCATGTTAGCTCCGTAGCTAAGTTAGCTTCAATGGCGTCGTTAGCAACAGCATTTTTAAGCTTCGCCAGGCTGGAAAGCATTAACCGTGTATTTACATGTCCCTGGTTTAATAGTATTGTTGATCTTCTGTCTATCCTTCCAGTTAAGGATTTATTTATTTTGTTTCTATATGCAGTTAAGCACTTTAGCTCCGTAGCTAAAGTGTTTCGTCGATGTATTTTCGTGGAGATAAAAGTCACTGTGAATGTCCATTTCGCGTTCTCGACTCTCATTTTCAAGAGGATATAGTATCCAAGGTGGTTTAAAATACAAATCCGTGATCCACAATAGAAAAAGGAGAGAGTGTGGAATCCAATGAGCCAGCTTGTACCTAAGTTACGGTCAGAGCGAAAAAATATATGTCTTGCACTGCATTCTAGTCCTTAACTCTAACGTACCTCATCCACAAATCTTTCACCCTCGCTCAAATTAATGGGGTAATCGTCGCTTTCTCGGTCCGAATCGCTCTAGCTGCATTGAAAACAATAGGAAAATATGAAGAGGCTATCAACTGACTACGTCACGCTACTTCCGGTAGGGGCAAGGCTTTTTTTTATCAGATACCAAAAGTTGCGATCTTTATCGTCGTTGTTCTCTACTAAATCCTTTCAGCAAAAATATGGCAATATCGCGAAATGATCAAGTATGACACATAGAATGGATCTGTTATCCCCGTTTAAATAAAAAAATGTCATTTCAGTAGGCCTTTAATTGTTGTTTACTTGCTTGTTTGTATTGATTAATATATCAATTCATTAAAATAACAGGAATATTGAAAACTACACCTACATTGTCCAGTATTTATTTCACAGTCCCACTGATTCAGTAACTTTTTAGCCAAACATTCTACCAATTTCAACTCATTGAATAGTTTCAGATGGTATCGTTTAAAAAAAATGGTATCTTCCCTAAATAGTATCGGCAACCACAAATTCTGAATCGAATCAAACTGTTGATAAAACGAATCGTTACAGCCTTGTTGTATGCTATTATCTTTCAATCACAACTCCTTATTATGCAATGGAAATTGTTTCTTCTATCGTCCCTTTCCCATTAATAACTAACTAAATGAGCTGGGGGGGAGAAAAATCAATAGTGACTACTATGGGGGGCGTAGAATATTCGAAAAGGGAGGCTCCAGTTACAAGTCTCTCGGATTTTGATGTTTTTGTGCGTGTATAAAATACTGTAGCTTTTGCGCGGGTGTTGAAAGGACGACGAGGAGATTGTTGATCAACAATCAAAAGATCTACAGCCGACTGACTTGACTTGCAGACCGCTCCAGCAACACTCTCACTCCCTACCTTGTTACCGTCATTATACATTTACAGACCTCAGACTGTTGGAAAATAGAACTTCAGCTGGGACGACTAGCCAAGGACGGACCACGGGAAGACCATTGTTTATGGCCTATGCACCAGAAAGGACGAAAGGCCTATTGATTTAATTACATAATTTATTTTCTGCTAATGTTTGAACTTCAACAAGGTAGTTAATTCTAATTTTATATTGAGTATTTTGTATCATGAGCCTTATATTGTATTGTGAGTTGACTATGTTGTTATATACCTAGCAAATACCCTTTTCAGTACTGAAATAAAGTACACTGAATGTCTGAGAATTTTTATAGGCAATGGTGATTCATACAGTAATTAGGCAGCAGTTAAATGGTTTGTTACTAAAGGGGCCTCAAGCGGTTCTCCTCAACAGATGTGAAATAATTACGTAGCTGAAATTTTTTCATTGTACTCTCTAGGATAAATGCAGTGATTCTGACCAAATCATTTGTTGTGTTGATGCAGATTTTAATCTAAACTGAAAAACATCAGTTATCTCTCAGGCACTGAGGATATTGAAAGTCAGAAAGGTGTGCATACAAGTTCAGATATCCTGGTTTGGGCAAAAAAAATACTTTTCTCTCTTATCATTTTTGTCTGGCTCTATAAAGAAAAGAATGTGACTGAGCAAAAGCACAAAACTCTCTCACAATTAGAGATATATGCACTGCCTTTCTCTGAATTCTAAGCAGGTTTTTCCATTGGTGAAATTCCTGATGATCTGAGCTGGGTGGAACGTGCGCCGAGTGCTGATGTGGATAAGCCAGCACACCAACAGACAAGCTTCAGTGGGGCAGCCACAGAGAATTATGTGTAAGAAAGGCTGCAGATTAGAATTTCCCAAAAGATGACATGAGACGGCATCCTTCTGTGTATTGATCAATCTAGCAAGTTATCAAATGTCCAGCTTCTTCACATGTTGTTTTTGACTTATGAATGATGTGTGAGGCACAGCTGCAACACAACATTTAGAACCATATACTGCATCCCAGACTATTGTATACCGCTTTTCCTTATTAGGTCATTTGGAGACTATCCCAGGTGACTTTGACTGAAAGACAGCGTACACCCTGGACTGGTCGCCAGTCAATCACAGGGCACAAAGAGACGAACATACACTCACATTTGCACGTACGGACAATACAGAATCTCCACTTCTTAACCTAACATGCATATTTTCGGGATGTAGTCTCCTAAATCCCATACTAATAGGAGAAAGCTGGAAAAGCCCGACATAACCTTCACAATCACTCGGCGAACATGCAAACTTCACACAGAGAATAATCGTGAGCCAGATATGCTAACTACGTGTGACTCTACCGCAAACTAAAATACTTTTATTTTTAGTTATTGGTTCGGCTTTGCTTTGTCACTTCTATTGTTCCCTTTCAAATGAATATGTTTTTGATTATTAGCAAAATGCTTGCCACAAAGCAATGTCTAATAATTGACTCTACGAGATTTAATGTCAAGTTCAGGGACCTCTGTGGTGTGCATTTGAGCAATATTTCCGAAAAATTGGACCCGATCCATCTTATTTTTTAAGCCATTTTGAAATAAATATCATTCCAATAGCCATTATATAAAAAAAGTAAGTGATCTCGGTCAGCAAAAGTAAATAAACATAACCCATGTTCAAAGGGAGCCTGGAAGCATCACCTTCTCCCCAAAAACTAACTTTACTGTTAATTTGATGATGGCTCTAAGGTGGGTAGAAGAGTCTTTCATTCAGAAACACCTTTAACCCTCAATCCTTCCCAAGCCTAAATGATGGATGATCTGGTATCAAGGTCAGGACACAGGTTGTGTGCCCACATTAACTGCCTTCTTCTACTGATACACTGGCAGACTCTAGGGCCTGAAAGGCTCCTATTGGTCCAGATGGAAGCTAGAGCAGACTGGTTGTGACAAATGCAGTGGTTGTGACTTTCTAAGCGTATGTCACATGATGTATGCAAAAGTATGGTCAGAAATTATTCATCTAGTTTTGTTATGATAGAAACAATAGTCATTGAAGACAAATAAATAAGCGAAAATTTGTTGAACAGTTGTGGTTTACCTGACACATGAAACGTGATGAATTGGGGAGGTGCACTATACACTTTAGCCGCCAGATGGCAGTAGAGTCTTGACTATTTTAAAATGTCTCTTGTGGCAATTCCAACTTTCAGCAGACTGCTTTGCAAAATGATTACCCAGCCTCCCCACTTTCTCTCACGCGAGATCTACCCAGGAATGGGGCCATTTGAATCCCTTATCTACTGTCAACCACATGTGTGATGTAATGTAAACTTAAAAACTTGGGTCGTCAAACAATTATTTGCATTTTGTCTAGTTAACTCAAAATTATAAGGCGGATGCAAGACTTCAACTACCAATGCCCAAATGGAACCAAAACACGTAAGTACCGTATTTTCCTGACTATAGAGCGCACAGACATATAAGTGGCACCCACTAAATTTTAAAAGAAAAATATATTTTTCCATATAGTCGCACCCACTAAATTTTAAAAGAAAAATATATTTTTCCATATATCAGCCGCACCGGACTACAAGCTAGAGATATTTCCGATATGAGCATACTTGCCAACCCTCCCGTTTTTAGCGGGAGAATCCCGATATTCAGCGCCTCCCCCGACAACCTCCCGACAGAGATTTTCTCCCGACAAACTCCCGGTATTCAGCCGGAGCTGGAGGCCACGCCCCCAAAAAAAAAAAGTCTGCCGCAGCTGCGATTGGACCTGACCAGCCTCCGGGTACAAGTACTGGAGTACCAATTGCTTGCCAGGGAAGATCTTCCCCAGGAAGCAAGGATTGACCGGTTTTGGGCCATGCTAGGGAGAGATGGAAGATTCCACACTCTCATGCATTTGATGAAAGCACTTTTGTGCGTGCCACACAGCAATGCATCATCAGAGAGGGTGTTCAGCATGGTTAGAAAAATAGTGACAGAGAATAGAAAGAGGATGGACAATTCAACCCTTAACAAAGCATTGTACTTTCAAGTACAACAATGAGTAGATGAGTGTTGTGTGTGTGTGTGTGTGTGTATATGTGTAAATAAATGAACACTAAAATTCAAGTATTTCTTTTATTTATATATACATATATATATATATATATACAGTGTATATATATATATATGAAATACTTGAGTTGGTGAATTCTAGCTGTAAATATACTCTCCTCTTAACCACGCCCCTAACCACGCCCCCACACCAACCACGCCCCCCCCCCACCCCCGACCAAGCCCCCCCCCCCCCCCCCCACCTCCCTATATTGGAGGTCTCAAGGTTGGCAAGTATGGATATGAGTTATTTACACAGTAATAGTCTGTAAATATTTATTTACATACCTTAATTGTTTCCAAACTGGGCCCTGTAAAACAGCAGTTAAACGGCTGATCAAACAAAACAGAAGTCCTTGCCATGGACCTACTAGCTGCAGAAGTTAGCTCTCCAATCAGCTAAACAGACTCTATAACTACGGTAACGTCTTGGTGAGTTTACTAAGGAATTTGTGAAACTGACACAATACAAAAATATTCCCAGTGTAAGTTAATAATACTAACACAGACGCCTGTAAATGTCTTAGCATATTAGCTAATGCAAAGGACGCTAGCATCATTACATTACGATAGCACGTACAAATATGCATGAAAACACTACTACAGATATCATGGTTTAGTATGTATAAACAGTTTTAGTTATGTTGTAAAACATACAAACGTTGCTTAGAGAACGCTATGTACGACTAGAAGACTGTACAGTATTCCGGTTGAAAAAAAAAAAAAAAGCAGTACCGATAAATGGAAGAACTCTGCAGCACCTGCAGTTAGCAAATTTGTCTAAAAGATGGCACTATAGCACAAACAATAAAACACTCTGTCCGTATTTTTGCTTGTTTTTTTTTTCTATACAATTATTTTTATTATTGCCGTCAGCCAAAAAAATCCATAAATTAGCCGCTCCGTCTGTTAAGCAGCAGGGTTCAAAGCGTAAGAAAAAAGTAGCAGCTTATAGTCCGGAATTTACAGTAAAGTATGCCTTTGCATGAAGACAAGAAGGCAAAACGAATATAATTTATATATGTATATCTACGCTAGAGGTGGGAATGTTTGGGCACCTCACAATTCGATATAATTCCGATTCTTGGGTGACAACTCCATTCAGAATCGATTCTCAATTGAACTTGATTAAGAAACAATTCAAACCGATTTACTCAATGCATTATTTGGCATAGCAATTATAATAAAACAATTTCAAAACATCCATCCATCCATCCATCCATGGATGGATGGATGGATGGAATTTCAAAACAGGTTACATGTCGCAAAACATTTTGATTCGGAAAAAAAACAACAACAACATTTTAACAGCAAATAAAAATAAATTGTTGTAAGTTATGAATTGATTAGGAATCAGGTAAATAACAATTAGAACCCCCCTAATGTACGCATATGAGTTGTTAAAGTATTTGTGTTTGTGTGGACATTGTCTAAGTAGGCAACTTCCTGGTTGATAGAGGATGACAAACAGACGGTATGATTCTAGGAGTTGGACCCTTTCCTTGACTACATCGTGAAACAAATAATATTACATTCCTGAATAACCCCCATAATCCAGATCCTCACGCGAAAAAACCTGATTCTTGAAAGTGAGTCCTTATACTCCAACTTCTAGGTAGTTCTTATCGTCTGGCTGGTCCTCTTTATATAAAACAAAAGGTGCAAAAACTATAGCGCTAAACCTTGACGCTTGCTAATCTGAAAGTTGAGCTAAGGACCCGTGCGGTATCATACATGCTGCCAGTTTGAACATGGAAGGTTGTTGCAACATTAAAGTGTATTTTTCTCCAAGGTCAAATCCTGAGCTCTGGGGCGTTCGACTTTAGAGGTTCCACTGTAGTGTATGTTTTGGTTTCTAGCAACTGTTTGAGTGACAAGAGTCTTTTTCCTCACCAAGTGGAAGTTTGGAGGGACGATCGACTGGATTTGATTTCGAGGAACTCGCTTGCTGGCAGGCAGCTTTGATTTTGAAAGAGCTAAACTGCTCAAGGCAAATATTTCACCTAGCTCTGACAGACAACGCCTTAATGCTTCAGCGGCAAAGTGATTTCAGAGTGCGATGCGTAATCATTTTCACAAATAAATGTTGCTAAGGTTGATGTAACTTTGCTGCCAAAACCTTGAGCTGTACTTGAGTGTGTGACAACTCATTCAGGATTAGGAAAGAGTGTTGTCTTAACATGTGTCAACCTGCATCGTGCACAGAATCCTACAAACTCCGTTTCCATATGAGTTGGGAAATTGTGTTAGATGTAAATATAAACGGAATACAATGATTTGCAAATCCTTTTCAACCCATATTCAATTGAATGCAATACAAAGATAATATATTTGATGTTCAAACTCATAAACGTTTTCTTTTTTGGAAATAATAATTAACTTAGAATTTCATGGCTGCAACACGTGCCAATGTATTTGGGAAAGGGCATGTTTACCACTGTGTTACATGGCCTTTCCTTTTAACAACACTCAGTAAACGTTTGGGAACTGAGGAGACACATTTTTTAAGCTTCTCAGGAGGAAATTCTTTTCCATTCTTGCTTGATGTACAGCTTAAGTTGTTCAACAGTCCGGGGGTCTTCGTTGTGGTATTTTAGGCTTCATAATGCGCCACACATTTTCAATGGGATACAGGTCTGGACTACAGGCAGGCCAGTCTAGTACCCGCACTCTTTTACTATGAAGCCACGTTGATGTAACACATGGCTTGGCATTGTCTTGCTGAAATAAGCAGGGGCGTCCATGGTAACGTTGCTTGGATGGCAACATATGTTGCTCCAAAACCTGTATGTACCTTTCAGCATTAATGGCGCCTTCACAGATGTGTAAGTTACTCATGCCTTGGGCACTAATACACCCCCATACCATCACAGATGCTGGATTTTCAACTTTGCGCCTATAACAATCCGGATGGTTCTTTTCCTCTCTGGTCCGGAGGACACGACATCCACAGTTTCCAAAAACAATTTGGAATGTGGACTCGTCAGACCACAGAACACTTTTCCACTTTGTATCAGTCCATTTTAGATGAGCTCAGGCCCAGCGAAGCCGACGGCGTTTCTGAGTGTTGTTGATAAACGGTTTTCGCCTTGCATAGGAGAGTTTTAACTTACACTTCCAGATGTAGCGACCAAATGTAGTTACTGACAGTGGGTTTCTGAAGTGTTCCTGAGCCCATGTGGTGATATCCTTTACACACTGATGTCGCTTGTTGATGCAGTACAGCCTGAGGGATCGAAGGTCACAGGCTTAGCTGCTTACGTGCAGTGATTTCTCCAGATTCTCTGAACCCTTTGATGATATTACGGACCGTAGATGGTGAAATCCATAAATTCCTTGCAATAGCTGGTTGAGAAAGGTTTTTCTTAAACTGTTCAACAATTTGCTCACGCATTTGTTAACCAAGTGGTGACCCTCGCCCCATCCTTGTTTGTGAATGACTGAGCATTTCATGGAATCTACTTTTATACCCAATCATGGCATCCACCTGTTCCCAATTTGCCTGTTCACCTGTGGGATGTTCCAAATAAGTGTTTGATGAGCATTCCTCAACTTTATCAGTATTTATTGCCACCTTTCCCAACTTCTTTGTCACGTGTTGCTGGCATCAAATTCTAAAAAGTTAATGATTATTAGCACAAAAAAAATAAAAATGTTTATCAGTTTGAACATCAAATATGTTGTCTTTGTAGCATATTCAACTGAATATTGGTTGAAAATGATTTGCAAATCATTGTATTCCGTTTTTATTTACATCTAACACAATTTCCCCACTCATATGGAAACGGGGTTTGTACTTAGACTGTCAAATATGGGGAAACAAGAGTTTAAAAAGATAAAACTAAGGCAAACGGGATAGCTCAAAAAAGTTATTTATTTGCCTGTAGCGTCACTGTGTCTTTATGCACCACTACCTCTTAAAGCACAGTCGCCGTGTTCTCGACCAAGGTCTTTGCAAGGTGAACGGTAATTGCTGAGGGAGGATTTAACCTGACATGGGAACAAAGCAACTCTTTTGTTTTACTGAGACAACACACCTTTTCTCTGAGATGGAACGGTGATCTAGACATGAACCTGAAACATGAATGCTGTAGAATACGTAGGTTGTGCTCAGGTGTTTTTTTTTTCAAGCACCAGTAGTGAGGCAGCTGCTCATTAAAGTATGTTTACAGTATGTGCATTACAGAAAAACAAACATGTTTGAATTAGGTCAATTGAGTTTAAAATACATGTAAGTACCTTAATGGTATTTTTTAAAGGCTTCCTGGCTGAGCGAAATGATCGAAGCTAAAACTTTATGCCGCACTCAATTTGCTTGCGTGTTGGCACGGCAAGGTCCATGTCCATCAGCGGGCCTCCCAACACCCCCCATGCCCCCCATCTCGGAACATCCTACCAACATACAGATTCAGATTCCTCGTCCAAACAACGGCAATCTATTTAATGTAAATGTGACATCCTTATTCTTGCTAATCGGTCAATAAAATAGAAATAAATCATACATAAAAGCGCGTAATTTCCCTTTCTCACCGTAAAGTGGGAGGGGCATAAGTGAGCTGGTAAGGGCTCGTCACTGCTCTTTCTACAGAGAGGAAAAGCCACCGCCAGCGGGGTTTAAAATTGTTTTCATTAAAATAAACAAACAACAGCGTCACTGTGTCAGCAAGACTCAGCAACAAGTGAGATGGAATAAATAAATTTTTCTGCTGAATAAATGAATGAATCTGGCTGCCAAGATGGAGAAACTTCTCAAAACAGAAGGTAATCTTACTTTCATAAAGTACCACGTTTTCTTGGAGAAGGATAGGCCCATTAACATTGAATACAAATAATGAAAAGACAACAAATGTTTAACTTTATACAAATAAATTAATAGGATCAAGTATTTCCATTTTCTTTTAATGATTTTTTTTATACCAAATATTAATTATTTCCTTTTGTTGTGTGTGTTATCCTCTTAATGAGAAATTTGTATTAACATTGATTAGAGCACAATATTTTGACATTTAAAAAAATAACTAAGGGAGTCAATGCCTCAAAAGCCATGAACCTCACCACCAACACTGGTATACTCTGTCTGTAATTGTTTCTTAATATGTAAAACTTAATATAACATTTGTTTCATAACCAAGAAAGGCATATTACAAGGTGTCAAACTCATTTTAGCTCTGGGGCCACAAAGGAAAATCTATTCCCAAGTTGGCCGAACTGGTATAATCATGGCATGAAAACTTAAAAATAAAGACAACTTAAGGTGTTTTTTTACACTTACATGTTGCTGTTAATAGTAGTCTATTTTCATTTGTCTTGATTTATACTTTCTGAATAAATGATGTGATAATATGCATCAGTCAAATACGTGGAATTGAGTCTGGCAGAGTTTTAAAATGCTCCTATTGGTGTTAATTTTTAATCTATCAGAAGATGGAATAAATTATCATATCAAAATCAAATTATGGGGTGTTATTATTGTAATTTACTAATTATCCTCAACTGATGTACTGCATCATCCACAACAAAACTTGTGAATTTGGACTCATTTCATTCATCAAACATGAAGTTAGGAGGGGAAACATATTATTTCAGCATATTTATGTGCACCCAGATAATGGGTCCCCAGTCCTCTATCTTAACCGGGCACATAGCTTTGCCCCCTGTGAAGTCATGCGCGCTCTTGCGGCAGGGGATACAAAAAATTCCTTTTGTGACCTTCAGTGGACACATTGAGAACAGCAGTTTCTTTCATTCAAAAATGTAAACTCATTTCAAATCATCTCTCGGGCCGTACGTTTGACACCCCTGATTTAGAGAATCAAAGACAGGACTTTTTATAAGTACATCTATTCAGTTTTTCGCTATTTACTGGGCATCTTGGAACGCAAACTCTGCCGATAGCGGATATTTATCGTAAATCTCTAAACCCCGAATATAATACAAGCCATCTTTTTAAACTCATATTCAGGTCAATATAGTATTTGAAAGCTCTGACCTCAACCCCCATCAAACACCTTTGAGATAATCTTCTCATTTAACCTCAGTGACATCTGACCTCACAAATGTTCTTCATGATGAGAAATTCATGTAGCCACACTAAAATTCAACAAAGTCCTCCCAGAGGAATAAAAGCAAATATACGGTAGCTGCCAAAGAGGAGAACACTGATATTAAGTCCTATAGCTTTAGATTAGGAGGTCATAAACGCGTGTGTGTGTGTAGGTTTTGTGCACATATTGTCAGAAAAATATCTACATAATAAAAACGGTATTATTCTTATTTCTAAAAATGTTCATACTCACCACAAACACATATTAACCCTTTCAGTCCCAGCTGGTTAAAGAAAAACAGACTTTTTGTCACCAGTTATTATCGTGAATCGTAGAATCAGCGCTCCAATAATCATGTTTTTTATTGTAGTCTTAACTCAAGAGTCATTATACTAAGGATTGATTGAACTAACTCAGATCAGCTGAAACCCGACACACAGAGTTTCCCATCTTAGGGTAAATCAACTCACACTTCAGGTTTACACTCAAGAGTATTTTTTAACTTCCTTCCTTGAAGACCCCGCAGGGCTCTATCTTGAATTCGGTAATTTTATTCTGGGGATTGGATAGACTGTTAAGGATAATGTATAGCATTCTACTAACACATTCAAAACAGACAATGGTTATGTTTTTTTTAAGTCTGGATATATGCAGATCAGATGTGAAGGCAGAAGACAGAGGTTGTAAAATATTTAAAAAAAAACATCTGGGTTGCTGTGCTCTTGAAGTATATAAATAAAAGCATCTTGTGGCGGCACAAGTGTTTTCAAATGACCACACCTTACCGAAAAAACAGACAGATCAGTTGTGCCTAGTTGTCACATCTTTCAGCAACATTCAGAGCCACCTCAGCCCTGACGACCATTGTTTGTGGTGCAGAAAGCTATCAGAGGATCTGCACAAGATTAGGGCTGTTAACTGTTCCCCCTGTGGCTTCCTGTTTTGCCACAGGAATTCTTCTGGTGGGTGCAAAAAAATAAAAAATACAACAGCACAAAATTAGTCTTTAACTCCTTCGCAGATTTATCACAAAGACAGACAACATCTCCTTTCAAAAACAGTCACGGTCAGTTGTTAATGCTCGGGGTATAACGTCACACGTACTCGTATTTGGAATTTATCTAATTTCGGTACAGCTGTGTAACGATTTCCCACATTTGAAGTGAGGCACAGGAAATGCACCTCCCTTAAACCACAAAATCTAGGCTGACAAAATAAAACAAACCCTGACCTTAAAACTGAGGGACGGACCTGTGATGATGGCATACTGTTAAAGCACATTAGTTTGTGCTTGCATTTTGGTGTTAGGACCATGCTCTCATTCTACTTGACTTTCCCTTCCCATTATTACCCACATATTGTCTCCCTACCCTGCATCTAAATTGCAAATGGTAGACTGGCGGCGGAGCTCCTCAATGTCATTAGAGCTGACCCTGTGGATTAACCGGAGGGGAGCAAAGACGTTGTGCAGGAACTACAGATCAATAACGGAGCTTATTCTCTGGGCTCTTTGACTTCACTTTGGATTTAGATCAGTCTCACTGAAATATCCCCTCAACACATTTGCAAAAAGAATACAAGAATAGCAATATGACCCCGAGTTCTTCACCATATATTCGAAAAGCATTCATATTTCCATTTAACAAACTGCACTCCAATTACGGATTGTGTTTTCATCGCATTTCACAGTTCAGGGTAGTATGGAGGAGTGGTTAAGTATATTTTTACACTGATATCACATAAATAAACAGACATTAGGTCACAGTTATTTTAGTAAAGTCTAAGTAAATTACATACAAAGTGTGTGGAGTTTTCATGTTTTCCCCGTGACTGCGTGGGTTCCCTCCGGGTACTCCGGCTTCCTCCCACACCAAAGACATGCACCTGGGGATAGGTTGATTGGCAACACTAAATTGGCCCCATTGTGTGAATGTGAGTGTGACTGTTGTCTGTCTATCTCTGTCAGCCCTGCGATGAGGTGGCGACTTGTCCAGGGTGTACCCCGTCTTCCACCCGATTGTAGCTTCTTCCACCCGATTAAAGCTGAGATAGGCTCCAGCACCCCCTGCGATCCTGAAAGGGATAAGCGGTAGAAAATGGATGGATGGATGGGCAATAATATACAAAACGATATGATTTTAAAAAATAAAGTTTATCGAATTGATCATAAAATGTCAGGCTTTTATCCGCAATGTCCAACAGTCAGAAAGTCGTCCTCTCGGTAAATGATGAATTCATGAGGGTCAAGTGATTCCTTTTGGTCCATTTCAGCTGGAAATAACAATAAATGAATAATAAATGTCAGTCTTTATCTCAAGCCGACAACATGAACACGTCGCTTTAGCTTGTTAGCATTAGCATACTGTTCAGTCAAGTTGACTGAAACTAACTGTTTACTAAAGTAAACAGTTAATATTTGATGTTATTTACCTTCATTTCACTCGTGTACTGCCCCTTTTATTTCATATTTGTCCAACAAAGTCAGAGTAGTTAGCAACTGAGGTCGTCGCTTCAAGTCCGGCTTCATACTCCTTCGTGAATTCGTTTAAAAGAGTCCGTCCATTTCTCGTAGCTTCGCGCATTGATATTAAGTTCATAAACCAAAAATAAACAACAATCAACTGCGTATGGTTTAAAGCAGGGGTCACCAACCTTTTTGAAACCAAGGGCTACTTCTTGGGTACTGATTAATGCGAAGGACTACCAGTTTGATACACACTTAAATACATTGCCAGAAGTAGCCAATTTGCTCAATTTACCTTTAACTCTGTTATTATTAATAATTAATGATATTTATCTTTGTGGAAACACTGATCATCTTAATGATTTCTCACAATAAATATATATAGAAACAGATAAATATCAATATGCAACACTTTATTTTTATATTTTGTCTAAGTGCACATTTTTCAAATTGAACATTTTCAAATGATCACTTCTAAGACAGTCCTGTGAAATCACAATATCCCATTTTAACTAGCTAGCCACTAACATTTTTTAACAAATCATGAATTACTTTGCACCATGTTTGTACAAATAATAACTCATGTAAAATACAAAAGTAAACTCTCAAATTTTTAAATCATGTCACACTTTGAACTGGACACCAAATCTGTTATCTGTTTCTTTGTCAGTTAGTGGAAAGCCTGGCATTGCATGCTGTTAACTAGTGTGTTGTACTCTGGTGTGTAACTTGACACTGCAACTCTGAGTGAGTCTTGCAAATGTGCATCAGTGAGGCGTGTTCTGTGTTTGTTCTTCATGAAGTTCATGTCAGAAAAGGCTGATTCACAAAGATAAGATTTTTCCTCATTGTTTGCGGAACCTTCTTAATCTTTTGGACATATTTTCACAGCAATCTGGCCTTAAGCTTAATTATGATAAATGTAAAATGTTAAGGATCGGAAATCTAAAGGGAACGTCCTTTCGAATGGAATGCAAAGTGCCTGTTTTGTGGACAGATGGACCAGTTAACATACTTGGTGTTGTTGTCCCAGAAAATCTGGAAGATCTAGGCTCAGTAAATTATGATAATCGACTAAGAAAGCTGGACAAAATTATGCAATTATGGAAAGGGAAATCCCTAACCTTGTATGGTAAAATGTTTATTGCCAACTCGTTAATTATTCCTCAATTTATTTATTTGTTTTTGTCATTACCAGCTCCATCACAAAACTTTTTTAAGATTTATGAGCGGAGGGTCTTCGATTTTGTCTGGAACGGCAAACCAGAAACGATTAAAAGAAAGGTTTTGTACAAAGAGTATGAATATGGGGGCCTGAAACTTCTCAACCTTGAAGCTATGTGTCTGTCTTTAAAAGCATCAATTGTTCCAAAGATGTATTTAAACATTGAGTGGTACACAAATGTCCTGTTGGACAAAAAACATGTACTGTATCAAAAGAAATTGTATCCTTTTTTACAAGTGATCCCCTCCCAGAGAGTATGCTGGGAAACATGGCGGGGTTCATAAAGGAAACAATCCACTCATAAAGGTGTTTTCAATTTTATGTGCCAGAAAAAAGAGACAATATTTTGCAGCAGTTAATATGGATGAACTCTAATATTGTAATAGATGAAAAGCCTTTCTTTTGGAAAAATATGTTTGAAAGAGGAATCATTTTTGTCAATGATATTATCAATGAGAATGGTAAAATTATGAAGTATGATGAATTTAGAGCTATGTATGGTGATGCTTGCTCAAGCTTTTCATTTTATCAACTAACTGGAGTAATTGGGAAAAGATGGAAACAAATAATTAATTATGGAACTACTAAATTATTAGTTTGTAAACCTCTAATAAGAAATTCTAGTTGGCAAAAAGGAACTAAAATAAATAGAAAAATATATAATTTTTATTTAATAAAGAAATCTTTGAAGGCTGCCTCATACAACACAAATGGAAAATGGGAGGACTTTTTTGACTGCCCGTTGCCATGGGATGCCATATTCAAACTAATCTATAAAACCACTATCGATGTGCAAAATCGTTATTTTCAAATTAAAATTATTAATAACTTCTTACCCACAGGGAAAATGTTAAAATTATGGAATATGACAGAGTCAGATGATTGCCGATTTTGTTGTCAGGAGCCTGAATCCACCCTGCATTTGTTTTGGTATTGTCATATTGTGTCTTTGTTTTGGGTGGAAGTTGAAAAAATGTGTTTAAGGATTGGTTTGTTTATGAAGCTTGATGTGGTTTCTGTTATTTTAGGAGAGTTCATTGACAATCGTGATTTAGTCAATTTAATTATAGTACTCGGTAAAATGTTTATTTTTAAGACCAAAAACAGATATTCACTTAGTATTACTTTCTTTAAAACATTTATTCAGTATTTTCTAACTTTAGAAAGTTACATGGTTGAAAACGATAATGATGCCAAAAAACATTAAAAAAAAGATGAGAAGTCCTCAAAGGCTTATTTTGAAAGTATAATTATGTTTATAGATTATATGATATCTGTTGTTGTGTTCCCTAATTTGAGTGACCTGGACATAATCTGGACTGTACATAAATGCTTATTTTGAAAATGTAATTTTGTTTATAAATTATATGCAATCTGTTGTGTTCCCTAATTTTTCCTGTGTACATGAATGAAGGTGTGTGTTGCTGAGTCCGACTTGGACATTATCTGGACTGGGCCTGGTTTAAGAAACCCTTTAAACAAATCTAATTTCATTGACAACCTGGTCTGTTGAAGATAAGGCCCTTTTTTAAAAAATAAAATAAAATAAGATAAATAAATAAAAAAAAACATTTTCCTAGATAAAAAAGAAAGTAAAACAATATAAAAATAATTACATAAAAAATAGTAATTAATGAAAATGTTAGTGGACCAGCAGCCTATACAATCATGTGTGCTTCAGGGACTGTGTCCCTTGCAGATGTGTTGTCTATGTTGTGGGAACCAGAATATTGGTAGCAGAAAGAAATAACCCCTTTTGTGTGAGTGGGTGTGGATGAGTGTGCATGGGGGATGTTGTTTGGGTTGATGCACTGATTGAAAGTGTATCTTGTGTTTTTTCTATGTAGATTTAATTTAAAAAAAAACATTTTTTTTTTTTAGAACAGGCCCGCGGGCGACTCATTTGGTCCTTACGGGCGACCTGGTGCCCGCGGGCACCGCGTTGGTGACCCCTGGTTTAAAGACTACGGCTGAGTAAAACATTCCAAGATAGTTCTACCGCATACTTGCCAACCATATATATATATATATATATATATATATATATATATATATATATATATATATATATATATATATATATATATATATATATATATATATATATATATATATATATATATATATATATATATATATATATATATATATATATATATATATATATATATATATATACATTCATGTGTATTTTATTATATATATATATATATATACATATATGTAAATAAAGCACAGCACAGCCTTGGAAGGAGCGTAGGTATGGGCAGTGTAATATTCTGGGTTGGAGTCAATAACCAGGTGAGGTGACGAAGTTACGTCTCTTTATTTCATACTTCAGAACCGACTCCCACACTTGCCGTCAGGGTGCGTAATACAACGTAAACCACAGAACACTATACGCTATAGTGTTCTGTGGTTACTTTTTGGTTGGCCAAGCGGACGTGACGACAGGCTGTCCTTACTCAGGTCCGCACGGACCTGGAGGGGGCGTGCCTTCAGTCCGGCTGGAAATCGGGAGAAATTCGGGAGAATGGTTGTCCCGGGAGATTTTCGGGAGAGGCACTGAAATTCGGGAGTCTCACGGAAAATACGGGAGGGTTGGCAAGTATGTTCTACCGATCGGCGTTCTTTAGCACAAAAATACCCCACAAAAGTTCCTGCATGTTGAAAGCTCCTTTAGTTCTTCTTTCTCTCCCTTGTCAAGTTTGTTGGAATCAAAAATCCACAAGAAATGGGAAATAAACATGTCGCCGCGCATATTCTGATGGTGGTCGTGTGTTTAAAAAAAAAGTTTTAGGAACGCCCCCAACTGTGTTCAACCAATCAGCATTTTCAGCACAGATTGCCCCCAAAAAGGTTGTGGGTATCTTCCAAAAGTCCCACCTAGCAGGCAGGAACTCCAAAAAGTTCCTGAAGAACTAAATCTACCCAGTTAGTTTTTGGTGGAAACACAGGGGGGGACTTTATTTAGACTTAGACTTCCTTTTTATTGTCATTCAAATTTGAATTTTACAGTACAGATAAGAACAAAATTTCATTGCATTAGCTAATGGTAGTGCAGGATAAAAAATCAATAAGGTGCAGATATAAATAAATAGATTACTGTACAGATAAATATATTGCACTTTTTACACGTTTATGGATGTATGTTATATTGTCTTTATATTCCAGCGAGTTAATCCATTTTTGGGGGGAATTGAGGAGATTATTATGATGCGTTAAAGAGTCTTACGGCCTCTTGAACGCATCATAATACCTTCAATTCCCCCCAAAACCTGGGTAAATGGGAAAGTTCCTGTAAAAGTTCCTGCGGTGAAAAATCTAAGCTGAGGTCTTCATCATCATCATCCATCCATCCATCCATTTTCTACCGCTTATTCCCTTCGGGGTCGCGGGGGGCTCTGGAGCCTATCTCAGCTACAATCGGGCGGAAGGCGGGGTACACCCTGGACAATTCGCCACCTCATCGCAGGGCCAACACAGATAGACAGACAACATTCACACTCACATTCACAAACTAGGCCCAATTTAGTGTTGCCAATCAACCTATCCCCAGGTGCATGTTTTTGGAAGTGGGAGGAAGCCGAAGTACCCGGAGGAAACCCACGCAGTCACGGGGAGAACAAGCAAACTCCACACAGAAAGATCTCGAGCCCGGGATTGAACCCAAGACTACTAAGGACCTTCGTATTGTGAGGCAGACGCACTAACCCCTCTTCCACCGTGTTGCCCTTCATGGATCAGTGGATTCCAAAAAGATAAAATATTCACGCTCATACAACTTGGTATTTAATGTCACACGACAAAAAAGGTATTCGGTTTATATGGTTTTGTGTTGTCAGGTTTATTGGGGTGCATTTTATCTATGTGTTGTACAACATAAAGCTATAAGGTCGAAAATATATTAATTGAAGTCAGGAGGACCAATAGCATGTTAATGAATTTTAGTTAGACAGGATTTTGGTAAAATAAATAAAATATGTTACCTATTAAGGCAAAATTCCCCTTTTATTGTATCAAAATCTTGTCTGACTATAAGTAACTCAAACGTATATTCAACTAGAAGACATAATAAAACTCTTTGAGCTACAAAATTAGCATGTTGCAAAAACTGTGTCTTAAAAATTACACTTTTTTTAATACTTCAACCATAGGCACATTTTTTTATACTGAAAGGTCACTAATGCACTGATATAAGGTCAATGACAACAATAAAGAAAATTCATAATGAAAGTGTATAGTGCCATCTAGTGGCTATATATTTACAACTGTGCCACTGCATAGCCATTCATAAATGGAATAAAGTATAACTTAACAGACATGCAAAAACTGGTTGTTTTTGGCGGAATGCAACAACAATAAGACAGACATGATACATGTACATTATATATATTATATTATACTTACGGTTAGAACTGTAAAATGAGGGGGAAGAAAGAAACATTACAATGTTACAAGTTGCCATGATAATCTAATGCATTATCAAATCAACTCTCTGACATTTTTAATAACCAACTATCTTGTTTACATATTTTATCTGAATTAGACTACACATTAAATACAAAATACATATATAGAAATTATATAATGTATATTACATATTATTACTAAAGGCTGGACTATATTTAAGCAACCATTGTATTATTTCTGGTTAGGGCTCTATACTATAGAAATTAAACCTGGATTTACAGTACCCTAAGAGTAGTCAGTGTATAGCTTGCATATATTTAATATTGTCTGAAAATTAGTTAACATACAGCCATTATTGTCTAAATAGCAACACATTTGAGTACACTTCACAGTGAACATATCCATATTGGGCCAAATTTACTCAAAGTGTGCGTGTATTAAAACACATGTCTACTTGACAGCACATGCAAAGCTGATGTAGTAAACTTGTGCACAGAGGACTATGTCTCTGAAACATATTTGAACCGTCAGAAATAAAAACATTAGATATATCATCTATTCGGCAATATCAACTTATAATTATATAGCTGCTGAATAAATTCAGGGTCTGATTGAAGCAAATTAAAATGATTCGTTTTGGTGTCTACTGGTGTTTTTTTAATGGGGTTTGTTTTTTCACAGGAGGAACTATAATATAATATATTGCCTACATGAATAGGCTGGATCATTCCAGACGGACGATGACAACACCCTAGCGCCTCCTATAGGTAGAGTGCACCTTCAACATGCTGAAAATAGCTTCTGTTGTCTGGATGGCCCTTCAATATAACCTTGAAAAAGTGCTATGTATTATATGTGTGTGCTGCATGTTAAACAACGCCACAGGTTGGACCATATGATCCCATAAATGTGGACGGAAATGTGTATCTCCATGGTTACAGCCGGTTTACATGCAACAACCTCATTTAAATAGGGTGGTATATACCACTTTCACGCTTGGTATCAATCTTACACTCAGTCTTAGTAGATCACCCGCAACACACCCACTAATAGTACACACAATTTCATAGTTTGCAGACACTATTTAGCATGTGTTATTTGATTCTCAGTACATCAAAATGTCATCACCATTGTGATCTCAAACTGCATTAATTCTCTTGAACATGGAAGTCACCAGAGATGCACAAATTGTTACTGGAATCCACGTCCAGTCCGCCACAATGCTGAAGATGCCCCCCATGTACTTGGTTGGGTACAGATCATACTTGGCCACTCCATCACCTTCACATTCAGTTTCCTGAGCAAAGCACTTACTTGTATGTGTGTTTGAGATCAGTATCATGGTGTGCAGCCCAGTTGACCAGCAAGGGGATAATGCTTTGCCTCAGAATATCACAGCACATGTTGGAACTCATGTTTCCCCTCAGTACTCATGCAGCCACAACCCATGTGCTTGACTTTAGACAAAAACAATAAGAATTATATTGGTTCTCCTTTGTGTTGGAAGCTAGTTAGGCTGTGTTGAATCATTTATAGAACATAGAAAATCTATTCTGCTATACAAACTGTTGCTCCTTTAAAGTTTATTTTAAGTAGTATTGTCCTTCCAGCACATCTACTGCAGTAAAAGCATTAATAAAAAAATGCAAATTGTTAAATACTTAAAAATATGGATTGGAATAGTAATTTCTGCCTTTCATTTTAATTTCAAACCCAAACTCAAACAAACTGCTAAACGTTATATGTGTGTTGGTGCCTTAAGATAAATGATACATTTTAACTCACCCATTTAGACAGTGACACTGACTTTTAAATAGGAGGATGGCTGGCAGGCAGATACAAAAGACAACAAATCATCTTCTGTTGTACCATTTAGGCTCTTCAGATCAAGCATCTCCCCAGTAATGTAAAAATCACAAAGGTGAGTTTGGCATTTGTTTAAGTTAATAGGCATGCTAATTTCCCTTAAATTTAATTATCTATTGCCTTATTTGACAGGGGAGGCGAACATTAATTAACATTGGTGCAAATGCACCACCAGAATTAGCCAAAAGTCTTTTTTTCATCTGATCTTAAAAATGTCTACCTAAAAAGGGTAAAAACATTACACAGTGAACAAAGCAATTCAAATAAAACAGCAGTAAAATACACATTACTATAAAAAAAACATGTTGAAAACACTATGTACATAAAAAAGAAGCTATATTACAGGCATGTCAAATTATGGAAATGTAAACATACTTAAGTACCTAATGTTGAATTCTCAAAAATATTGTTTAATGAAAGTCTTCAAAGATAAACTGCGGTAATACTGCCGATGGTTATCTTTTTGTTGTAAAACCGTGATTTTAAAACATACTTAAATCAACTCAGGTACCATTTCTGCTGGAAAAGCAAGCTAGCACTAGCTTCACTGCTAACAAGAGGCATTAACGTCAATTAACTTGAACACCTTTTCAGATTAAAATGGAAGAATATAAACATATTTTAACAATAAAACAATATGTTTCCTAAGATGCTAGGACAATATTTAATGTTTTTTCTGCCCATATAGTTTGTGTCTATTCATTTACTTAAATTTTTGGAATAAAACTTAATTAAAAGATGTCAGTGTGGGTATAAGAACTTTTTGAGCATGCTCAACAATATCGTGATAATCATGATAACCGTAATCATTTTGGTCCCGATAACCGTACAGTTCCACAAGGCTCGGTATTGGGACCTAAGTTATTCATACTTTATTTAGATGATATGTGTTCAGTATTTAATACATTGAAATGTATTATGTTTGCAGATGATACAAATGTATATTGTTCAGGAGAAGACTAGAAGGACGTGTTGAGGATAATAGAGGTTGAGTTGCTTCAACTAAAAAAATGGTTTGATATTAATACGTTTTCATTAAATGATAAGAAAACTAAATGTATGGTGTTAAGTGGTGCAAGGACAAATTGAGAAGCAAAATTTAAATTAGATCAAGTTTAAATTGATCGAGTATAAAAAACTAAGTTCTTGGGAATAATAATTGATCATAAATTATGTTAGAGCCATTTACTTTTTTCTGTCCGACAGGCTCATGGCGTCGCTGGAGGGGTTGGCTCGGGGCCGGGTGCCGGTCTACTTGGGGAGGGGCTGGGAGCTTGCTCAGGTGTTGCTGAGTGGAGGCGCAACAGTTTTTGACTGTGTCAGGCTATGATTTGTTTGCTCGCGTTTATTTTCCATTTTTGTTAGAAAGTGAGTATAATTTACATGACTGTCTGTTAATAAATATTTTGGTTAAACACGGAAATCATTCTGGACATCGATTATTAGCCGGCTGCACACGTCGGAACTAGCTTCATTTATATTCGGCAACCATGTAGCAGTAGAGTATAGGACTTTAGCGCTACAAATTATGTTGGAAACCGCAGATTGAATAAATAAAGGGAAAAATATTCAAATCCATTGCTATTCTTTATAACGTAAGACACATGCTGAATAAGAAATGTCTGCATATGTTATATTATTCTTTTATTTTTCCATATCTAACATATTTTGTTGAAGTTTGGGGAAATGTTTATAAAACAAACATAGACCCAATAATTAAACTTCAAAAAATAGTAATTAGAATAATGCACAAAGCGTGCTACTATGACCCTAACAATCCATTATTCATAAGTTCTAATGTGTTAAAATGTTCAGATATTGTATTTTTAAAAACAATGGAAATTGTGTTTCGAGTAAAGAACAACAGCATTCCAGCTTGTATTCTTAGGTTATTTAAATTAAGAGGAGAAAACTATAATTTACGGGGGATATTGATTTTTGAAATATGTAAAGTAAGAACGAATATAAAATACAAATGTATTTCAGTTAAATGGTGGAACAAGCTCAGTGATGAGTTGAAGACATGTCGTTCTTTGTTAAGGTTTAAGAAAGCCTTGAAAGGTGAAATAATGGAAAATTATCAAATATAGCAACGATTACTTTCATCCCATTGATATTTTGAACTTTGATGTTCCAGGCAATCTAATTTTCAGTGAATGTATAGGATAGGCCAGGGGTGGGCAATTAATTTTTACCGGGGGCCGCATGAGCTACCCGAGCACTGCTGGAGGGCCACATCGACAATATTTCAATTAAATTTTGCTCAATATTATTTTTGATATATACCGTAAGATAAATAATAATAATAATAATAATAATAGTAATACTTCAACATAGTGTGTGTAACAGCATTCCATGACTAATATATATAAATTAACATTAATAATAAATGACAGTAAAATAAGCACACGTATGACTGAGGAGTCATAGTGTAACTTTGTGTGGTGTTTGAGTTGTCCGACTTTTTGTGTGGCCTTAAACGCACCAGTGGTTTAGTGCTATGCGTGTTGGTGACAGATGACAAGTTGGTTTTGGCCTGGTTTGTACGGCAGAAAATGACTAGTTTTTCGAGATAGAATTGTTTTACTCATGTTTTTGGTGTGGTTATGTCCGAATATAAACAGTTTTGTTCAATAAAGTGATCGATATAATTCCTGTCCTCGAAGCATCTCGATAGACGTTACAATAATTGAACGGTGTTCAATTGAACGGTGTTGACGAACACCGTTAGGGCCGCTTGTTGTCACTGTCACTCAAAGTTGCATTGCAAAATTCCATGGAATAAATATGTTTATTTTGTTTAGAATTCAGATGGGATTTGATTTGGTGCGCGGCATATACTTGCTGCGCGCAGCGGACGCTTGAGCAGTGCGCAATTGCGCAGGCACGCACCTTAGGTGAGGGGACGTTGCTTTGCAGTTCATGTGTTGTTGGAAACACGGCATTCCTCATCAACTTTTCTCTTTTTGGCGTCTCGGGTGTAAACCGTGCATCACTTGTCGCTGCATGTGCACCTTCACTCGCAGGTTACACACGGACACACGCCCATAAATAATACTTTTCAAAATAAAAGCAGCACAGTTGTATTGCGCGCAGGACATAGATGTTTTTTCAACTTTATTTTGTAATTGCAGTTGTTCACATTCACTCACAATCACGCATACGTCCACACGGAAGTAATACAAATAACGATTTTCAAAACAAAAGCAGCACCGTTGTATTGCACACTCGACATAGATACTTTTTAAAATTTATTTTGTAATTTATAATTGGCCTCACGCGGGCCGGACAGGGACGCACAAAGGGCCGGATGCGGCCCGCGGGCCGCAGAATGCCCAGGTCTGGGATAGGCAAATATAAGCCTTGGCTTCAGCCTATTCCTTTTTCGGTCATTATTTTTCTTTTTGTGTGTGTATGCGTATGATTGTTAATATGTATAATCTGTGTTGTTAAATTGATCACACAAAATAGTTGATTATATGACCAAAATAAATTAATTTCATTTAATTTCATATGAAATTATTGTTACATCCTTAATTGGCAGAGAGAGGCAATCGAGCAGGCAGTCAGTTAAACACTCACTTGGCATGGCATTGGTATAAACTAATGCCGTTTGGTTTATTTTTAGTATATTTTCCAATAATATAATATTTGGAAACCAAACACAGCAATTACATACCTGCAGTGGCGGGCCGTGTGTTTCCCACCTAGGCCTTCAGTGATGTCCGACTTCAATGATTACCTCTCAAAATACCATAATTTATGCCACCACATGACCATTGCTGGAGAAATACTATACAGAAACACATTTACGCACTACTGTGCATTGTACAAACAGGGTTATTTTCTGGCGCACTTAAAAATCAATAAACCCGCATCAGCAATTAAAACATATCTTATGTGGTACTGTCAAAATTAAAATTGCAAAAACATATTAAACGTGAAAAGAAATAAAATATATGAACTCACATTTCATCGCCGGGACAGCTGAGCTAGCTTCCGGGGTTGGCCGACATCGTCTCACTAGATGTAGTTGCTCTTCAAATATCCTTCTTGAAAATGGCCTTGCAAATATATGTGTTGTTTAATCATAAAAGATGCAGACGAGGCGTGTTGGCTGAGTTCTTAAAGTTTACTCCATAGCGTGCTCATCAAAAACATCCCGCTGCATGTCTGCATTCAACAACCTAAACTAAGGTTACTGCGCATGCTCTTCACTACTGTGGCATGCTGGGTAATGGAGTTACCTAGCTCAGGGTTTTTCAACCTTTTTTGAGCCAAGGCACATTATTTTCATTCAAAAAAATCCAGAGGCACACCGCTAGCAGAAAACATAAACAAATTAAACTCAGCAGCCGATATTGACAGTAAAAAGTCGTTCTCGCAATTGTTGGATATAAATTCAAATAAGGCTGAAACGACGCGTCGACGTAGTCGACGTCATCGGTTACGTAAATACGTCGACGTCGTTTTTGTGCGTCGACGCGTCGCATATTTACGTCACACTACCGTCACGGTGAAGCGCAAAGCAGACGATCAAAGCAGACGATCAAAGCAGACGATGCGAGCAAGGGGGAAAAATCACGCCAAAAGTCGTCAAAAGTGTGGAAGTATTTCAATACACAGCCTAATAATGTTGTTGTATGCACACTGTGTCGAGCGTAAATGGCCTATCATAGCAGCACAACGGCTATGAACGAACATTTGAAAAGAAAACCATCAACCATCAACTAGTCAATCGTCCGCGTGAGCATACGTTGTCATCATTACACAAAAACATGAATGTGTCATTTGTATCTATTAGGGGTGTAACGGTACGTGTTTTGTATCGAACCGTTTCGGTACGGGGCTTTCGGTTCGGTACGGGGGTGTACCGAACGAGTTTCTAAGCTAAAGCTAACTTTAGCTGCTAAATAGTGTTGTGTCGTTCGCGAACGATTCGTTCGAAAGAACGAATCTTTTGAGTGAACGTACTGAACCGAATCACTTCATGAACTGATTCGTTCCTTTCTCAGTTCAGTTGAGCTCCGCCGCGACCATGCCGGTATGAGTGGAACTGGCGCATTCTGTGACTCACTGAACCCTCGACGTCGGCGAACGATGCAGCCAATGAGAGGGCGGGGGGAGGGACTGAGCGAACGATCCGTTCACCGCGGATTAACGACATGAATCACTCAGTGAACGACAACGCTCTCGCTCTCTGCTCTGCTTGCCCCAATGCCGCGAGTGATTCTCCCCCGTCGCGGGGATATGTTTCATGCCATTGGCATCCGTTCTCCATTCATTCTCCAAGCTAACGGCTAATGTTGACTCAAGCCACATGAAAACAAACACACGTCCCCATTATCTCAACACATAAAGTTAAAGAAAATCCGTGCAGGCTGAGCAGCAGCGACGCGAGGGGGAGGGGCGGAAGGTAACGTGTAGGGCAGGCTGTTTTGAGAAGATTTAAAATAAAAATAATAACTAATGTATGTACACATACATAGGCTATTATTTACACAGTTATTGTAACAAAAATAAATTTCTCCTTGGGGATCAATTCTGATTCATATTATTATTATTATTATTATTATTATCCATTCTACTGCAACTGTTGTTGTTGTTGTTGTTTAGTAGCTATCATCATCATTATAATAATGCTGATTTGCAATTAAACTGTACTGCTGCTGCAGAAGTGATTCGGTACACGTACTGAACTGCGGCCACAGTGTGGCGTTGTCAGTCACTGATTCTAGTGATTCGTACAGTCAAAAGAACTGCAGAAGTGATTCGGTTCACGTACTGAACTGCGGCCACAGTGTGGCGTTGTCAGTCACTGATTCTAGTGATTCGTACTGTCAAAAGAACTGCAGAAGTGATTCGGTACACGTACTGAACTGCGGCCACGGTGTGGCGTTGTCAGTCACTGATTCTAGTGATTCGTACTGTCAAAAGAACTGCAGAAGTGATTCGGTACACGTACTGAACTGCGGCCACAGTGTGGCGTTGTCAGTCACTGATTCTAGTGATTAGTACAGTCAAAAGAACTGCCGATCCCATGAAAACAAGCCACATGAAAACTGTTTTCAGAAGATTTAAAATAAAAATAATAACTAATGTATGTACACATACATAGGCTATTATTTACACAGTTATTGTAACAAAAATAAGTTTCTCCTTGGGGATCAATTCTGATTCATATTATTATCATTATTATTATCATCCCTTCTACTGCAACTGTTGTTGTTAGATTAACGCGAGTCCCTACGCAGTGCGCGAATGTCTACGCATGCCCCCCCCCCACAATTTTTTTTTTGGGGGGGGGGGGTGATTCGGTGAACACATTTTTTGAACGAATCAATTTAAGGAACTGATTCTAGTGATTCAGAACAGTCAAAAGAACTGCCGATCCCATCACTACTGCTAAAGTCTTAACAAGCTACTTCGCTCCTTCTGCCTCTGTCTCAGCACGCAGCATTGTCCCACCCACACAACCATCTGATTGGTACACACGAAGCATTATCAGCCAATCAGCAGTGCGTATCCAGAGCGCATGTAGTCAGCGCTTCAGCGTCGAGCAGATAGGTGTTTAGCAGGTGAGCATCAGGCAGCGGACTCTCCCCAAATGATAATAAACACCTCCCAGTCAACTACTAGTAACATCACTATGAGCCCGTTGACCTTCTACAAACTTAAACTGCAGCTCAGCTCACTCGCAGTCCTGGCTTGAGATGAAGGCTAATTAGCTCTCAGTTCCAGCCACATCGACCCCTTCTGAGCGCCTATTTTCAGCTGCTGGAAATATTGTAAACAAGAAAAGAAGCAGAGCATGTAGACATGCTAACCTTTCTTCATTACAACTGTTAGTCACTCACTGGAATGAGTAGAATTGGTTATTGTGTACTGTGTTGGACTGGATGTTTATTTTGCACATTTTAAAAGCAATACTTAATGTTTACAGTGCTCCAGAATATTTAGATTGGCACTTTTTTGTATTGGATGTTTATCTTTATTTTTGCACATTTTAGCAAATAAGCAATACTTTCACTTTTGTTGAAATGTTTACACTGTTGTTACAGAATATTTCGTTTTACACTTTTTTGTATTGGATGTTTATCTTTATTTTTGCACATTTTAAAGCAAAATAAGCAATACTTTTACTTTTGAAATGCTTATACTATTGCAGAATATTAAAGGCCTACTGAAACCCACTACTACCAACCACGCAGTCTGATAGTTTGTATATCAATGATGAAATCTTAACATTGCAACACATGCCAATACTGCCGGGTTAACTTATAAAGTGCAATTTTAAAATTCCCGCCACACTTCCGGTTGAAAAACTCCTTTGGATATGATTTATGCGCGTGACGTCACAAAAGCAACGGAAGTGGTTGGACCCCATCGGACCCGATAGAAAAGCCTCTTGTTTTCTTTGACAAAATTCCACAGTATTCTGAATCTTTTGCAATTTGTTTAATGAACAATGGAGACTGCAAAGAAGAACGTTGTAGGTGGGATCGATCGGTGTCTTAGCGGCTAAGTACAATACTGTAATATCCGTGATTATTGCATTAGTGTACTGTCTTTAAGGGTTTGGGGAACGCGCATGCGCGAGTGAGTTGGCGGAGAACTTGAGTGTGTGTGATCGTGACTTTTGGCTAACAGCAGCTCGTGTATGTGTGTGCGTTACTTTTTGAACTACAACCAGTTACCGCTTGTTAATAAAGCGATTGAGCAATTTGTTTAATGGACAATGGAGACTGCAAATAAGAAAGTTGGAGCCGGTGGAGCAGCGGACTACAGCAACACCAACACCAGGAGGTTGTGTTGTGTTTTGAGCAGGATAGCAGACGCACTACGGTGAGTACAGCTTTGGCTTCCAAACATTTGATCGATTGCCCGTACATGCGTGTCGATATGTGCATGTGACGTACGTAACTTTGGGGAAATATATGTTTCTTGCCGACTCTGATGGCGGCCGGGGTGTCGTCAAAAGCGTACAACGCCCACCGCCGCATCTAAGTTAGCTATGTAGCTAGGTTAGCTTCTGTTTTTTTAGCTTCGCCAAGCTGAATATTATTAATCGTGTATTTACATGTTCATGGTTTAATAGTATTATTGATCTTCTGTCTATCCATCCAGTCAGGGTTTTTTAAAATTTAGTTTCTATCTGCATTTGAGACTGGCGCTATCGTGTTGGCTACGTAGCTAGGTTAGCTTCTGTTTTTTTAGCTTCGCCAAGCGGAATATTATTAATCGTGTATTTACATGTTCATGGTTTAATAGTATTATTGATCTTCTATCTATCCATCCAGCCAGGGTTTTTTTTTAATTTAGTTTCTATCTGCATTTGAGACTGGCGCTATCGTGTTGGCTACGTTGCTAGGTTAGCTTCTGTTTTTTTAGCTTCGCCAAGCGGAATATTATTAATCGTGTATTTACATGTTCATGGTTTAATAGTATTATTGGTCTTCTGTCTATCCATCCAGTCAGGTTTTTTTTAAATTTAGTTTCTATCTGCATTTGAGACTGCTGCTATCAAGTTGGCTACGTAGCTAGGTTAGCTTCTATTTTTTTAGCTTCGCAAAGCTGAATTATTAATCGTGTATTTACATGTTCAGTCACTGTGAATGTCCATTTCGCGTTCTCGACTCTCATTTTCAAGAGGATATAGTATCTAAAATGGTTTAAAATACAAATCTGTGATACACAATAGAAAAAGGAGAGTGTGTGGAATCCAATGAGCCAGCTTGTACCTAAGTTACGGTCAGAGCGAAAAAAGATACGTCCATCACTGCCTTTCAAGTCCTTCACTGTAACGTTCCTCATCTACGAATCTTTCATCCTCGCTCAAATTAATGGTGTAATCGTCACTTTCTCGGTCCGAATCTCTCTCACTCCATTCATTGTAAACAACGGGAATTGTGAGCAGCACTACCGCTTGTGACGTCACGCTACTTCCGGTACAGGCAAGGCTTTTTTTATCAGCGAGCAAAAGTTGCGAACTTTATCGTCGATTTTCTCTACTAAATCCTTTCAGCAAAAATATGGCAATATCGCGAAATGATCAAGTATGACACATAGAATGGATCTGCTATTCCCGTTTAAATAAAAAAAATTCATTTCAGTAGGCCTTTAAGATTTGCACTGGATGTTGACTTTTATATTTGCACATTAAAAAGCAAATAAGCTACTTTTAATTTTGTTAAAGGTTAAAAGTTTTAAATGTTTACATTGTTACAGAATATTTAGTCATGTTGTTGTCAATGTTGACTGAGTGGCCATACTTCTTTTTTTTTGTAAATAAAAGCCATGCCTTTTGAAAAAACTGGCCTACATTTATTTTTTCATCTTCATTTTGAATAAAAAAATAATCGGTAAAAGGAAAAATAATCTATAGATTAATCGAAAAAATAATCTATAGATTAACCGAAAAAATAATCTATAGATTAATCGATAGAAAAATAATCGTTAGCTGCAGCCTTAAATTCAAACCATAACCAACCGTGCATCACTATAGCTCGTCTCAAAGTAGGTGTACTGTCATGACCTGTCACATCACGCCGTGACTTATTTTGAGTTTTTTGGTGTTTTCCTGTGTGTAGTGTTTTAGTTCTTGTCTTGCGCTCCTATTTTGTTGTTCATTGCCATGTCATGTAGGGATTCTTTGTGAACACCGTCTGCTGCTCCACACGCTGTAAGTCTTTGCTGTCGTCCAGCATTCTGTTTTTGTTTACTTTGCAGCCAGTTCAGTTTAACTTTCATTTTGCATAACCATCCCTAAGCTTCAATGCCTTTTCTTAGCGGCACTCGCCTTTTGTTTATTTTTGGTTCAAGCATTAGATACCTTTTTACCTGCACCCTGCCTCCCGCTGTCATCTGCATATTGTGATCACGACAAACCATGTTCCCGACATCCACAAACCAATTAGCTACCTGCTGCCACCTACTGATATGGAAGAGTATTACACGGTTACTATGCCGCGCTCTAAACAGCACAGACACTCAACAACGGCACATTATTTGCGGATTATAATTACTGGTTTGCAAAAAATATTTTTAACCCAATGAGGTGAAATGACATCATCTCCCACGGCACACCAGACTGTATCTAACGGTACACTAGAGGGGGGGGGGGGGGGGGGTTACCCACATATGCGGTCCTCTCCAAGGTTTCTCATAGTCATTCACATTGACGTCCCACTGGGGCGAGTTTTCCTTGCCCGTATGTGGGCTCTGTACCGAGGATGTCGTTGTGGCTTGTACAGCCCTTTGAGACACTTGTGATTTAGGGCTATATAAATAAACATTGATTGATTGATTGACTAGTGTGCCGCGGCACAGTGGTTGAAAAACACTGACCTAGCTCATAACATCACTATATATTTGCCTTAGGCCATCTAGAAGGCCTTACTGACAACAACTCGTGATCTGATTGGCTATCGCAACTGTCTGTCAAATGTTTGTGTCCGTTCACTTACAGTGCACAGACGCCTGCATTATTGATTCTGAAGGCTCTAGGCAGATTTGGTACAGCAGGGCAACATAAGCAAGCTGAATTCTGATTGGATACAAACTTTAAAACCTAAAAACAACAATGCTGGAAGGAGCATAATATGACATGAAGAGAATATGAATACTTTAAGATATTTAGGGAAAGAAAAGAAAAAAATATTTTTATCTTTAGTTATGATTTCTGGTTATGATAGGCCAGCAGAGAAGGCCTTGCTGGCCCTGACGGCACACCACTTGGAGAGACAATCTAGCAGGCAGTCAGTCAACCACCGTTTGGTTTCTTTTTAGTATATTTCCCAATAATACAATATTTGGAAACCAAACACAACAATTACATACCTGAAAAACACTGTGTACCAGTAGTCTGCCTCCTAAGTGTAATGGCGGCATTGCAGTAGGAGGCGTTGTGGGCATCTATGGTTGTGGGTATAAGACTCTAGAGCCCCGCCCACTTCAGTATGCGCCTGCGCTTTAGGCACATATGACTGGGCCGGGTAGCGTTATTATTGTGCATCGTCGTCAACTAATTCCACCCTTTTATGAGGCTTTTTTCCTTATTTGTTTACCAATTCGGGTGTCAACGATGTTCGCCGAAACCTTCAAGGACTTCAACATTAATTTTAATAACAGGGATACGTTTTGCAGTGGAGACGCAATCACAGGACATATTTCCTTCGAGCTCCCCAAGGCGACGAAGATCAGATCGGTCTCCATGTGTCTGAAGGGGCAGGCACACGTCCACTGGTCCACCGCCGGGGGCAAGAATAGGAATCGAAAGAGATTTTCTGCAAAGATCGACTTTTTTAACCTCAAAAGCATGATTTTGACGGAAGGAGGTACGTGCGTGTCTCCCACGCTCGCTGCAGAACATGCAGCACAAGAATCGGTTTAAAATCCCGTGCTAATTTAATTGACAGTGTCAACCTAAGAAGATCAATAGTATCCTACAGAGGCTAAAATGCATCTCATTATCTAGTGCAGGGGTGTCAAACTCATTTTAGATCGGGGGCCACATGGAGAAAAATCACGGCACGACAACTTTAAAATAAAGACAATCGCAAATTGTTTTCTTTCTTTCTAGAACAAGCAGATTCTGAATTGTATTTATTTATTAGTTTTTACACTAAATAGTATTCTATCTTTATTTGTCGGTATTTATATTTTCCGAATAAATTATGTGATAATGTTCATCATCATTGGTGTTGATTTTCAATCTATCAAGATTTTAAAAAATTATATCAAAATCAAATTACAGTATGTTATTTATGTAGTTTGATCCTTTTCCGCGACTGATTGTACTAACATTCATCCATCCATTTTCTACCGCTTGTCTCGTTCGAGGTGGCGGGGGTGCTGGAGCCTATCTTAGCTGCATTCGGGCAGAAGGCGGGGTACACCCTGGACAAGTTGCCACCTCATCGCCAACACAGACAGACAACATTCACACTCACATTCCCACACTAGGGCCAATTTAGTGTTGCCAATCAACCTCTCCCTAGGTGCATGTCTTTGGAGGTGGGAGGAAGCCGTAGTACCCGGAAGGAACCCACGCAGTCACAGGGAGAACATGCAAACGCCACACAGCAGGATCGAACCCAGGACCTTTGTATAGTGAGGCAGGCGCACTAACCCCTCTTCCACCGTGCTACCCTGTACTAACGTGGTTTATTTTGAACATATGTAGCATCATCTACAAAGATACAAATAATTGCTATTGTGACATCCAGTGGACACATTTAGAACAGCTGTTTCTTTCATTCAAAAATTTCAGGTTCATTTTTATACTTAGCAAACTCATCCCGCGGGCCGGTAAAAAACCTGTTCGCTGGTCTGATCCGGCCCTCAGGCCGTATGTTTGTTTGGTTTTTACACTTAATAGTATTCTATCTTTGTCGTTATTTATATTTTCTGAATAAATTATGTGATAATGTTCATCAGTCAACTCATAGGTGTTGATTTTCAATCTATCAAGATTGAAAAAAATTGTCAAAATCAAACTACAGTATGTTATTTATGTAGTTTGATCATTTTCCTCGACTGATTGTACTAACATCATGTGGTTTATTTTGTACATATGTAGCATCATCTACAAAGATACAAATAATTGCTATTGTGACATCCAGTGGACACATTTAGAACAGCTGTTTCTTTCATTCAAAGATTTCAGGTTAGTTTTTATACTTGGCAAATTCAACCCGCAGGCCGGAAAAAAACCTGTTCGCGGGCCTGATCCGGCCCTTAGGCCGTATGTTTGACACCCCTAATCTAGTGAGTGTATGTGTTATACCCCTCCTTTGTCTTTACAGCTGTTGGGGAAGCTGCTAAACTTCCGGCCGGCAGACATGTGTATCCATTTACATGTCATATTCCACAAGGGTAAGTAAGACTTTTTATGTTATCATCATTCATCAGGTGTGCTGCATGGTCCAAAGACTAAACTCTTAATAAAAAGTCTCACTCACCAGCCACTTTATCTGTTATACCCTGCTATTAGGTCCCCCTTGTATTTACCTTTAGAGCTGCTTTTATTTTGAAAGTCATTGTTCAATAAGGCACTGGAAACATTTACTCACACACATTTATGATGTGCATTTGACCAACATTATCATTCCCATAATTACATTTTCATTGATTCATTTTCGATCGTCCTTATTAGGGTGACAGGGTATCCGCGGGGTGTCAAAAAGTCTAAAAAAGTCTTAAATCCAATCATTTGAATTTAAGGACTTAAAATGTCTAAAATTCTCCTAAAATCTCACAAAAGGTCTTAAGTACGATTTTGAAAGGTCTTAAAAATCTATTGACGTTACTTTTATTTAAAACATGTATACACTTCAGTCTCGCTTTGAAATGTTTTGATTTTTGAGGATACTAAAATGTAACTACAAAACGGAACTAAAGTAGGCTACCTGTGCTGACCCGTCAGAATTTATCGAGCACCACCAGCTAGTGTGCTGTGCGCGCTGCTGTGTGTAGTTACAGCTAAGCATAAGAGCGGAGAAAACTTAACGGAAGCCCACAGCAAAGCCAAATTACTTAAACTTAACTATTTAGTTAGTTTAACCATTTTGTTTTCCAATGTGAAAGATCAGTGAATGAATTCATATACTTAAAATTCGTTCTGGACCTCTGATTTTACTTTGTCGTTGTATTTTTTGTTCGTATGGATGTGAAATGGTTAAATTATTTTCAAAATGGTCTTAAAAAAGTCTTCAACCCATGGTCTCTGCAGGAGACCATGGGTTGAAGACCGGCTTTTGCCGGTTGCTAAGTTAGCTTCAATGGCGTCGTTAGCAACAGCATTGTTAACCTTCGCCAGGCTGGAAAGCATTAACCATGTATTTACATGTCCATGGTTTAATAGTATTGTTGATCTTCTGTCTATCCTTCCAGTCAGGGATTTATTTATTTTGTTTCTCTATGCAGTTAAGCACGATGCTATCACGTTAGCTCCGTAGCTAAAGTGTTTCGTCGATGTATTGTCGTGGAGATAAAAGTCACTGTGAATGTCCATTTCGCGTTCTCGACTCTCATTTTCAAGAGGATATAGTATCCGAGGTGGTTTAAAATACAAATCAGTGATCCACAATAGAAAAAGGAGAGAGTGTGTAATCCAATGAGCCAACTTGTACCTAAGTTACGGTCAGAGCGAAAAAAGATATGTCTTGCACTGCATTCTAGTCCTTCACTCTAACGTTCCTCATCCACGAATCTTTCATCCTCGCTCAAATTAATGGGGTAATCGTCGCTTTCTCGGTCCGAATCGCTCTAGCTGCATTGAAAACAATAGGAAAATGTGAGAAGCCTTTCAACTGACTACGTCACGCTACTTCCGGTAGGGGCAAGGCTTTTTTTTTATCAGATACCAAAAGTTGCGATCTTTATCGTCGTTGTTCTCTACTAAATCCTTTCAGCAAAAATATGGCAATATCGCTAAATGATCAAGTATGACACATAGAATGGAACTGCTATCCCCGTTTTAAATTTAAAAAATTCATTTCAGTCGGCCTTTAAAGTCCTGAATGGTTGGTTTATTCATTGTTATTTTATTTTCAAATTTATTAGCCTGTGAAAAAAGTTAATGTTGATATTTACCTCAGAAGGCTGCACATAGAAAAGAGGCATTACATTTTTATTTAAATTGTATTTGATATGCCATTGATATTTTTTAATTATTATTATTATTATTTGAAACTCGATTTTGCATGTCACTATAAAGTTATACAAGCCTTGCTTGTTCAATATTCAATGCAAAACTTGTAAAATGTTAATTTGTTCAACCTTGGCCCACGGCTTTGTTCAGTTTGAAATTTTGTCCCACTCTGTATTTGAGTTTGACACTCCTGAAATAAGGCAACAAGAGAAGTATCCGACACTTCTCTTTTGTAAAGTAAATCTGCACAGCACAGCACGGATGTTTAAAAACTCTACAGTCGGAGTCTATTTTACGTTTCCCCAATGATTTCGCAATTTTTTTGCCTCGTGCACTAATGCACGTGATGACGTCACGTTATTGATGGGAAAAGGCATTTTTAGACAATATGATTTGTTGGCCTGCGATGAGGTGGCGACTTGTTTAGGGTGTACCCCGCCTACCGCCCGAATGCAGCTGAGATAGGCTCCAGCGACCCCAAAAAGGACAAGCGGTAGAAAATGGATGGATGATTTGCTGGCTAGTGGCTAGGAGACCCAGACAGTAACAACTGGTAGAAAATGGATTGATGGATGTGCTAGAAAGGACAGATTTAAAAAATATATAAATATTTATATACAGTATAAATATTTATATACAGTATATATATATATATATATACAGTATATATATATATATATATATATATATATAATTTTTTAGTTTTGGGACCACTGATCTACATCAACAATATGCCAATTGCCTGAGTGGCTGGACAGCACAGATTTAAGAAAAAATAAAAATATTTTTTTTTTAAATTAAATTAATTTTTTAAATCAATTAAGAAATCGTTACAAATAACAATCACAATTCATTCAAAACATTTAATTTTTTTACACCCCTTGGGACAACATCTAACAAATGTTGTACATCAATGCAGGGACTTCCCATCCAGCTTCCGTGGGCCTTGTGGTCAAATAAGCTACCACTTGACTGTGAGCATCGACAGACCGTGGCATTTGTCAAAGGATTTTGTGACAGAGCTCAACTTTGTGCATCACATCAATTCCAGCCAGCCAGACCTGTTTGTAAGTAATAGTCATCTTCATCTTCTAGCAGCTTTAATATATGGACACAAGTATTGAAACCAAGGTTAGGCATGTATAGTCAAGTATTTAGACTATGTCATAAGCCTGATTAAAAACTTAATTTGCTAACACGCACGTGTCAGCACACTACTGGCTCAGTGTAACAACATGCTATAATGGAATCTTCAGGCATGTGAAATGTACGCGAAAACGCGTTTTTAAACATTAATTTTTGCGTGAAAATATTACTTCCATTTTTTTATTGAAATATAAAAAAAAATATGATCTCAACAAAATTTGTTGAACGCTCCCCTCAGCCTGCAAGTACTCACATTTCCTCATATTTAAACGCAGCACTGAGTTGCAGGATGGGGAGTTGATCTCAGGAGCACCGAAACAAGCTGCTTGGTTAACTTAACCATCTAGATAGCTTAAATGTTGTTGCCTCAGTTCGCTTTCCAAACCACAACGTTGACCGCTGTCCACTTTGCTGCTAATCATATTTGGATGAATACAATCCGAACACTTTTAGTTCTGAATCAGTTATAGTTTGAGTATTTAGTAGTAGCCAGCGAGAAGGTATATTTTTGACGTGACAGATTGTTAACAGGTCATAACACCTGAGGGGGCGTGGCTACAGAATAGAGCTGACAAATGGTAAACGTTTTCTGAATTATTTGCATGCAGGTTGTACAATTTTACATGGCATTTGCAATGATAATGTTAGTAAATTATCTACTAATAAAAAAATTATACGGTACATTACATGGAACATGCAAATGCCAAAAGTGAAGGGAAGTGAAGTGAATTATATTTATATAGCGCTTTTCTCTAGTGACTCAAAGCGCTTTTACATAGTGAAACCTAATATCTAAGTTACATTTAAACCAGTGTGGGTGACACTGGGAGCAGGTGAGTAAAGTGTCTTGCCCAAGGACACAACGGCAGTGACTAGGATGGCAGAAGCGGGGATCGAACCTGACAGCCAAAAGATTGGTAGATGAGAATACATCTAAAGGTCAAATATAGTATACAAATGCACTTAATTGCAAGAAATGTAGTCTTTTGATTTTCAAAACGTGTTTTTTGGAATTTGCGTGGCAGCAGATTGTTTCGTGCTGATGGCAAATTGTCACGTGTGGGTTTACGAAGCTTACTGCGAGGTTTGTTCTCCCGGGATGCAAACAGACTATTTCGGACAAAGCGTGCAGGAAAAAACATGATTTAATTCTCAAAACTCAAAAGGGTACAAAAAACAGAAAAAACAAGAGGAAGGAAAAAGTGCCGATCGCGCTGGATGCTATAGGGCTAACACTGAGCATTAGTAATGTGTCCGGCAACACCGATGCATGCGTCGAGCCCATAGAGCGATACCCTGTGTCGGTGCGCGTACCGCTTTTAGAAAGTCACGTGACCGATCATGAGCTGTTTTGGTCACGTGAGCGATACGCGAACTGTGTCGCACACCCGCCTCCTCTGTGCCCTGTGAGCAACGTTCCCTCGAAAGTGCGCGCCTGCGCAATTGCGCACTGCTCAAGCGTCCTCTGCGCACAGCAAATATATGCCGCGCACCAAATCAATCCCATCTGAATTCTAAACAAAATAAACACAATTATTCTGTGTAATTTTGCAATGCAACTCTGAGTGACAGTGACAACAAGCGGCCCTAACGGTGTTCGTCAACACTGTTCAATTATTGTAATGTCTATCGAGATGCTTCGAGGACAGGAATTATATTGATCACTTTATTGAGCAAAACTGTTTAAATTCGGCCATAACCACACCAAAAACATAAGTAAAACACTCCTATCTCGGAAAACTTGTCATTTTCTGCCATACAAACCAGGCTAAAACCAACTTGTCATCTGTCACCAACACGCATACCACTAAGCCACTGGTGCGTTTATGGCCACACAAAAAGTCGGACAATTCAAACACCACACAAAGTTAAACTATGACTCCTCAGTCATACATGTGCTTATTTTACTGTCATTTATTATTAATGTTAATTTATTGATATTAATCATGGAATGCTGTTACTAGAGAATACAGGAATGCACACTTAATCCTATGCTTACATTTAATTGTGCAACATGAAGATGTTTAAGGGGAAGTAAATGTTATCTCTGAAAGGGGTACAAATTATTTCCAAAGCAGGACCCCCACCCAGACATATTGTACAATACTAATCCATAGCTTATGAAAAACAAGATTTCTTTTATTTTCATTACAAGTGGGCCAAATCACTAATATTACTAAATAATCTCATGAAAATGCCTCCTCTCATTTGAGTGTTATTGTAAAAGATTGGTTTGAGACAGGTGTGCTGCTGGTATTGCCACGTGTGATGTTGCTCACATGTGCTCCACTGAATGCTCAGGGAGTTTTTGTGTTTGCTCAGACACATGAACAATTAGAGGGAACATTGCCTGTGAGCGGGTCTTTTCTACAGCCGGAGAAATAATAACTAAGAGAAATCGTCTAAAATTTAATACGTTGGAAAAACTGTTTTTTTTAATAAAAATTAATTAAAAAAAAAAAAAAATCCCAGTCCACAAGCATCCACATTTACAACACGTTCTCTTAGTTTTCCATGTTATGATACATGTTCACATTATTTATTGACTGTATCTAAAAAAGATAAAAACATATTTTTATTTAAATGAAGATATGAAATAATCCTAAATGAAATACAATGACTTGGCTTATATTATTGTATATACTAGGTCATAAAATCAGTGTCAGTTGAGTCGGTCCATAGGTTGCCTGTAGGGATTTTTAATGTCCAGCAGATGTCAGTATTTAGTGACGCAGTATCAATACAGTTTTGCAATGTGTCGAAACGCTTCATGACGCCTCATCAACCCATCACTACTGAGCATAGACTAGTGACAAGGAACACTCAGGGAACTGTGGCATGAAACTAGCAAAACTTACGTGACGAGAGCATGAAGCAAACAATGACGCCAGGCCGACTGACTGGCAAAGGCAACTTAAATAATGTCTCTGATTAGTGCTCGGGAAGCAGGTGAGTGGCATGCCCTAATCAGAGACAGGTGAACACAATGATTAGCGACAGGTGTGATCCATTCAAATGAGGCAGGTGAACTAATGAGTCGCCATGGTGACAAAACAAACAAGGAAGCGCAGACGGGAACTAAAGAAGTCCAAAACTAACAGAACCTAACTAAACAAAACATGATCCGGACCACGGATCATGATACAAATGTCCTCTTTTTTTAAATGATCTTCTTTTTTTTTCTCAAAGTGTGTTCACATGCCTGAATTTTACAACTCCTCACAATTCAACTTTACTCCAATTACCGGGGTAGTGATTTGATCCAGAATCGATTCTTGATTTAAACTAATTATCACAATATATAACGGCAACGTGGACATAATTTGTTCATTTTCAAAATACAGGTCATTTTAGTGTTTGTATTCAAGCCAACATTTTTGTTAAACGTGACAAATGATTCATGTTACTTGGCTATGAAGAACTTCTCTGAATTACTTTATTTCAAATTCAACATGTCATTTAATTCCAATTCCTCAAATGAATTAAATTGAAAATCCAAATTCGCCTCAAGAAATGAGCCGTTAAATCTCAGGCCCTAAATTTTAAAATGTTGACTTTGAAGAGTGTGTACCTGTTTTCTTTTCTTAGTTCTTCTCTCTCTTTAGTCTCCTCTCTCAGGCTCCAACATCATGAACGTGGGCTTCCTTTGTTGTGCCTCGGGTCCCATCACAATGACAGCCAGCGTGGAGAAGAAAGTCTTTACACTAGGTAATCTTCCCACTCCTTCCACTTTGTTGTATTGTCTTTAATAACACAAACTAGGGCTGCACAATAATCAGACTGTGATCACGGTTTGGCTGCTACCATCAAATGAGGGTGATATTCTGCAGGCTCTGCTGCATATCCAATCAAGCACTTTTACAGCCCGCGACGGCATTAAAGCAACAGCGGCTCTTAAAGCGGCGTCCGCCCACGCCAGAAACTGTTGTGTATCCGCACAGAGTTCCGTGACCACGACGACTACCTCTTTCTTACATCTACCATTATCACTGGAGGACGAGTGTAACCCGCCTGGTTCAGTCTCTGCTCTGCTTTTTCTGTTCCACCTGGGACTCGAACCTGGGTCGTCCGACATGAGAGACTAGTGTGCTAGCTACGAAGGTAAAAGCCCAAGCTATCAAACAGATAGAGGTTTACCAATAATTCACACATGGCTCAGTCACACTGGCTGGCCTGCGTTATACGAGGTATAGCGAAATTACATTACTTTCTATACTGTATGACAGGGGTGTCCAAAGTGCAGCCCAGGGGCCATTTGCGGCCCGCAGGTAATTTTTTAACGGCCCCACGACACATTATAAAAATACAATAAAAAAATAAACAAAACATAAAAAGTGGTATAAAAGAGCAAACAGGTGAAATGTAACAAGAAAATGTTGCAATGTTGACTCTTAACAACGCAAAGCTGCCTTGCAGGCTGTTTCTTTCTTTAAAAAATAATAATGAATCAAAATCAATGTCATTATGAATTATTGACCTATTCAAGGCTCCCATTACGTCACATTAAATATTCCACTTTGAGATATTTTTGGGGAAAATGTTGCATATTTTGTGTTTGCCATATAAAAAACTAAGCTTTTTTTTAAAGTTTTTTAAAGAAGGGCCTAAAACGAACAAACAAAAAACATCAACAACAATAAAACTTATAATTGACGGATAGATCTGAATTTGATCTCGAGATTATTGTGTTATTTTTTAACACTTTAATGAGTCTGAGCCTTTTGGATCCCCAATCATTTTAGTGGGAATTTTGTTTTTAAGTGTCATTGCTCAAAAAAGAATAATTAATTAAAATCAACGTTGTTATGAGTTATTGACCTTTTTAAGGCTCCAATTATTATATAATCTCAAATTATTAAACTTAAAATTTTTATTGGGTGAAAATATTGCATATTTTGTGTTTTTTCCATAAAAAACAGGATTTCTTAGGACAAAAAGAGCACACAACTTAAATCTTTAATAACGTTATATTGACAGATAGACCTAATATTGATCTAGAGATTTAAACCTAGAATAATAATAATAATAATAATAATACTAAATAGCAACAATGTTTGTTTGTTTTTTTGACCAAAACCCTTTGCCTGAGTGGAGACCTAAATGTATATTTTTTATACATATATTGTATTGGTTTTTGAAATAAAAGATATCAAAATGGCCCCCGCTTGTTTTGATTTTTCAGTGTGCGGGACTCAGTGAAAAAAGTTTGGACACCCCTGCTGTATGAGGATACAATTGGCCATGCTAACCGCTAAGCTAAAGCTCTTGAATGTAAACACAGATGAGCGGCTCGATACCATAGTATGGAAGTATAGTATCAGTATATTGTCGATACTACACTGATCAATATATTTTATTATCACAAGATTGTTTTTTTGTCATTTTTGTTATTTTTTACTTACTAAATAATAATAACAAATATGATACAGGAGGACATTGGGGGAAAAAAAACACATAATTCAATGTCATGATCCTACATGACACTTTGGATTGTTTGTTATTTTCCTGTGTTTAGAATCAAATCCCGTCCTGGTGCTCTTATTTTGTCATTATTTTCTGTTTGGTCTCTGTTTTGAAGCACCTTTACTTTTTCTTCCTTGTCCTACGAGCACATCTGTTTCTCATTGTTAATTAGTTCAATTTAGTTCCACCTGGTTCCCTCTTCCAGGGCTATGTAGTCTGTTTAGTGTGTTTGTGTTTTGTTTGACTTGCTTCCTGGATAGCTTTCCCTGTGCTTCCGGTGCACTTCCCAGCTGCACCATAGCTTTTGCTTTGTCATTAAAGGCCTACTGAAACCCACTACTACCGACCACGCAGTCTGATAGTTTATATATCAATGATGAAATCTTAACATTGCAACACATGCCAATACGGCCAGGTTAACTTATAAAGTGCAATTTTAAATTTCCCGCTAAACTTCCGGTTGGAAACGTCTATGTATGATGCATATGCGCGTGACGTCACGACGGCAACGGAAGTATTCGTACCCAATGTGTCACCATACAAACTGCTCTGTTTTCATCGAACAATTCCACAGTATTCTGGACATCTGTGTTGGTGAATCTTTTGCAATTTGTTTAATGAACAATGGAGATTGCAAAGAAGAAAGTTGTAGGTGGGATCGGTGTATTAGCGGCTGGCTGTAGCAACACAACAAGGAGTACTTACTTGGATAGCAGACGCGCTAGCCGATGCTAGCCGCCAACCGCATCTGTGATCGGGTGAAGTCCTTCGTCGCGCCGTCAATCGCTGGAACGCAGGTGAGCACGGGTGTTGATGAGCAGATGAGGGCTGGCTGGCGTAGGTGGAGCGCTAATGTTTTTATCATTGCTCTGTGAGGTCTGGTTGCTAAGTTAGCTTCAGCGTCGTTAGCAACAGCACTGTTAAGCTTTGCCAGGCTGAGAATTATTAACCGTGTAGTTACATGTCCATGGTTTAATAGTATTGTTGATCTTCTGTCTATCCTTCCAGTAAGGGATTTATTTATTTTGTTTCTATCTGCATTTGAGCCAGATGCTATCACGTTAGCTCAGTAGCTAAAGAGCTTCGCTGATGTATTGTCGTGGAGATAAAAGTCACTGTGAATGTCCATTTCGCGTTCTCGACTCTCATTTTCAAGAGGATATAATATCCGAGGTGGTTTAAAATACAAATCCGTGATCCACAATAGAAAAAGGAGAGTGTGTGGAATCCAATGAGACCTTGTACCTAAGTTACGGTCAGAGCGAAAAAAGATACACCCTGCACTGCCTCTCTAGTTCTTCACTCTAACGTTCCTCATCCACGAATCTTTCATCCTCGCTCAAATTAATGGGGTAATCGTCGCTTTCTCGGTCCGAATCTCTCTCGCTCCATTGTAAACAACGGGGAATTTTAAAGATTAAAGTTCAAAGATTAAAGTACCAATGATTGTCACACACACACTAGATGTGGTGAAATGTGTCCTCTGCATTTGACCCATCCCCTTGGGGAGCAGTGGGCAGCAGCGGCGCCGCGCCCGGGAGGAATCCTTCCTCCTGTGACAACACGCTACTTCCGGTATAGGCAAGGCTTTTTTTATCAGCGACCAAAAGTTGCGAACTTTATCGTCGTCGTTCTATACTAAATTCTTTCAGCAAAATTATGGCAATATCGCAAAATGATCAAGTATGACACATAGAATGGATCTGCTATCCCTGTTTCAGTAGGCCTTTAAATATACTATTACCTGCACACCGTCTGCAGTCTTCTGCATTTTGGAGTCACGTCGTGATCAACGCTCACCACAACGTAACAGAACGATCCGGCCCCGAAATTGGGAACCCTGTAAAACTAAATAAAAACTAATCAACAATGAGAAACAGAAAGTAAAGGTGCTTCAAAATACAGAGACTAATCATGAAATACTGACAAAACAAGTGCATCAGGACAGGAAGTGATTCTAAACACAGGAAAATAACAAACTGTCATAACATTTAAATCAAAGCCAGTAGTAGTTTTTGCTTTTGTTTAGTTATTTTGCACTATTGACTTTATTTTTGCTCAAAATATTGTATGTAATAAAAGGAGCTTGGGTCCAAACAAAACTTACAAAATGGATAGTGCGAAATGCTGTTACGTTTGAGTGGTCGCATGGTTATGCGCGGATCGTTTCCCCAAGATGTAGACGGAACTCCAAAGGCAGCGTACAGGTAGGAAAGTGATTTATTTGCCATAAATCAGTCATGATACAAACACAAGAGAAGCGTGCTGATTGCACGGGGAGCTAAGGCAAAAAACTAGCACTGGAAAGCTAACATAGAAACAGGAATCAAAGCAGTACTAATGTAACTTGTTGCATGAGCAAACAAAACAGCCAGACCGAGTGTGGCAAAAGGCAGGAATAAATAGCTTTCTGATTAGTGCCCGGAAGCAGGTGAGCGTCCCGAACACTAATCAGAGGCAGGTGAAAATAATCAGCGCCTATGGCAACCAAGAAACTCAAACCTCGGGGTGCGGCCAGCGGATCATCACAAAAGGCATCATCTACTGGGAAAAATATGAAACGTCAAATGTCATTGAACAAAAACCCAAAGATTTCTCTATTTCATCACAAATTGCATGATGATGTCACGTTCAAGCACCTCCCGCCCCCAACGTAATAAATGATCATGATTTCAATATTGATACAAAATCGAGATTTTTGTGTGGGCCATGATCTTGCAGCCTTAACCCGAACATGCTCCCAACATTTTCTTCCCCCAGGTGAAACGGTCAAGTTAAATTGCGTCTTCAGCAACGCTTCGTCTCGGACAGTGACTCCAAAGGTCAAACTTCTGCAGAAGCAGCGCTACTATACTCTCAACAAGGCCCATAAAAGGCTGGTGGTAAAGAACTTGGTCTCCCAGACCGGGCTGCCCTACGGCGCTGGCACTTCAGTTATACGCACTGAGATGACCGTTACTATTCCCACGGACACGTCCCTCTCCATCTCCAACTGCAGCATCTTAGAGGTGGAGTACGTGATTGAGGTAAGAACAGCCGCCGTAAAAACTTGCTTTGCCCTTAAATACGGTCTCACGATCCTTGTGTCTCTTGTAGCTGAAGCTCGGTGTCAGTGCTTCCTGGGACCTCACCCTGTTGTTTCCCATCATCATTGATGACATCCCTTTTCATAGTCCCCCTCCACTTTATGGGGAGTAACATTTTGGGACATGAAGTACTGTTAAAACACTTTTGAATTGTGACTGGGAACGCCTTTTACCTCAAGTCTGACGGTCTTTTCCACTTAAGTCGTTTGTTACAAACTATGCAAAGATTGTACTGAAGCACTGCCATTGTACGTTTTACGTTTTTGAAAATACTGTTTGGGTCAATGCAGCTTACGTCGGGTAGTCCGTGTTCAAGTGTTACTTACAGTGTGTATTGTGAGATACACGTTTGTGCCTAACTAAACATAACATGTTAACCTTTTTCTGTTACAAATGGAATGTTTTCTGTTGCCAACTGGATATATAGTTGTATAGTCTACATACCTGTAGACTAAAAGCTTTGTTTGTGATTGAAGGAGACGTTGCATGTTTTAAATGTTTAGCATGAATTGATTACAACAGTCAGCCTTATTTTATATTTCTTGAAGAGCCTGTTGCGTTCTTTGTCTTTTAACCAACACTTATACGAACTGTACCGTAGGGATGTGCCCATCTGTCGGCCGCCGACCATTATCGGACGATTTTTGTGACAATGTATGCGATTGTTATTGCAGATTAAGGCCTTTGTAATGCAGACCATCAATCAATCAATCAATGTTTATTTATATAGCCCTAAATCACAAGTGTCTCAAAGGGCTGTACAAGCCACAACGACGACCTCGGTACAGAGCCCACATACGGGCAAGGAAAACTCACCCCAGTGGGACGTCAATGTGAATGACTATGAGAAACCTTGGAGAGGACCGCATATGTGGGTAACCCCCCCCCCCCCCCTCTAGGGGAGACCGAAAGCAATGGATGTCGAGTGGGTCTGACATAATATTGTGAAAGTCCAACACATCAGCGAAAGTCCAGTCCATGGTGGGGCCAGCAGAAACCATCCCGAGCGGAGACGGGTCAGCAGCGTAGAGATGTCCCCATCCGATGAACAGGCTAGCGGTCCACCCCAGAGCAGAGTAGAAAAGAAAAGAAAAGAAACGGCAGATCAACTGGTCTAAAAAGGGAGTGTATTTAAAGGCTAGAGTATACAAATGAGTTTTAAGATGAGACTTAAATGCTTCTACTGAGGTAGCATCTCTAACTTTTACCGGGAGGGCATTCCATAATATTGGAGCCCGAATAGAAAACGCTCTATAGCCCGCAGACTTTTTTTGGGCTCTGGGAATCACTAATAAGCCGGAGTTCTTTGAACGCAGATTTCTTGCCGGGACATATGGTACAAGATAGGCAGGAGCACGACCGTGTAGTATTTTATACGTAAGTAGTAAAACCTTAAAGTCGCATCTTAGGTGCACAGGAAGCCAGTGCAAGTGAGCCAGTATAGGCGTAATATGATCAAACTTTCTTGTTTTTGTCAAAAGTCTAGCAGCCGCATTTTGTACCATCTGTAATCTTTTAATGCTAGACATAGGGAGGCCCGAAAATAAAACGTTACAGTAATCGAGACGAGATGTAACGAACGCATGGATAATGATCTCAACATCGCTTGTGGACAAAATGGAACGGATTTTAGCGATATCACGGAGATGAAAGAAGGCCGTTTTAGTAACACTCTTAATGTGTGACTCAAACGAGAGAGTTGGGTCGAAGATAATACCCAGATTCTTTACCGAGTCGCCTTGTTTAATTGTTTGGTTGTCAAATGTTAAGGTGGTATTATTAAATAGATGTCGGTGTTGAGCAGGACCGATAATCAGCATTTCCGTTTTCTTAGCGTTGAGTTGCAAAAAGTTAGCGGACATCCATTGTTTAATTTCATTAAGACACGCCTCCAGCTGACTACAATCCGGCGTGTTGGTCAACTTTAGGGGCATGTTGAGTTGGGTGTCATCAGCATAACAGTGAAAGCTAACACCGTATTTGCGTATGATGTCACCTAGCGGCAGCATGTAAATACTAAAGAGTGCAGGGCCAAGAACCGAACCCTGGGGAACTCTGCACGTTACCTTAACATAGTCCGAGGTCACATTGTTATGGGAGACACACTGCATCCTGTCAGTAAGATAAGAGTTAAACCAAGACAAGGCTAAGTCTGACATTCCAATACGCGTTTTGATACGCTCTAATAAAATATTATGATCAACAGTATCGAAAGCGGCGCTAAGATCAAGAAGCAGCAACATAGATGAGGCATCAGAATCCATCGTTAGCAATAGATCATTAGTCATTTTTGCGAGGGCTGTCTCCGTAGAGTGATTTGCCCTGAAACCGGATTGAAAAGGTTCACAGAGATTGTTAGACGCTAAGTGTTCATTTAGCTGCTGTGCGACAATTTTTTCGAGAATTTTCGAGATAAACGGAAGGTGGGACACCGGCCGGTAGTTTACCATGAGGTTAGGATCGAGGTTAGGTCTTTTGACCACAAATGTCAATCCCCTGTGGCTGACACTGTTTATTCTTAGGCCCCCGGTTGATAAGCGGCTAGCAGCTAATTGTGTGTCTCCATACACAGTGTGGAGCTAGTAATAATCACCTTTATTACGGCTAATACATGGCATTTTCTAAGAATCTTAAGTATCATTATCAAGGACATGGCCAAACATGTTACGCAACGAGAGCAAGCCAGGGGAAAACGTGGCGCGGTTGGGAGAGTGGCCGTGCCAGCAACCTGAGGGTTCCTGGTTCAATCCCCACCTTCTACCATCCTTGTCACGTCTGTTGTGTCCTTGAGCAAGACACTTCACCCTTGCTTCTGATGGGTCCTGGTTAGGGCCTGGCATGGCAGCTCCCGCCATCAGTGTGTGAATGTGGGTGTGAATGGGTGAATGTGGAAATAGTGTCAAAGCGCTTTGAGTACCTTGAAGGTAGAAAAGCGTGATACAAGTATAACCCATTTATCATTTATTTATTTATAATAGCAACGCCAAGAAATAAGTGTTTAGTATACTTTATGAAGTCTATATAAATGTGTATAGTAGATGAATAAGAGTTAGAGAGAGGATAATATAATAACAACTGCTTGTCACAGTCAGTACACGGCAGATAAAAAGAGGGCGGATCGATTCATAACTCGGTGGTGTCGATACCGATATATGATCGAGACTAGAGTGATTATGTCGATTATTTTTGTTGCTGTTTTTGTTCATGTTTACAAACTTGGGGAATACTTCCGTGGACACAGAAGAGTTTTAAAGGCAAAAACCAAAATGTATATGAGTAGTAGATAGTAGTTTTTGTTTCTGTATTGTTATTGTGTACTATTAACTTTGTTTTGCTCAAACAATTGTATGTGATAAAAAAAAAACTTTAAATATTTTGTTGATATTGTTAAACTGTCAATAGCACTCACCATAAATAAACTGGAAAATGTACAGTTAATACATGCGATCGGTATTGGTATCGGCCGACGTTGGCAACATAAATCCATGATCGGAATATCCCTACTGTAGCGAGTTCGAGTTAGCTTTACACACACATATGACCTGTTACCTATACAATGTGTGTTGTTTTTTATTTTTTTAATGTAAACTTGATGTTTAACTTTTTTTTATTCAGAGAAGACCCGAAATGCCTTTGACAGAACCAAGTTGCAGCCTTAATCTCAAACTGCATGGTTTCTTGCAACCAAACTACCATAACTGGAGTTGTTGAAAAGTAGTATTGATGTTGAATGACGGTTTGCTGTAATTTAATACAACATGAAGAACTACTGTCTTCTATATGCTTGAATAATAAAAGAAAACAGTTTATCACCTCCATGTTTTGTGTTTCTTTGACTTGTTTTACTTATGACATGTGACTTTTCAAACATAAATAATACAAAACCCAAAACCGGGGAAGTTGGCACGTTGTGTAAATCGTAAATAAAAACAAAATACAAGGATTTGCAAATCCCTTTCAACCTATATTCAATTGAATAGACTGCAAAGACAAGATACTTAACGTTCAAACTGGTAAACGTTGTTATTTTTTGCAAATGTTAGCTCATTTGGAATTTGATGCCTGCAACAAGTTGAGGAATGCTCATCAAACACTTATTTGGAAAATCCCACAGGTGAACAGGCTAATTGGGAACAGGTGGGTGCCATGATTGGGTATAAAAGCAGCTTCCATGAAATGCTCAGTCATTCACAAACAAGGATGGGGCGATGGTCACCACTTTGTGAACAAATGCGTGAGCAAATTGTCCAACGGTTTAAGAACAACATTTCTCAATGAGCTATTGCAAGGAATTTAGGGATTTCACCATCTACGGTCCACAATATCATCAAAAGTTTCAGGGAATCCGGAGAAATCACTGCATGTAAGCAGCAAGGCTGAAAACCAACATTGAATGCCCGTGACCTTTGATTCCTCAGGCGGTACTGCAGTAAAAACCGAAATCAGTGTGTAAAGGATATTACCACATGGGCTCAGGAACACTTAAGAAAACCACTGTCAGTAACTATAATTGGTCGCTACATCTTTTAAGTGCAAGTTAAAATTATGCAAAGCAAAAGCCATTTATCAACAATACCCAGAAATGCTTCGCTGGGCCCGAACTCATCTAAGATGGACTGATGCAATGTGTAAAAGTGTTCTGTCGTCTGACGAGTCCACATTTCAAGTTGTTTTTGGAAACTGTGAACGTCGTGTCCTACGGACCAAAGAGAAAAAGAACCATCCGGATTGTTCTAGGCGCAAAGTTCAAAAGCCAGGGTCTGTGATGGTATGGGGGTATATTAGTACCCAAAGAATGGGTAATTTACACATCTGTGAAGGCACCATTAATGCTGAAAGGTCGATACAGGTTTTGGATCAACATATGTTTCCAAGCAACGTTATCATGGACGCCCCTGCTTATTTCAGCAAGACAATGCCAAGCCACGTGTTACAACAGCATGGTTTAATAGTCAAAGAGTGCAGGTACTAGACTGGCCTGCCTGTAGTCCAGACCTGTCTCCCATTGAAAATGTGTGGCGCATTATGAAGCCTAAAATACCACAACGGAGACCCCCGGACTGTTGAACAACTTAAGCTGTACATCAAGCAAGAATGGGAAAGAATTCCACCTGAAAAAGCTTCAAAAATTGGTCTCCTCAGTTCCCAAATGTTTACTGAGTGTTGTTAAAAGGAAAGGCCATGTAACACAGTGGTGAACATGCCCCTGTGACAACTTTTTTGCAATGTGTTGCTGCCATAAAATTATAAGTTCATGATTATTTGCACAAAAAAAAAAAGTTTCTCAGTTCAAACATTGAATATCTTGTCTTTGCAGTCTATTCAATTGAATATACTGTAGGTTGAAAAGGATTTGCAAATAATTTTATTCTGTTTTTTTATGAATTACACAACGTGCCAACTTCACTGGTTTTTGGGTTTTGTACATATTGTCTAATAGGGAGCAATAATAATTTAGAAATTACTGATAGTTATTCACTTGCTGTGTTTGACATTTACCAACTTTTAATAGTGAATGAATGATAGCTTGTTCGGTAATAGAAGTAATTACATGGTAATAATATAATTAGACACATGATAGATAGATTATACACTATATTCTGATATTTATATCATATTTTTTTGTTATTTACTTAAATAAGAGTTAATGTTGTCCAATTTGGGTCTTATCAGCACATGTAATTAATGTATCTTTCAAACTCACCCGTTAGACTCAGTGGGCGGGGCTAACATGAATCTAGTCCAGTGGTTCTTAACCTGGGTTCGATGGAACCCTAGGGGTTCGGTGAGTCGGGCTCAGGGGTTCGGCGGAGGTCAAGACACGCCCGATTCATCGTGTAAATAAAAACTTCTCCCTATCGGCGTATTGCGGATACGGCAACAGCAGAAGTCAGACTGATTTGCAGGTGTGTAATTTGTTGTGAGTTTATGCACTGTGTTGGTTTTGTTGTTTGAACAAGGTGATGTTCATGCACGGTTCATGTTGTGCACCAGTAAAAAAACATGGTAACACTTTAGTATGGGGAACATATTCACCATTAATTAGTTTCTTATTAACATGCAAATTAGTAACATATTGGCTCTTAACTAGTCATTATTAAGTACGTATTACTGCCTTATTCGGCATGGCCTTATTATAACCCTCTAACCCTGGCTCTAACCCAAACCCTAACCAAAAAACTCTAAATTAAGTCTTTGTTACTTAGAATATGTTCCCCGTACTAAAGTGTTACCAAAAACATATAACTTTGTCTTGAATTTGGAAAAAAATATATATATATATTTTTCTCTAAAGAAGGGTTCGGTGAATGCGCATATGAAACTGGTGGGGTTCGGTACCTCCAACAAGGTTAAGAACCACTGATCTTGTCCAATCATTTGGAAGTGAAAGTGTGTTAGCCCCACCCACTGACACTGACACCTGAGTTTGACAAGTAAAATAAATCCATGAAGCGCTGACCAAATTGGACAACATTTAAAAAATAAATAGGCAAATGCTTATTTAACTAATTAAATGAATCAATAAATAATGAAATTATTAAAATTATGAAATAATCAAATAAGTAATTTTATTATTAAATGTCATTAAATAAATGATTGACACATTGTATAACACATTTATGTATTCAATTCAAATTATAATTAATCAATGAAACATTTAAGTAATTATATCATGTAACTATTTAATTTTGGCCCTCCACCAGTATTGTCCGGGTGTGACTTAAACAATAAGATTGACGCATTACATTCATTTGTTACAATTTTTTCAAACATATGTGCAGTACACATTTTAAACCTGCATGGGCAGTTTTATGCTTATTGTGTGAATGCATCCGATTCAAACCGTTCCAACTTCAAACTGTTCAGCCTATTTGGGAATCGCGGGCTTTCATTTGACAAATTCCAAAAATTCTCAGAATTCCAGGTTTTCCGGGACATTTTTCCCATTCAAATTGAATTGGCCATTTTTCAAACTTCCACCATTTCCGAATTTTTCAATCGATTCAAACCATTCCACCTTCAACATATTCCACTCATCCTGCACATTCAAACTATCATTTTTCCAAGTTAAAAAAGATTCCAGGAATTCCTGGAATTCCCGCTTTTTTCAAACCCTTTTTTCTGTCAACTACTCCTTCCACATTTTTCAACCCACTTCAACCGTTCCACCGACAAATCATTCCTGTTATTCAGGACAAAAAACTAAGTTGTTTTTTGAACTGGAAAAATTCCCAGTTTTCCTGAAATTCCAGAAATTCCGTAATACCATTTATCAATCAAAACTGTTACTACTTCAACATTTCTCGACCGATTTGCAAAATTCCAACACCAACCATTCAGATCATTCATATTTTTTAGCATTTTCCCAAAAATTACCTATTTTCCCCTAATACCCAAATTTCCATGAAATTCCCTTTGAAAAGAATGGGACATTGTTCTAAGTTCCACAACTACCACATTTTCTATCCGATTCAAACTGTTCTAACTTCAAAACATTTAGCCTGTTCAGGAATTGTGTGCTCCCTTTTAATAATTATATACAATTCCCGGATTTCCTAGAAATTCCAGTTTTTAGGGACATTTTCCCCATTCAAAATGAATTATCAATTTTTCAAACTTCCACAATTTCCACATTGTTCAACCTATTCAAACCATTACACCTTCAACACAAACAACCATTTTCCACGTTCAACAAGTTTCCAGGAATTCCTGGGTTCTTTCTATTCTTATTTCCAATCTTTTTCAGAACTTGAAAAATTCCCGGTTTTCCCAGAATTCCGTAATACAATTTTTCAATTAAAAAATGTTACTACTTCAACATTTCTTGCACGATTTAAACAAGTTCATCACCAAAAAACTCATTCAGGACATTCATGCTCCATTTTCTAAAGAATTCCCACTTTTCCCACAATTCTCAAATTTCCAGGAAGTTCCCATTTAAATGAATGGGACCTTTTTCCAAGTTGCACAATTCCCACATTTTCAACCTATTCAAACCATTCCAACATTAACACATTCCACTCATCCTGGACATTCAAACTAACACTTTCCCAAATTCCAAATTCCGAATTTCCTGGAAATTCAAACTCTTCAACATTCAAACCACTCCAACATTAATCATTTCAGTTCAACTTCAGCATTGGAGCGTTCACATGCAATTCATTTAGGAATTGCTTCATCTAGTTGTATTTATTATGGGTAAAGAATTTGATTTATTAGCGACGCCACAACCTGTTACATAGTGCATTATAGATAGCAACATTTATTACCCGTCAGTAAAATTCCAGGCTGAAATTAGAAGTTAACGATTAGCCAAAGGCTTCTTTGAGGACATACAATTAGGAACACACCCAACTTGACACTGGGAAGTATTGTCTGTCGCCATGCCGCATGTTAAGGACTTCTCAGTGGAATATAATCCCATAAACAAAGACGATGTGTTCACCAGCGGCGATTACATCGCAGGACGCATCACATTCCAAGTGACAAAGGACTGCAAAATAGAGTCACTCTGGATCAAAATGAAAGGAAAAGCCAAAGTGAAATGGACCGAACACTACGGAAAAGCAATCGTAGTACACCACGACCAAGAGAAATACTTCAGTATCAAGACTTTTATCATCCAGGATGGCCAAGGTAAGATTTTTATCATTCATTGACTTCAAATGAAATCATTAAATGTATTTAATAATGCAGTTGCTTATTTACAAACAAACACTCTTTGTGTTTGTTGTCCATTGTGTGTTTGTTGTGTTGTAAATACTGTGTCTGCGCCAGTATTGTAGTTTTTGTTGTCTTGTGCAGGGGTTCTTAACCTTTATGACCTCGGGGCCCAATTTTTCCACTACAGAGGGTCCTGGGGCCCTCTTTAGTTTTAACACAGAATTAGTACATTAATCTTAATCTTACTCAAGGTTTTAATGGTAATGAATAACTGGTAACACTTTAGTATGGGGGAACATCCATCCATCCATCCATCCGTTTTCTTCCGCTTATCCAAGGTCAGGTCGCGGGGGCAGCAGCCTAAGCAGGGAAGCCCAGACTTCCCTCTCCCCAGCCACTTTGTCCAGCTCCTCCCGGGGGATCCCGAGGAGGCGTTCGGGTGGCATCCTGAGCAGATGCCCGAACCACCTCATCTGGCTCCTCTCGATGTGGAGGAGCAGCGGCTTTACTTTGAGCTCCTCCCGGATGACAGAGCTTCTCACCCTATCTCTAAGGGAGAGCCCCGCCACCCGGCGGAGGAAACTCATTTCGGCCGCTTGTACCCGTGATCTTGTCCTTTCGGTCATAACCCAAAGCTCATGACCATAGGTGAGGATGGGAACGTAGATCGACCGGTAAATTGAGAGCTTTGCCTTCCGGCTCAGCTCCTTCTTCACCACAACGGATCGATACAGCGTCTGCATTACTGAAGACGCCGCACCGATCCGCCTGTCGATCTCACGATCCACTCTTCCCCCACTCGTGAGCAAGATTCCTAGGTACTTCAACTCCTTCACTTGGGGCAAGATCTCCTCCCCAACTTGGAGATGGCACTCCAACCTTTCCCGGGCGAGAACCATGGACTCGGACTTGGAGGTGCTGATTCTCATCCCAGTCGCTTCACACTCGGCTGCGAACCGATCCAGTGAGAGCTGAAGATCCTGGCCAGATGAAGCCATCAGGACCACATCATCTGCAAAAAGCAGAGACCTAATCCTGCAGCCACCAAACCGGATCCCCTTAACGCCTTGACTGTGCCTAGAAATTCTGTCCATAAAAGTTATGAACAGAATCGGTGACAAAGGGCAGCCTTGGGGGAGTCCAACCCTCACTGGAAACGTGTGTCCGACTTACTGCCGGCAATGCGGACCAAGCTCTGACACTGATCGTACAGGGAGCGGACCGCCACAATCAGACAGTTCGATATCCCAAACTCTCTGAGCACTCCCCACAGGACTTCCCGGGGGACACGGTCGAATGCCTTCTCCAAGTCCACAAAACACATGTACACTGGTTGGGCAAACTCCCATGCACCCTCAAGGACCCTGCCGAGAGTATAGAGCTGGTCTACCGTTCCACGGCCAGGACGAAAACCACAGTGTTCCTCCTGGGTGCGAGGTTTGACTATCCGGCGTAGTCTCCTCTCCAGTACACCTGAATAGACTTTACCGGGAAGGCTGAGGAGTGTGATCCTACGATAGTTAGAACACACCCTCCGGTTCCCCTTATTAAAGAGAGGAACCACCACCCCGGTCTGCCAATCCAGAGGTACTGCCCCCGATGTCCCTGCGACGTTGCAGATTCTTGTCAACCAAGATAGCCCCACAGCATCCAGAGCCTTAAGGAACTCTAGGCGGATCTCATCCACCCCCGGGGCCTTGCCACCGAGGAGCTTTTTAACTACCTTGGCAACCTCAGCCCCAGAAATAGGAGAGCCCAAAAATGGGCCCTGGCCCTATGGTTAAAAAAAAAAAAGAACAAGCGGGATTCAAGATTGCCACAATATATTTAACTATTAGCTGGCCTCAATTACACTAAACCAGTGATTCTCAAACTGTGGTGCAGTACACAGGCATGGAGCCTTTGTACTGCACCACAGTATGGGAATACTAGTGGTACGCCAAAGATCCACTTGATTAAGGTACAGTGTTTTATTTTCCTTTGTTGAAACCGCGCGTTACTGTTCAAACGGTAACGTGTAATGTTACAGTGGCCAAAAATAGGTGGTAAATAAAACCTCCACCTTGTTTTTAATGAATACTTAGGCCTACTACGCTACTGTTTTTTTTAACATTGATCATTTTGCTGGTACTTGGAGAGCCAAGTGTTTTCTGAAGTGGTACTTGGTGAAAAAAGCTCGAGAAGCTGTTTGCAACTTTCTCACAGTTACATTTTTCAAAGCAAAAAATATTTAACAACACCACCGGCTAGCATATGTTGCCAGTGGGGGTTTAACAGAACATTGTACAAAATTATTGTACAAAAAGTATTGTACAAGTATAAATCGAAGACTCAGTACAGTATCATAGGAAAATAAATAAAGCAAAACAATTTTATTATAATGGTTCACAATACGAAGGTCCTGAGTAGTCCTGGGTTGTAGAGCTTGCATGTCTTCCACGTGACTGCGTGGGTTCCCTCCGGGTACTCCGGCTTCCTCCCACCTCCAAAGACATGCACCTGGGGATAGGTTGATTGGCAACACGAAATGGTCCCTAGTGTGTGAATGTGAGTGTGAATGTTGTCTGTCTATCTGTGTTGGCCCTGTGATGAGGTGGCGACTTGTCCAGGGTGTACCCCGCCTTCCGCCCAAATGCAGCTGAGATAGACTCCAGCCCCCCCCCGCGACCCCAAAAGGGACAAGCGGGAGAAAATGGATGGATGGATGGGTTGTCCACACGTTTTTATTGCTTTATTTATTTTCCTATGATACTGTACTGAGTCTTTAATTTACGTTGCACAATGTATATAAATAAATAAATAAATAAATTATAGTAGAAAAATAAAATAAAACAATAATAATAAAGCAATAAGAAATTCTAAAAAAATAAAGCAATAAAAACATAACAAATGTGTAAAGCAATAAACACTGTTATTGCTTTATTTTTTTTACCCATGATACTGTACTGAGTCTTTGATTTATTTTGAACAATTTATATAAATAAAGCAAAAAAAATTATACAAAAATTTAAAAAAACTATAAAGAAAAAAGATACAAAAATAAAATAAAGCAATAAAACAGTTTATAGAGCAATAAAAAATTGTATTGCTTTATTTATTTTCCTATGATACTGTACTGAGTCTTTGATTTATTTTGTACAATTTTCTATTTTGTCTATTATTTGTGCACTTTCATTTTTGAAGTTGTTCTTGATTTATTATGTCAATTGATTGACCCCAGTTGTGACTATTTAAGTGCATCACTTTCTGTTGGAAATTGCACACTGACGAAGACATGGTCAAAACCGGCCTGTGTTTGGTACCGCCTGCGCAGTTTGTATTAAAATTATTAAAAGGGCACGAGTGTTGCTGGCCTTGCTTTTTCTTTAAGTACACTTTTTGCCGTGCACCTCTTTATTTTTGTTTTGTTACGTTTTTTGGAGAGTGTGCATGTTTTTTCCTGTAATGAGTGTAAATGTTAAAAACAACATATGGGCCTGTGGGCTGCAGGTTTAACGCCCTCGAGCTAACCAGTAGAAGGCGAAGGAGAAACCAGGCTTGTGTGTAAAACAGTTCTGCTCTTGTCCAACTATGACAAGTATGCATGCAGGCATGCAACCTTCCAAATCCAATAAAGTATGAGTTACACACCTCTCCATTTTACAGGTAATAATGTTGTCACCCGTGGCCGCCACATGTACCCGTTCACCTTTCAAATTCCTCGACAGTGAGTTAAAACCAGATGTTTGTGATCAGACCAACTTGCATGGCGTTTGCCAAACTTTGCTCTCACATCTTGTAGAAATTTGCCCTCGTCATTTAAAGGCTCGTGGGGGAAAATCAAGTACACTCTGGAGGGAACTCTGAGCAGGTCGATGAGGATGGACAGCAAAGCCAAAAGTCGTTTTACAGTGGCCCATAAAGGAAGCTGTGACCCGGCGTTGATGGTAGCCATCTTCCACAACACAAACACACTTTTCAAATTTTTGATGATGACTTTCACCCCCATGTCAGGTTCCACAGCGCAGCATCGTTGATAAGAAAATGCACCTCTTTTCTTCAGGCTCAGTCAGCCTGGAAGTGACTATTGACAAATCGTGCTTCTTCCCAGGTAAAACTGGGAAATATGTCCCTGGACACACGCAAACTTAAATTATGACCAATGTATGACCATGTAACTACTTGGTATCGGATCGATACCTAAATTATTGGCATCATCCAAAACTAATATAAAGTATCAAACAACAGAAGAATAAGTGATTATTACATTTTAACAAAAGTGTAGATAGAACATGTTGAAACATAAAATGTAATTTGTTAAAAGAGAAAGTAAGCAGATATCAACAGTAAATGAACAAGTAGATTTATAATCCATTTTTACAGCTTGTCCTTTATAATGTTGACAGAATAATAGAATGATAAATGACACAATATGTTACTGCATATGTCAGCAGACTAATAAGGAGCCTTTGTTTGTTTACTTACTACTAAAAGACAAGTTGTCTAGTTTGTTCACTACTTTATTTAAGGACAAAATTGTTCTTTGATTGCAATAAGAAACATATGTTTAATGTACCCTAAGATTTTTTGTTAAAATAAAGCCAAAAAAGCAACTTTTTGTGGACCTCTTTATGTTACAGCACAGACGGCAGGGGTCTGAGCCGTAACAGACCCCTGCCGTCTGTGCTGTAACACTTTATTTAGAAAAGTATCAAAACGTATCGAATATCTTTGGTACCGGTACCAAAATATTGGTATTGAGACAATCCTAATACAAATAAAACAAGTCGCTAAAAGAGCATAAGTTACATATCCAAGTTCCTGCTGAGATGTTTTCTTATTGTTTTGCAGGGGAAGGCATAAAAGTAGCGGCCTACATTCACAACAGCTCATCTGGAGAGGTCCGGCCCAAGTACTGTTTGTACAAAAAGTGCAGTTATTTTGCAAAAGGCAAGAGGCGAGTTGAAACCAAAAACATCTTGAAAGAGGTGGGCGAGTGCATCCCACCTTCTACAGGCCACTCTGTCGTCAGGATGGTCACCATCCCCCCCACTACATGCGCCTCCATCCTCAACTGCAACGTCATCAAAGCAGAATACCGACTTAAGGTGTGTATGATAGTGGGCCTGATCTACTAAGATCCAAAATAACATGTTACGATCTGTTAGGCCAGGCCATACCTTGTTTAGTTTTGGGTGTTTTTCGTGGGTTTCTGCTTCACTTCCTTTCTTGTGCTCTTATTTTGTTTCCACTTCCTGTTCTGCTTGCGTTGTTCCTTCACACTGTTGCTCGCTGTCTTCATCAACTGGGGGTGATTAGCGATTATGTTTTTTACCTGCTGCTAATCATTACCTGGAGCTATTTAAGCCAAACACATGTCTTTGTTAGTGTAGACCAGGGGTCCACAAACTTTTTGACTCGGGGGCCGTATTGGGTTAAAAAAATTTGGCCGGGGGCCGGGCTGTATATATATATATATATATATATATATATATATATATATATATATATATATATATATATACTGTATATATATATATATACAGTATATATATATACATATATATACATATATATATATATATATACTGTATATATATATATATATATATATATATATATATATATATATATATATATATATATATATATACTGTATATATATATATATATATATATATATATATATATATATATATATATATATATATATATATATATATATATATATATATATATATATATATATACACATTGTCTTTATATTCCAGCGAGTTAATCCGTTTTGTCATTTAACATCAATTAACATTGATGTTCATCAACATTTAACATTGTCACGTTATTGATGGGAAAATTCATTTTTAGACAATATGATTTGCCTGAGCGGCTAGGAGACACCGAGGGTAACAAGCGGTATAAAATGGGTTAGAAAGGAAAGATAAAATTAAAAAATTGAAAAAATTACAAAAAAATTAAAACTTTTTTTTTTTTACTTGGGACTTCCCATGGGCCGGTTTTTGGATGCTGGGGGGCCGGATCAAGCCTGTGTGCCGTAGTTTGGGGACCCCTGGTGTAGACCGTTGTGGATGGATGTTGGGAGTCACCAGTATGGTAAGTGCGCCTCTTGACATCTGAATCGCTGCCGTTGTGTCCTTGGGCAGGACACTTCACCCTTGCCCCCGGTGCCGCTCACACTGGTGAATGAATGATGAATGAACTGGCAGCCTTGCTTCCGTCAGTCTACCCCAGGGCAGCTGTGGCTACAAATGTAGCTTACCACCACCAGGTGTGAATGAATGATGGGTTCCCAGTTCTCTGTGAGCGCTTTGAGTATCTAACAATAAAAAAGCGCGATATACAATCTAATCCAGTATTATTATTAAGTGGGCCCATGTACAGGTACATCGCGGCCATTCATTTTTTGTCTGGAATAGAAAAATTGTTTAACATAAAAATACGCTTTTCTCGATTTTTGGTTTGATAATTAAAAAAACTAAAAAAGATCTTTATCCATTATCTGTTTACATTGATGTTTTTAAAAATCGAAAATGGGACTTAAAACGAGCGGAAAACTTTCAGTTCACTTTGTTTGAATTGGACACATGCAGTATCTCTTTTCAGATCCCCGTCTGTGAGTGACCCGGATCAACAAAAGAAGAAGACAAAGAACGACGACGGTCGTCAAAATAATTTTCTCGCGGCCAAGAGTTCCCTTCTGTTGTTTTGTTCCAGAGACATTGAAAGTGACCTTTTCATTGGTTCTCTATCGAGAAGGCAAACGTTGCTCTTCTTCAGTTGTTGTTGTTTCGGGGGGAGGATCTGAAAAGAGACACTGCGCATGTGCAATCTATGCATATCTCTAAACTTTGAAGAGAGAATTAGTTTTTTTGTTTTGATCCCCATTTTACATTTTTAAAAACATCATTAAAGGACCCATATGTAATAATGTGGCCAGAAATGGTACTGCAATCACGGTCAAAATTTTGTAGTCCTCACTCTCTCCCTGACTGAGGTTGCCAGATACACAGCCGAATCCAGCTCGATCGACTGGGCGACTCCATTTTACACAAAAATGTGGCTATTTTCAGGAAGAAGTACGTCATGCCTGCGTACAATATCACAACAATCATGTGGTTATTATCAGTACTATCAGAAAACAAAGACTAAAACCAACCACAACCAAAGCTAGCAATGGTTATACTGGTGAAAATAAGTAGAGCATGCTTAGCAGCCTAATGTACACCCAAAACTAAAGAGGAGACATTTGACCAAGGTATAACTGTAGGTTACTGTTTCAAACGTTTCAGATAGCCATATAACTTGGTACATGTAGTCCACATTGCCACGACAACCGGGCTAATGTTGGAACCCATTTCCTCAGTGTATCAGCATATTGAGAAGGAAATAAGCACTGACACTACACATATCCACATAGGTTTTATTTGTCGAAAATATATTTTGCCCTGTCAGTTGGATGACACATTGACATACAGGCTAACGGGCATTTATTTCCCCCGTTAAGCATGCTAAGCATTCGTTGCACGAACATACTAGCTTTGTTCGACAAGATCATAGACTGTATTGGACAATATAGTTTACATACCAAATGTCCATTTCCATTTATTACAAGTAACAAGAAAATGTAAATGCCTTACTTACCTATCAAGGAGGAAATGATCAAGTTTGGCGTCAGATAAAAAAATGGTCTCCACCTTTCAAAGGTATCTCCGATACAAATCCTTGTTTTGTTCCTGGCTTTGTCATGTATAAGTTGAGAATCGTAAGGAGGCCTTTTAAATTTACTAAGGTCTGACATGTTTAGTCACTTTACCAGTGGCAGTGGCCAAACGAAGGTGATGATGCGTAACTGGCAACCTGGATGTGACACACTCACATGCTTTCTGATTGGTTAAAACAGTAACAAGATTTCGGGGCTGTAAATCTAATTTTGAAATGAGCATATTCCGGCTGAACTACTGTTATCAGTTACAGAGGTATTCGAAAAGAACATGATTTATTCATGTCTTTTGACATATTAGGGCCATTTAATGTTGACTTGACATGAAATTATTACATAACGATCCGTTTTCCGTTTTTTTAAATTTTTTATTATCAAACCAAAAATCAGGAAAAGTGGATTTTATGTTCAACTATTTTTCTATGCCAAACGAAAAACGAATGGCCGCGACGTACATGGACCTTAGTGGACACTTAAATCTTGCTTAGCTATTTTTGTATATTAGCCAGAAGTGGGACCAAGTCATTGTTTTGCAAGCCACAAGTACTGTAAGTCTCAGTTTTGCCCTCAAGTCTCGAGTCAAGTCCCGAGTCAAGACAGGCAAGTCCCGAGTCAAGTGCAAAGTCAAGACTGGAAAGTCTCAAGTCAAGTCCCAAGTCCTGCATTTTGAGTTTCGAGTCCTTTCAAGTCCTTTAACCACAGACTAATATATTTACACAGATTGTGTATGCTTTTAAAACGCTGTATTTATTTATTAAAACAAGTGCATTTGAAATTGCAGGAAAAAAAATAGTGCTGACATTGCACTTCATAATAGCACTATTAAAGGCCTACTGAAACCCACTACTACCAACCACGAAGTCTGATAGTTTATATATCAATGATGAAATCTTAACATTGCAACACATGCCAATACGGCCGGGTTAACTTATAAAGTTCAATTTTAAAATTCCCGCCACACTTCCGGTTGAAAAACTCCTTTGGATATGATTTATGCGCGTGACGTCACAAAAGCCACGGAAGTGGTTGGACCCCATCGGACCCGATAGAAAAGCCTCTTGTATTCTTCGACAAAATTCCACATTATTCTGGACATCTGTGTTGGTGAATCTTTTGCAATTTGTTTAATGAACAATGGAGACTGCAAAGAAGAACGTTGTAGGTGGGATCGATCGGTGTCTTAGCGGCTAAGTACAATACTGTAATATCTGTGATATTTGCATTAGTGTACTGTCTTTAAGGGTTTGGGGAACGCGCATGCGCGAGTGAGTTGGCGGAGAACTTGTGTGTGTGAGCTTTGGCTAACAGCAGCTCGTGTATGTGTGTGCGTTACTTTTTGAACTACAACCAGTTACCGCTTTTTAATAAAGCGATTGAGCAGCGCTTCCTCGTCTGTGTGACTCCTTCTCCACTGCGGGGCATTACAATACTTACAGCAACACAACAAGGACTACTTACCCTGACGCCTAGCCGATGCTTGCCGCCAAACCCACGGATGAAGTCCTTCGTCGTGCCGTTGATCGCTGGAATGCAGGTGAGCACGGCTGTTGATGGGTTTCTATCTTCATTTGAGAACGATGCTACGCGCTAGCTCAGTAGCTAAGTGTGTCACCGATGTATTGTCTTGGAGATAAAAGTCACTTTAAATGTCCATTTCGCGTGCTCGACTCTCATTTTCAAGAGGATATAGTATCCGAGGTGGTTTAAAATACAAATCTGTGATTCACAATAGAAAAAGGAGAGTGTACATAGTTCTGTGAGGTCTGGTTGCTAAGTTAGCTTCAATGGCGTCGTTAGCACAGCATTGTTAACCTTCGCCAGCCTGGAAATCATTAACCGTGTATTTACATGTCCACGGTTTAATAGTATTGTTGATTTTCTATCTATCCTTCCATTAAGGGGTTTATTTATTTTGTTTCTATCTTCATTTGAGAACGATGCTATCGCGCTAGCTCAGTAGCTAAGTGTGTCACCGATGTATTGTCTTGGAGATAAAAGTCACTTTAAATGTCCATTTCGCGTGCTCGACTCTCATTTTCAAGAGGATATAGTATCCGAGGTGGTTTAAAATACAAATCCGTGATCCACAATATAAAAAGGAGAGTGTAGAATCCAATGAGCCAGCTTGTACCTAAGTTACGGTCAGAGCGAAAAAAGATACGTCAATCACTGCCTCTCAAGTCGTTCACTGTAACGTTCCTCATCTACAAATCTTTCATCCTCGCTCAAATTAATGGGGTAATCATCACTTTCTCGGTCCAAATCTCTCTCGCTCCATTGTAAACAATGGGGAATTGTGAGGAATACTAGCTCCTGTGACGTCACGCTACTTCCGGTACAGGCAAGGCTTTTTTTTTATCAGCGAGCAAAAGTTGCGAACTTTATCGTCGATTTTCTCTACTAAATCCTTTCAGCAAAAATATGGCAATATCGCGAAATGATCAAGTATGACACATAGAATGGATCTGCTATTCCCGTTTAAATAAAAAAAAATCATTTCAGTAGGCCTTTAACCAGTCATTTTAAACATTTAACTCATTCCTTTGCAGAATAAACACATTTGAAAAAACAAGTGCAACTGTACTTATTTGTACAAAAGTGTTAACATTGTATTTCCATGGCATATTGCATTGTAACTAGTTCCACAGCAGTTTCTATCCTGTTCTTACCTTATCTCATTGATCTCATCTCATACTGCATGTGTGTTTATGTGTGCGTACACATGAAAAACATAACAAATACATGAACATAACAATGAACAGAGTTGGTACTTTTTAGATATCAGGGCCCTATGCAATATGTACACATTGTTATGATCCGCTGCCCGGATCATAGTTTGTTTACGTTGTTTAGTCACTTGTGTTTTCAGCACCTCTTGATTTTGTTTGTTTCCAGTGCCATGACGGCAGATTGCACACACCTGCCTCTGGTTAGTGTTCGGGACGCTCACCTGTTGTCCGGGCACTAATCAGAGGGCTATTTAGTCTTTGCCCTGGCCTCACTCGGTCTGGCTTCCTAATTTGCTTTATGTAACAGACAACGACTATTTTGATTCCTGCTAGCTTTCACGCTATGCTATTTTTGCTTGCTAGCTCCCACGCTAGTCCCTTTGTTTTTGCCTTCCGTGCTATGAGCACGTTTTTGTTTGTTCCCGTATGATTTATGTCTTAAAAAAATCTTTTCCTACCTGCACGCTGTGTCCGAAGCCCATCTGCATTCCTGGGAGAACAACCCCGCATCATCATGCGACCCAGTCGTCACACACATATTCTTAATATAGTATACATTTTAACTGACCTATATTTGACTATATTTGTCTTTTTGTAGGTGGCTAAAATATGCGGTGCTGCTGACCACCGTCTAACGTTACGTTACTGCGTGTAATACATTGACTAACGTAACGTTATGCAACCCTGCTTAACAAAATCACTTGACAAAAAGTATGCATAAGGTAGCGAACTGCAGTGGACGCGACAGATTGCCGTGTTTGCAATGACGTTATAACCATAGACATCTTATAAGTAGACGCAACATTGGCTGCTGTGACGCGAGCAATTTGGCCGCCATCTTGAAGTGGTGATAAGGAGCGGGCGATCAGCCTAAATTGACAGTTGACAGGTAGAAAAAAAAAAGATGCCGGGCTGGTGTTCAGCGTTTTCCTACTCAAATGAGCGGACTGTTGAAAATAGGAATCGGGGGATTACTTTTCACAAGTAAGATTTGACATTGACATACTATTGGTTGTATTTTGTGAAAAGAATATTAGCACAGAGTTGAGAAGGAGCAAAGATCTTCAATATTTGTTTGTGAAAATCACAAATAAATCTTCTGGGGGAGGATGACGCCCCTACAGGGGTTTGGTTTACAAACTTTCAGCCCCACCTAAAACAAAATTCACCAGCCGCCACTGATTATGATGCATTCTCATTTTAGGCTAAATATAAGACAATACTTTCTTAACAGTATAATTGTAACCAGGAATAAGTCTTCAAGTAACAATATTCAAATACTAACATTGTTGGGTAAAACAGAATTTGGTTTTATTCTGAATCCAGTGAAACAGATTGGTGGTTTTAGCTGATGTAAAGCCTTTCAGGTGTTTATATATGTTTATGTTGAAGTATTTGGCGGACACTTTTATCCAAAGCGACATACATAAAAAATACATATAAAACAATCACTGTAAACATTATCATTTAAGGGAAGAATGTAATACAAAATATCAATACAAAGTGTCAAGACAGAATAAACCCTCTGCTGCTGCAGCAACAGAGATACAGTCTATAGGTCCCTAAGATATATAGATATCTAATGTATTCATACATTGTTTATGTAGGATATACGCATGCACCTAATCATATTGTTTCTTCAACTTAAAAATAGCTGACCGTTTTTTTCCCCCTTCTCTGGGATTATATTCCAAGTTTTGATCTCGGATGTCTGGTCACTTATAGCATATAAGAATATTCTATTACTGTTAAGCAAACTATGAATAATAAAACACGCCAAAACATGTGTCCTTTATCATAGCTACACGTATGACAAAAAAGCGGGTGAAAATCAGTGGTATTCAGTGAGGTAAGATGAATTAAATGAGCTGACAGTTCATTGCTCCTGCCAAATGAATAGCACTGAGTGGAGCGGATCACCACTCCAAGATGGCGGCCCCGCATCTCGTCAGCGCCAGTAGGCAGTAGCACTCGATGCTGCGTCTACTTATAAGATGTTTATGGTTATAACGTTAGCAGTGAGTGTACAGCCTCACTGATTTAACTACACAGCAAATAAAAGTCATGTTACTTAGCCAATAAACGTTAGCTTGCATTCAAAACTTACCCTTCTTTGTGCATCTTCAAATGTCGAACGAAGTTGGAAGTTGTTGCGTCTCCGTCCGTAATATTCGAACTGCATGTTTAGCATACTGCAATTTGTTTTTTGTTGACCAAGTCGTAGTTTAGTATAAATCATTCTCACTGGCGTGTTGTTTGACAACTCTTGCTTGGTGGTTGTCCTGCAATTTGATTGGATGAATGCTGTGGGATGAAAACAACATAGATCTAATTTGATTGGCTATTGTACTGAGAGCACACACGCTGAAAAGCAGCACACACGCTGATAGACACACACGTACAAAATGAAAGATACGGAGCGCTCCTGAATAACGTTTTAATCTTTGGGTTTTGGGGAAAGTAGCAAGTCATGTCAAGTCAAAAGGCACAAGTCCAAGTGAAGTCACAAGTGATTGATGTTAAAGTCTAAGTCGAGTTGCAAGTCTCTTTACATTTTGTCAAGTCGAGTCTAAAGTCATCAAATTCATGACTCAAGTCTGACTCGAGTCCAAGCCATGTGACTCGAGTCCACACCTCTGATATTAGCTCTCTGTCAGCTATGTTTTCATGCACAGTTTCATTGTGCTTGTTTTGTGCATATCCCCGTTGCACTCTACCTTTGCACTTTTGGACATTAAACAATTCTTAACCTGCAAACTGCCTGCGGTGTCCTGCTTGTTCGAGATAACGACCTCCACTAAGAAAACTTTCCGAACATAAAAAGCGCTAAATAGCATGTGCAAAGAAAAAAAAGGTCTGTATTATTACAGGGTGTGCCGCGGGTGATCTGCCACGACTGTGTGTACAATTGATACCAAGTGCAAAAGTGGTGCAGACCGCTCTATTTAAACGAGGTGTTTGCATGTATACCTGCTGTCACCATGGAGACACTCATTTCCCTCTACATTTATGGAATCATATGGTCCAACCTGTGGCATTTTGTCATGTTGTTGACATACACCTATGGACCGCCCTTCTCTATTATATAGAGGTGTGATCTAGACAGCAGACCCTATGTAACTGCCGTTATTTCAGTCATTACACTGTGACAACAGCTGTTTACATTGTTGTATACTTTGGTTTATTATGTACCTGGTCAATGCTTGTATATGTAACATGAACATGTACATAAGAATGTTATTCTTAATGTTTTGGAACATTATACATTTGTCATGTAACAACCGGAAGAATAGTGTGGTTGGAAGTATAAGGACCGGAAGTCGGAAGTACATTCTACCAGGCGAACATGGTGATTATATTTTGTTTCAAACTGTAATGTATTCTTTGTGTATACATGTACTTACAAATGTTTTATGGAACTGACAGTTTTCACAGTGATCATGGTAATTACGGTTGTAATGATCCAGATGCCAGAAAATGCATATTGCAGGACGTTTTTTCATACTTTATATACTGTGTATGAAATATACTGTTTATACAGTATATGAAAAAATGAATACGAAACAACACACTAAAACAAATCACATTTTAATCAGCCCTTTAAAGTCCAAAGTGCAGTCCGGGGGCCAATTGCGGCATGAAACTTACATTTTGTTGGCGTGCAACATATTGTCGGAAAAAAACCCAATACAAATATAAAATAAAAAAGACGTATTGTAATGAGAAAAAATGTAAAACTCTCATATGAATAATTCAGGGTTGTGTCCGAAATTTGAAAACTCTAAATATGCAGGGCCATTTTGATTTTTTTTTTTTTTTTTTCTGTTAAAAAAACTACAGACATTTTGTATCACAACTTTGTCTTATGAGTGACAAATTGTATTATTAGTTATGAATATCACAATTTTGGCTTTTTCTCGTTACATCTCTTTGCTTTTGTCTTATATTTTCAGTGTTTTTATACTACAATATGTTATGCAGCAACAAAAAATATATATATCAAAAGGGCCCCCGCATACTTGGACTTTTGGTTACGCTGTCCTTGATGGAAAAAGTTTGGACACCTCTTTTTTAAGTCATCCAGCAGCTATACAATTATTAAACGTCATTGATGAATAGAGGATACGTCCAATATTTTTTATTTCTGAGAGTCCAAATATGTTGACACGCACACAGACAGAATATTCTCAGCCGCAGAACGGTTTCATGCTTGATAAATCAAATTGCTAGTGCTAAATGATTATATTTGCATATTCTTCTCCCAATATCGTGGCGTGGCCATTCTGTTAATCAGGATATATTACAGATATTCATGAAGACAGAAACGCGAAATGGATTGCGCTCTCTGTTTTGCGCTCTCTGTTTTGCGCTCTCTGTTTTGCGCTCTCTGTTTTGCGCTCTCTGTTTTGCTCATTTAAGAAACGCAATCCTCTGCGCATGTGCTTAGTAGATCAGGTTTGCGTGTGCTATCAAGTTTGCACATGTTTTAGTGCACGCAATCATTTAGTAGATCAGGCCCATAGTTTATCGTGTTTAAAGACCACAGTCAGAACTGACCAACTTTTTTCACCACATTGCAGGTATACCTGGATGTCAAGTATGCTTTTGACCCAGAGATCAAGTTCCCGGTTGTCATCCTACCTGTTATGCAGAGGCCTGAGGAGCAGCCGTTTTCCACAAATTCTGAATTTGGTGCAAATTCAAAGACGGTTGCCGCAAACTTTAAGCAGGAGCCAACAGCCTCACCTCCTCCATATGGCTTGTACCAATCCATGGCTGGTTTTAATTTTAGTTAATGATAATAATCATGACTAGTGGTGAGAACTACCCATACAGTACTCTCATACAGTAAAGTACAGTAGGTTCTCGCTATTATGTTCTAATACCTCCAATGGAATATTTTTTGACTGGAAACGACAATTTATGCTGAATGGCCAACATGCGGTGGTCCACTGTATTGTGTATATGTCTTAGGCTACCATTTGATATGTTGTTCAAGCAATACCTTAATGATCACATATAAGTGCAATATCATGAAGTAAAGCACAATCCTTAACCAACACTGAACTGTTAACATTAACACAACTATTGTAGAGTTCTGTATATTTCGCTCTCCATCTTTTAGTTATGCTACTTCCTGGTTCAAAGACGATAATTATCATAGTGATGGATTTATTTGACATAATGTATGTAAATATACTCTACAATATATATGTAAATGAATGAATGGCTATGGATATATATATATATATATATATATATATATATATATATATATATATATATATATATATATATATATATATATATATATATATATATATATATATATATATATATATATATATATATATATATATATATATACACACACATACATACACGTATACACATACAAACCCCGTTTCCATATGAGTTGGGAAATTGTGTTAGATGTAAAAATAAACGGAATACAATGATTTGCAAATCATTTTCAACCGATATTCAGTTGAATATGCTACAAAGACAACATATTTGATGTTCAAACTAATACAATTTTTTTTTGTTGCAAATAATCATTAACTTTAGAATTTGATGCCAGCAACATGTGACAAATAAGTTGGGAAAGGTGGCAATAAATACTGATAAAGTTGAGGAATGCTCATCAAACACTTATTTGGAACATCCCACAGGTGAACAGGCAAATTGGGAACAGGTGGGTGCCATTATTGGGTATAAAAGTAGATTCCATGAAATGCTCAGTCATTCACAAACAAGGATGGGGCGAGGGTCACCACTTTGTCAACAAATGCGTGAGCAAATTGTTGAACTGTTTAAGAAAAAATCCACTCTCAACCAGTTATTGCAAGGAATTTAGGGATTTCACCATCTACGGTCCGTAATATCATCAAAGGGTTCAGAGAATCTGGAGAAATCACTGCACGTAAGCAGCTAAGCCCGTGACCTTCAATTCCTCAGGCTGTACTGCATCAACAAGCGACATCAGTGTGTAAAGGATATCACCACATGGGCTCAGGAACACTTCAGAAAGCCACTGTCAGTAACTACAGTTGGTCGCTACATCTGTAAGTGCAAGTTAAAACTCTCCTATGCAAGGTGAAAACCGTTTATCAACAACATCCAGAAACGCCGTCGGCTTCGCTGGGGCTGAGCTCATCTAAGATGGACTGATACAAAGTGGAAAAGTCTTCTGTGGTCTGACGAGTCCACATTTGAAATTGTTTTTGGAAACTGTGGACGTCGTGTCCTCCGGACCAAAGAGGAAGAGAACCATCCGGATTGTTATAGGCGCAAAGTTGAAAAGCCAGCATCTGTGATGGTATGGACATATGGTACAATACAATCGGCAAGATAGGCAGGAGCTTGACCGTGTAGTATTTTATACGTAAGTAGTAAAACCTTAAAGTCGCATCTTAGGTGCACAGGAAGCCAGTGCAGGTGAGCCAGTATAGGCGTAATATGATCAAACTTTCTTGTTTTTGTCAAAAGTCTAGCAGCCGCATTTTGTACCAACTGTAATCTTTTAATGCTAGACATAGGGAGGCCCGAAAATAACACGTTACAGTAATCGAGACGAGATGTAACGAACGCATGGATAATGATCTCAGCATCGCTTGTGGACAAAATGGAACGAATTTTAGCGATATTACGGAGATGAAAGAAGGCCGTTTTAGTAACACTCTTAATGTGTGACTCAAATGAGAGAGTTGGGTCGAAGATAATACCCAGATTCTTTACCGAGTCGCCTTGTTTAATTGTTTGGTTGTCAAATGTTAAGGTGGTATTATTAAATAGATGTCGGTGTTGAGCAGGACCGATAATCAGCATTTCCGTTTTCTTTTTGCAAAAAGTTAGCGGACATCCATTGTTTCATTTCGTTAAGACACGCCTCCAGCTGACTACAATCCGGCGTGTTGGTCAGCTTTAGGGGCATGTAGAGTTGAGTGTCATCAGCATAACAGTGAAAGCTAACACCGTATTTGCGTATGATGTCACCTAGCGGCAGCATGTAAATACTAAAGAGTGCAGGGCCAAGAACCGAACCCTGGGGAACTCCGCACGTTACCTTAACATAGTCCGAGGTCACATTATAATGGGAGAGTCACTGCATTCCTGTCAGTAAGATAAGAGTTAAACCAAGACAAGGCTAAGTCTGACATCCAAATACGCGTTTTGATACGCTCTAATAAATTATTATGATCAACAGTATCGAAAGCGGAGCTAAGATCAAGAAGCAGCAACATAGATGACGCATCAGAATCCATCGTTAGCTATATATCATTAGTCATTTTTGCGAGGGCTGTCTCCGTAGAGTGATTTGCCCTGAAACCGGATTGAAAAGGTTCACAGAGATTGTTAGACGCTAAGTGTTCATTTAGCTGCTGTGCGACAATTTTTTCGAGGATTTTCGAGATAAACGGAAGTTGGGACACCGGCCGGTAGTTTACCAAGAGGTCAGGATCGAGGTTAGGTCTTTTGAGTAGAGGATGAATAACCGCTTTTTTGAATGCTAGGGGAACAGTGCCAGAGGAAAGTCATAAGTTAATAATATTTAACACTGATGGACCTAATAATACAAAAAGCTCCTTGATAAGTTTCCCAGGAATTGGGTCAAGTAAACATGTTCTTTGTTTTGTCCCATTTACACATTTTAACAATTCCTCCAATGTTATTTCATCAAAGAGAGAGAAACTATTTTGGAGGGCAGTGTCCGTCGTATATACAGTCGTATCTGTGTTAATAGAACCCAGTTGTAGCTGAGATGCGTTGTCTTTAATCTCTTTTCTAATGACTTCAATTTTCTTATTAAAGAAATTCATGAAGTCATCTGCTGAGTGGGTGGAGCTACTGGGAGTAGTCCCTTGTTGGGTTAGCGATGCTACTGTACTAAACAAAAATGTAAGATCATTTTTGTTGAGGTGGATGAGATTTGAGTAATATTTAGCTTTAGCTGAGGTAAGCATGCGTTTATAAGTTATTAAACTATCACTCCATGCTTGATGGAAAACCTCAAGTTTAGTCGCACGCCACTTGCGTTACAGCTTTCTACATGATCATTTCTGGGCTTTAGTTTCTTCTGTAAACCATGGGGTACGCCTTTTAGGGGCCCTTTTTAGCTTTAGCGGTGCTACAATATCAATGGTGTCACGCAGGGCGTCATTAAAGTTGTTAGTGAGGTTATCAATAGAGCCCACATAATTTGGGAATGGTGCCATTACCCAAGGCAGTAGGTCAGTAAGAGTCGTCGTTGTGGCAGCATTAATGTTGCGGCTGCTATAGTAGTTATTATTATTATTATTAGTTTGTTGACAATGAGTCAGAACTTCGAATTTTATAAGGTAATGATCGGACATTACTTTAGTGTACGGGAGTATCGTAACTTTAGAGGTGGTGACACCCCTGACAAGCACTAGATCTATCATATTACCGTTGCGATGCGTGGGTTCATTTATTATTTGTGTAAGACCACAGCTATCAATTATAGTCTGGAGCGCCACGCATGGAGGGTCCGATGGGGTATTCATATGGATATTAAAGTCCCCCATTATGATTATATTGTTGGCGTGCGTCACTAGATCAGCAACAAACTCTGAGAATTCACTGATGAAGTCCGAATAGGGCCCAGGGGGGCGGTAGATAACAGCCAGGTTGAGAGGTAGCGGTGTGACAAACCTCATAGTGAGCACCTCAAACGAGTTATATTTATTATTTAGGTTAGGTGTAAAATTATAGTTTTCATTGTATATTAGTGCGACACCCCCTCCCCTTTTAAGAGGACGGGCAACATGTGCATTCGTATAGTTAGGAGGAGATGCCTCATTTAGCACAAAAAAATCGTCTGGTTTGAGCCAGGTCTCGGCGAGACCAACGACGTCAAGTTTGTTGTCTCTAATGACCTCATTAACTAATAATTTTTTGGAAGATAATGATCTTATGTTTAAAAAGCCCATATTATAGGTAGTGGGCTGTTTTGAGGATTGTTTGTTGAAATTATCCGAAGTAGCAATATTAATAATGTTGCGTTTATTATGCGTAGTGCACTTTAAATAGTTTCGACCATATCTAGGAATTGATACGATGGGAATTTTCAGATTGTTTGCTTGATGCTGCGATAAACTGAACGCATCATAGTTAGCTACCTCAGTACAATGTATGTCTGCCTCTGACACGGTCACAAAAGAAAAAACATTATGTGAGTTGTGTTTTATTCTAAGAGATTGATTGTACAGCTATGGTATTGTTTCTGCTGGGCAAATATGCCTGACGCGCCTCCTACAGCGCCTTGGGTCAGCTGCAGGGTCATCAGCCGGGGACCACCGCTCATTGGAGTTTCGCTCTCTTTAACCCCGGAACGCCTCCTGGTGGCGGAGCGGTGGCAGGGACGTCTCCCTGCCACCCCCTGCAGCTGACCCATCTTATTGCCTCGACCCCCAGTACTTATCCCTCCTCCTCAGCCACAACCAGAAGCTTCCTTTTTCTGCTTCCTCAGCAAGGGCCTTGATTTCCCTTTGGAGCTTAGCCCCAGTCGTTCCCACATCTCGGAGCAGCCTTAAAGTTGATGTACAGACGAAGCCCCGACAGCCTACTTCCACAGGGTAGATGGTAGTGGACCAGCCTGCCTCTCTGCACTCAGCAGCCAGATCTGCATATTTGGCTGCTTTGCGCTCGTAGGTTGCCTGGATTCCCTCCTCCCAGGGGATGGTGAGCTCGATCAGCATGGCAGACTTGGTAACAGCAGACCACAGCACGATGTCTGGGCGGAGTGAAGTGATGGTGATCTCACGGGGGAACTGGAGCTGTTTGCCGATATCAGCCCTCATACTCCAGTCCCTTGCCAGAGAGAGGACACTGCGGGTGCCTCGTTCGCTGGTGTCTCCTTTGCCTTCCCCTGGCCTCACAAACAATTTCTATGTGTGCAGGGATTACCTAGCCTGGCGCCGGCTAGTTCTAGTTTAAATGACTCCTTACCCGGACACTCCACGCTTCTTTGGGGATTAGCTTTTCCCTTTGTTGTTAGCCCCGCTCTGCATCCCTGCTTCTGCTTCCGCTCACACCGCTTACGTCGCCTCCATTGACGGTCCCCGCTAGTACTTGACTCTGCTGCTACAAAGGCCACTCGATGTAGCCCGCAAAGTATTCCCATGCAAGCGAGGAGGTCCACCGTACATGCATCTTTCAGTCTATAACGACCCGATCTATCCACATCCAAAATTGTCTATGTGATCACAGAGTGTTCACGCTTTGAGCCAGCCATGAAATTGACAGAAATGACGGGTGTTTTTTGCCAAATCGCTCTACACTCCCAAGAGCGTCTTCAAGCTGCTGCATTTCAATGCGCCGCCATTTTGCCATCTGATTATATTGTCGGCGTGCGTCACTGGATCAGCAACGAACTCTGAGAATTCACTGATAAAGTCCGAATAGGGCCCTGGGGGGCGGTAGATAACAGCCAGGTGGAGAGGCAGCGGTGTGACAAACCTCATAGTAAGCATCTCAAATGAGTTATATTTATTATTTGGGTTCGAGGTAAGGTTAAAGTTTTTGTTGTATATTAGTGCGACTCCCCCACCCCTTTTAATGGGATGAATGATATATTCATATATATATGAATATATATATATATATATATATATATATATATATATATATATATATATATATATATATATATATATATATATATATATATATATATATATATATATATATATATATATGTATATATATATATATATATATATATATATATATATGTCTTTCATATATATATGTATATATATATATATATATATATATATATATATATGTATATATATATATATATATATATATATATATATATATATATATATATATATATATATATATATATATATATATATATATATATATATATATATATATATATATATATATATATATATGAAAGACTTAAAGTTATACTAGAGGATGTTGTGGGTCATGTTGATTATTGGTATATATATATATATATATATATATATATATATATATATATATATATATATATATATATATATATATATATATATATATATATATATATCTCAAATAAAACAAATGGCTTATTGATAAGCCATTTTTTAAAATGTATTTATTACAACGCCAAAATAGGCCTAACAACGCCAATGGTTGTAATTCTGTAGCACTTTGAGATTTGGACTCAAATGTAAAGTAGATTACAAATACAATCTATTATATAAATAGATTGAGCCCCCCTAAAATAGGCCTAACAATGCCAATGCACTTATCTCATAATTTTCTTTTTTAAATCTCATAATTTAAATTTTTTATTTTATAATTCAACTTTTTTCCAATAACTGGGACTTTTTATTATCTCATAATTTCTGCTTTATTAGATCATAATTTCATTTTTTTAAATCTCATAATTTCGAAAAAAAAAAATATATCTCTGAAATTGGACTTTCTTTCTCATTTCATTGTTTTGACTCTCATCTCATAATTACATTTTTTAATGTCATAATTATGATTTTTTTAACTCATAATTTCACCTTTTTATCTCATGAATGTGACTTTTAATCTTATATTTTTGTATTTTGACGTAAAACAATTTTTAAATATGACTTTTTTTTATTTTATAAGTTTGGCATTAATATTTTATAATAATTACTTTTATCTGTGGTGTTATGTTTTATTTCCAGAGTAAACGGTCGTCCATGGATATAAATGCGGTTATTATTTCTTAAAGTGTAAACACATATCCAGCAGGGCGAGTGTGAGACGCCCCCATGGCGGAAGTGGGTGTTGGTGACCGTTGCGAGCCGAGGTTTGCGTAATAAACATCGGATCGCTTCCACCAGCATGCCGAGCACAGTGACCAGCCTGAAAGTGACGTACGAGGAGAAGGGAGATTCTAACACCTTCAGAAATGGCGACAGTATTTGTGGTAATGTCACATTGCAACTCAGCAAAGACTGCAAAGTGCAGTATTTGTACGTGAAGTTTAAGGGGAAAGCCGAGGTGTTGTGGACGGAGAGACACGGTCAAACTACCGTCACTTATCACTCCAAGGACAAGTATTTCAGCGTCAGAAATTACTTCCTTGGAAGCAACGACACCGCCGGTAAGTTCTTCTGACTTCCACGCTTACTATGGCTTCTTTTGAGCCGCTACACGGTACACTAACCACAGGCGAGTCGCGCATTGCTTGTAGTCACAAAACAAAAACATTTATATTTTCTCCCTACTCGTTGACATTTATTTTCCAAAAAAAACCTGTTGGTATTTGAAACTAATGTTGATTTGTGCAAATGTGCCATCGTAAACTTTATACAGTATAAGCATTGCCTTTCTAGGAGGGCAGAGGCTAAACACAGATAGTATTACCAACACCTATGACACTGGTGTCAAACTCAAGGCTCGGGGGCCACATGTGGCCCGCCACATCATTCTTTGTGGCCTGGGGAAAATGTGTGTTAATAAAATCAAAGTTTATTTATATAGCCCTAAATCAAGGGCTGCACAAGCCACAACGACATCCTTGGCTCAGATCCCACATCAGGGCGAGAAAAAACTCAACCCAATGGGATGACAATGAGAAACCTTGGAGGGGACCATTGGATATGCTTTGGTGTCAATTGTGCTTAAATCTAGTTCCACAGTTACCCTTATAACCTGTTTTTTTAGTGTGTCTGCAAGATTTTCAACTCTGGAGGCGTTCCCAGATTGCAAATTTAAAAAAAACACGCCCCATTCACTCTGAAAGCATCACAATGTATCTGTTGAAAGTGTAAACCGTTTAAACATACATTCAATGCGTTTTCTTTATTTTCATGACTATTGTATTGTATGTCCTTAAAGGCCTACTGAAATGATTTTTTTTTTATTTAAACGGGAATAGCAGATCCATTCTATGTGTCATACTTGATCATTTCGTGATATTGCCATATTTTTGCTGAAAGGATTTAATAGAGAAAATCGACGATAAAGTTCGCAACTTTTGCTCGCTGATAAAAAAAAGCCTTGCCTGTACCGGAAGTAGCGTGACGTCACAGGAGCTAGTATTCCTCACAATTCCCCATTGTTTATAATGGAGCGAGAGAGATTCGGACCGAGAAAGTGATGATTACCCCATTAATTTGAGCGAGGATGAAAGATTCGTAGATGAGGAACGTTACAGTGAAGGACTTGAGAGACAGTGATGGACGTATCTTTTTTCGCTCCGACCGTAACTTAGGTACAAGCTGGCTCATTGGATTCCACACTCTCCTTTTTTTATTGTGGATCACGGATTTGTATGTTAAACCACCTCGGATACTATATCCTCTTGAAAATGAGAGTCGAGAACGCGAAATGGACATTCAGTGCCTTTTATCTCCACGACAATACATCGGCGAAATTCTTTAACTACGAGCTAACGTGATAGCATCGTGCTTTAACTGCATATACAAACAAAAAAATAAACCTCTGACTGGAAGGATAGATAGAAAATCAACAATACTATTAAACCGTGGACATGTAAATACACGGTTAATGCTTTCCAGGCTGGCGAAGGTTAACAATGCTGTGCTAACGACGCCATTGAAGCTAACTTAGCAACTTAGCAACGGGACCTCACAGAGCTATGCTAAAAACATTAGCTCTCCACCTACGCCAGCCAGCCCTCATCTACTCAACACCCGTGCTCACCTGCGTTCCAGCGATCGGCAGAAGGACGAAGGACTTCACCCGATGCGTTTGGCGGCCCGGAGACGTAGGAAGTCAAGGTGAGGTCGGCGGTTAGCGCGGCTAGCGCTCCAACAAAGTCCTCCTGGTTGTGTTGCTGTAGTCCGCTGCTAATACACCGATCCCACCTACTACTGCCTTCTTTGCAGCCTTCATTGTTCATTAAACAAATTGCAAAAGATGTCCAAAATACTGTGGAATTATGAAATGAAAACAGAGCTTTTTGTATAGGATTCTACCGGTACCATAACTTCCGTTACTCTGACTTCGTCACGCGCCTACGCCATCATACCGCGACGTTTCAGCCGGATATTTCCCGGGAAGTTTTAAAAGTCACTTTATAAGTTAACCCGGCCGTATTGGCATGTGTTGCAATGTTAAGATTTCATCATTGATATATAAACTATCAGACTGCGTGGTCGGTAGTAGTAGGTTTCAGTAGGCCTTTAACAAAAAAAAGGTGAAATAACTGAAAACATGTTTTATATTCGAGTTTCTTCCAAATAGCCACCCTTTGCTCTGAGTACTGCTTTGCACACTCTTGGCATTCTCTCGATGAGCTTCAAGAGGTAGTTACCTGAAATGGTTTTCACTTCACAGGTGTGCTGAAGCTCATCAAGAGAATGCCAAGAGTGTGCAAAGCAGTGATCAGAGCAAAGGGTGGCTATTTTGAAGAAACTAGAATCAAACATGTTTTCAGTTATTTCACCTTTTTTTTGTTAAGTACATAACTCCACATGTGTTCATTCATAGTTTTGATGCCTTCAGTGACAATCTACAATGTAAATAGTCATAAAAATAAAGCAAACACATTAAATGAGAAGGTGTGTCCAAACTTTTGGCCTGTACTGTATATAAATAAACCCTCCTGCTATTTTTTTCCTGACACGGTCAAAAGTACATTTCATACTAACGTTATAGAGATTCACCCGGTCACAACATTAAGCAAACATGCACACTTTCTGATCGATTTAGAACGTGTATAAAAAACTGCTGATTTTAGCAACACGTGTCGCTGCATGCTATTACTGTGAGCTTTTTTTTCTTGGTGTGCAATACGGGTCTTAAGATAATGTATTGTATTTTAATCCAAATATAGTGCAGTCGTGTGCAATATGTATTATTTTTTAGTTTTGATTACATTTTTCTTTGTTACTGTATGTAAAAAGCTGCACTACAATCATATAATTTCCCCTTTGTGGGATGAATAAAAGTCTGTTTATCTATCCTGCACATGCCAAGATTATTTGAAAATAATACTTTATCCCTCCAGTTTCCTCATGGCCTGAAGCAAAGAGAGAGGTGCTCCTCCTCCATGCAGAAAGCATGACTTAATGTCTAAATAAGTACATCCACCTGCCAGACTGCAACATTCCGCGAACAGAGGCATCCAAAACTGGGTACAAGCTCACGCCAAAATGCATAACTCTATGATTGGAGGCTTTGGTATTGTTTAACACGAGTATCCAACATTTATGAGTCAGAGGAGACAAAATTATTTATAAGGAGGACTTTTACAAAAAAAATACGCTTTTCCTGGAGAAGAACTGGCACACAGGACTGTATAGCTCAGTTGGTAGAGCGGCCGTGCCAGCAACTTGAGGGTTGCAGGTTCGATCCCCGCTCCGCCATCCTAGTCACTGCCGTTGTGTCCTTGGGCAAGACACTTTACCCACCTGCTCCCAGTGCCACCCACACTGGTTTAAATGTAACTTAGATATTGGGTTTCACAATGTGAAGCGCTTTGAGTCACTTGAGAAAAAGCGCTATATACGTAAATGTAATTCACTTCACTTCACAGACTTTGTGTACCACAGCTGTCAAACTCAAAGCTCTGGGGCCAGATCTGGTTTGACACATCATTTTATTTGGCCTGTTAAAAACCTGGAATAGAGATGTTACGATAACTGTTAAAATGGTCAACTGTGGTAAAATTCCTGACGGTTAGTGTTACCGTTTCAAATTGTAATTATTGTACAACCGGGATTGATTACCCGATTTGAAAAACTTACAGTGATATTGCTATTTCCTGGCGAGGCAGCTAGCACACTAATCGTTGGCTATATTAAATGCTAACATTTTCAAACAAAATTATCCATCAATTTGTTTGTAAAAAATATCTTACATGCATATTTTTTTTAATTTATTTGACAGGGACAGTACAATTAAACATTGTTACCCATAGGTAACCGATGTCAAAGTACATAAGACTTCTAGCCACAGGCTAATTTGCAACCCTCGTCCCTGGTTAGGCTTTTGAAGAAAAGTTGAGAAAAGTGAAAAAACACATACAAAAAGATTAAGACAAGTACAAAATAAAAATACATTAAAAATAATTGCAAAATGCTCCGATTTAAGGTACTGCACATAATCATCAAAACAAATGCTAAAGAAAACCACTGCAAACCTCAAAAACACAAACTATCTTCAAAAACAACTGCAAGTTCCTGGAACAAAACAGAAAGTGTCCAAAGCCACTAGGAGAGCCAGACCTGAGGGATCTTAGGTCTACAGCATGGCTGTATCAGGTCCGCACACTGCTGTTCTAAATGGGTCCACTGGATGTCGCAATAGCAATTTCAGTGTAACCCACATCACATATGACACTGTTTAAAGATGAGGTGTCAGCTGACTTTAAGCGCTCTCTGGATTGGTACTGCTATTCTACTAATTAGATGCTGCTGTTGTGGCTGGCGGCAGACTAATGCTGAAGCGATGCAAAATACCTTCTTTTATTGTAAATTATCCACTTAACAGATAAAATAACGAAATGGTAAGATGCAAAGACTTAAGTCAACATGACCATCATCTTTGTAGTTAGAGTTCGGTGCAGCGCTCGCAATATGTTGACGGCACGATGTGCAACCTGAACTCCATTGTGAAAATGTGTGTTTCTACATTTGTTGTTTGTTCTGTTTTATTTTATGCTTAAATATACCATCTTTACATTGGTTAAGTTTGTATTTAAGTTAAACATACATTTTGATAATTGTTTTGTTAATATTGTAATTGTAATATTTGAATGATGAGAAATACATGTGTTGTGGCAGTTGCGGATGTCACCAATGTGGCGGTTTGAGGAAACACTTGATTGCTTTTCCTAACACGTCTTTAATGGTGAACTGCCAACATGAGAATGCTAAACAGGAAGCGCTTAAAATTTAATAGCTTCGTAAATACACTGAGACAAAGTCTAAGTTCATTGTGTTCTTCATGGTGTTTTTGAAACTGCACCAATTTTTTCTCAGAATTTTCAACTAACTTGAAGTGTTTCGTCAAGAAGATTATTTGTAATGTGTACATTTTCAGAATGTACTTGTTTTATTTTTGGCCAAAGTAAGACAAAGAAAACAATTTTGAAGTTGTCTTTATTTTTAAATTGTTATGCCATGATTTTACTAGTCCTGCCCGCGTGGTAATAGATATACCTCCATGCGGCCCCTGAGCTAAAATGAGTTTAACACCCCTGGTCTACAGTTTAAAGACATGTGTGACGATCTGGGCGCATTGTGATGCGGGGTTCGTTCTCCCAAGATGCAGACGGATTTTGGACACAGCGTGCAGGTAGGAAATGATTTGTTTAGGCAATAAATCAGGCAGGAACAAACAAAAACGTGCTCAAAGCACGGAAGGCAAAAACTAAGGGGGCTAGCGTGGAAGCTAGTATGTAAATAGCAGGAATCAATACCGTCGTCAACTGTTGCATGAAGCAAATTAGGAAGCCAGACTGACTGACCGGAAAAGGCAGTATTAAATAGCGCTCTGATCAGTGCTCGGGAAACAGGTGAGCGTCCCGAACACCAATCAGAGACAGGTGGAAACAATAAGCACCCATGGTCACTGAAAACAAACTCAAGGGTGTACAAAACAGGATCTGAGGGAGTCCAAAACAAACAGAACATGGTCCGGGCAACGGATCATAACAACAGGAGCGGGATGCCCAAATTAAAGTTGACTGACTTTTGAAGAGGCAACAATTCTTTGTGTTTGATTAATACTTAGGTCTTGTTCTCACGCTAACATTAGTAACTTAAATCGGTTGCTCTATGATGTTGCAAAATTTTACGGGAAAAGGTTGTCAAAAATACATCAATCCATCCATCCATCCATCTTCTTCCGCTTATCCGAGGTCGGGTCGCGGGGGCAGCAGCTTAAGCAGGGAAGCCCAGACTTCCCTCTCCCCAGCCACTTCGTCCAGCTCCTCCCGGGGGATCCCGAGGCGTTCCCAGGCCAGCCGGGAGACATAGTCTTCCCAACGTGTCCTGGGTCTTCCCCGTGGCCTCCTACCGGTCGGACGTGCCCTAAACACCTCCCTAGGGAGGCGTTCGGGTGGCATCCTGACCAGATGCCCGAACCACCTCATCTGGCTCCTCTCGATGTGGAGGAGCAGCGGCTTTACTTTGAGGGACACGGTCGAATGTCTTCTCCAAGTCCACAAAACACATGTAGACTGGTTGGGCAAACTCCCATGCACCCTCAAGGACCCTGCCGAGAGTATAGAGCTGGTCCACAGTTCCACGACCAAGACGGAAACCACAGTGTTCCTCCTGAATCCGAGGTTCGACTATCCGGCGTAGCCTCCTCTCCAGCACACCTGAATAGACCTTACCGGGAAGGCTGAGGAGTGTGATCCCACGATAGTTAGAACACACCCTCCGGTTCCCCTTCTTAAAGAGAGGAACCACCACCCCGGTCTGCCAATCCAGAGGTACCGCCCCCGATGTCCACGCGATGCTGCAGAGTCTTGTCAACCAAGACAGCCCCACAGCATCCAGAGCCTTAAGGAACTCCGGGCGGATCTCATCCACCCCCGGGGCCTTGCCACCGAAGAGCTTTTTAACTACCTCAGCAACCTCAGCCCCAGAAATAGGAGAGCCCACCACAGATTCCCCAGGCACTGCTTCCTCATAGGAAGACGTGTTGGTGGGATTGAGGAGGTCTTCGAAGTATTCCCTCCACCGATCCACAACATCCGCAGTCGAGGTCAGCAGAACACCATCCTCACCGTACACGGTGTTGATACTGCACTGCTTCCCCTTCCTGAGGCGGCGGATGGTGGTCCAGAATCACTTCGAAGCCGTCCGGAAGTCGTTTTCCATGGCTTCCCCGAACTCCTCCCATGTCCGAGTTTTTGCCTCCACGACCGCTGAAGCCGCACACCGCTTGGCCTGTCGGTACCTGTCCGCTGCCTCAGGAGTCCTATGAGCCAAAAGAACCCGATAGGACTCCTTCTTCAGCTTGACGGCATCCCTCACCGCCGGTGTTCACCAACGGGTTCTAAGATTACCGCCACGACAGGCACCAACTACCTTGCGGCCACAGCTCCAATCAGCCGCCTCGACAATAGAGGTGCGGAACATGGTCCATTCGGACTCAATGTCCAGCACCTCCCTCGTGACATGTTCAAAGTTCTTCCGGAGGTGGGAATTGAAAGTCTCTCTGACAGGAAACTCTGCCAGACGTTCCCAGCAAACCCTCACAATGCGTTTGGGCCTGCCAGGTCTGTCCGGCATCCTCCCCCACCATCGCAGCCAACTCACTACCAGGTGGTGATCGGTAGAAAGCCCCGCCCCTCTCTTCACCCGAGTGTCCAAAACATGAGGCCGCAAATCTGACGACACAACTACAAAGTCGATCATGTAACTGTGGCCTAGGGTGTCCTGGTGCCAAATGCACATATGGACACCCTTATGATTGAACATGGTGTTCGTTATGGACAATCTGTGACGGGCACAAAAGTCCAATAACAAAACACCGCTCGGGTTCAGATCCGGGCAGCCATTCTTCCCAGTCACGCCTCTCCAGGTTTCACTGTCGCTGCCAACATGAGCGTTGAAGTCCCCTAGTAGAACGAGGGAATCACCCGGGGGAGCACTCTCAAGTACTCCCTCGAGTGAATCCAAAAAGGGTGGGTACTCTGAGCTGCGGTTTGGCGCGTAAGCGCAAACCACAGTCAGGACCCGTTCCCCCACCCGAAGGCGGAGGGAAGCTACCCTCTCGTCCACCGGGTTGAACTCCAACATGCAGGCTCTGAGCCGGGGGGCAACAAGAATTGCCACCCCAGCCCGTCGCCTCTCACTGCCAGCAACGCCAGAGTAGAAGAGAGTCCAGCCCCTCTCGAGAGAACTGGTTCCAGAGTCCTTGCTGTGCGTCGAAGTGAGTCCAACTATGTCTAGTCGGAACTTCTCCACCTCGCGCACTAGCTCAGGCTCCTTCCCCCCCAGCGAGGTGACGTTCCACGTCCCAAGAGCTAGCTTCTGTAGCCGAGGATCGGACCGCCAAGTGCCCTGCCTTCGGCTGCCGCCCAGCTCACATTGCACCCGACCTCTATGACCCCTGCTATGGGTGGTGAGCCCATTGGAGGGGGAACCCACGTTGCCTCTTCGGGCTGTGCCCGGCCGGGCCCCATGGGGACAGGCCCGGCCACCAGGCGCTCGCCATCGTGCCCCACCTCCGGGCCTGGCTCCAGAGGGGGGCCCCGGTGACCCGCGTCCGGGCGAGGGAAATCTGGGTCCATAGTTTTTATTTCTCATTGAGGTCTTCGAGCTGCTCTTTGTCTGATCCCTCACCTAGGACCAGTTTGTCTTGGGAGACCCTACCAGGGGGCATAAAGCCCCCGGACAACATAGCTCCTAGGATCATTGGGACACGCAAACTCCTCTACCACGGTAAGGTGGCAGCTCAGAGAGGAGGTCAAAATACAGTCACGTCAAATTCGGTACCGACACGCCAAAAATACATTGATACCTGCTTTTTTCGGTATCATCAGTACCAAATACTGTACACGTTCTAATTTTCACTTCACTAATTTTTGCCGTGAGAGCTTAGCAATCAATGCCGAAAGAGAGCGCCTGCCAGTGCTTCCCTAATATTTATTTGTTTGTGGCGTCCTGCCTCATATGCAGATTTGATGCTCTCTGGTTCTCCCTTACTCAGAGGCAAATTATTATTGAAGTGTGGCAGTACACGTAACTGTACTCCATAACACACTGCAATAACTTGGCTTGCCAGGGAATATGAGCAGAATGGATCTGTGTTGCCATTTACCGAGGTAGCGAGTGGAGGTACGCAATAAAAATCAAAGCCCCCTAGTCTGGCATTTAGTAGGAAATCAAATGCAAGTATTCGCCAGGCGGAGGTCCGCCACCACAAGCCCAGGAGGGCATAACCACCGTGTGTAGAAGAAGCGTGTATCACTTCTATAAGTGCTAAGAAGACTCAACTTTGAGTAGGGCTGTAACGATATGAACATTTTTATTTTAAAACATCATGTTAAAATTTAAATATCATTATTATCATTTTGTGTCGCGGTATTATTAAACGTGCTTATAATTAGAGGTGGGGGAAATCATGGATTTTTAGATGCATCGCAATTTGGACATGGACGATTACAGAATCGATTAGTAAACATCTATAATCGATTTATTTATTGTAAATAAAGTAATGCAGACAGTTCTAAAATGTAGCTGTCTGCAGCGAGACACCTCACGGAGAGATCCGACCAGCTCCTATCCATCGGGCAATTGAGGTCCAGTTTTGCACGCATTTTCATTAATTTGATAAATGTGGGAATTAAATAAATAAATAAATGAAAAGACACACAATACACTTGGCAGAAAAAAGCATAACATTTTGTTCTGGCTTCTTAAGAGACATATTATTTTCCTTACATTTTTAAAAGTATGTTTATCTTCTTATGTAAATATTGTAAAGATTGTTTAGTAATGAAGGCAAAACATGTATTGTTTGCAAGTGAGAAAAGCCATTAATGTGTCTTGTTTTCATGTTAGCATTTAAGCTAGCTAGTGATTAACGCGCTAGCTGCTTTCCTTGGGAAATAAGCTGTATCATAGTGAGTTTTAAACTAACAACTAAATAAATAGACAGTGTTAGAAAGCCCATTATTTTGTATGTTTTGTGTTTCTTAAGCTTCACTGATAAATTGTTCTGGCGAGTGTGGTGGCGTCCCTCCTTAATAAGTATCCTTTAACGCACTGTAAAAAACACCTCAAGAGAGCACAGCTTATGGGTTCAACGTGCGCAATTAAATAGCTTAGTTGTTCAATGTAATTTCTTTATTCAGGTTTTGATTGGGTTACAGTGTCCCTAATGGGGAAATACGTTAGTCTCTTGTATTAATGTCAGCATTTAAGCTTGCAAGCTAGCGCCAGTCAGTCAGTTAGTTTATCAAAGTTTATTAATCACAGGGTTTCAATAATTTTGATTTAAAAGAGTAATACTAACCCTCGGGAGTCTTATTGAAGTTATCAATAATACTGTTCACTGTTACATCCCGAGCTTAGAGACACTCTTCTTTCATGTGGCAACACTTTGCCTTCTTGGTGAAATACATAAACCAGTGGTGTTCAAGATGTTAGCTCCAGAGAAGCAACGGACGATTTGCAGTCTTGTTGTTGTTACGAATGACAATACATTATAGTGAACGTTATCGCTATCATTTACTAACAGTACACAAAGCTAAGGTGAAGTTGTGTGGGAGTGCATTCCACCATTATGAGCAATGGATTCAAAGGCTTAATCACCTTTATTTTTAATTTTGTAAATTTTATTGTACCTAGGGGCTGACGATCAAACGCTGTTGAAAAATCATGATGGAGAAACATGTAAGTAGCATGAAATACTTGTCCAGCTTACAAGGCTAGCTAATTGCAATGTTTTTTATTTATTTTTCTTGTGTTTTTTTTTATTTTTTTAGCCAGTAATGTACTTTCTGCAGGAATTCATGTCTACCCCTTCAGGTTTCAGTTCCCCATGCAGTAAGTCAACTTTTATAAACACAGATCAAGAAGAATAATTGATTGTCATTTGGTGTTAATCTATTTGAAAGCAATGAACTAATGCCCCCTGTTGGTTTGATGCTCTTCATTAGGGAGATGCCCTCGTCATTCAAAGGTTCTGTTGGTAAAGTTGTGTACTTGTTGGAAGCCAAGCTGAGTAGATCGATGAGGATTAGCACAACGGATACTATTAAGATCCCATTTGTGACACAAGCTGCCTCAAACAATGTGCCGGGACTAATGGTAAGTGAAGACTTCCATCTCTGGCGTTTAAATGTGACTTTGTATTATTGGAATGACGTCGGTAAAATATGTCTAGTTTAGGTGGAAGTGTGCAGCATTGAGCAATGTGTGATAGTAAGTATTGTTTGGACAATGGAACTTGCCCAACCATGTTAGCTTACAATCTTAGGGCATTTAATCGATGGCAACTGGACTTTTTGGTTTGTCTTAGAAGACATTTCGCCGTTCATCCAAGTAGTCCATCTAGTCATAGACTTAAACTTGAACTGGTTTATATTTAATCTTAAACTTAGATTGGTCAGATCTAGTCTTAGACTTAGACTTAAACTGGTTTAGATATAGTCTTAAACTTAGAGTGGTCAGATCTAGTCTAGCGGCTGATGCCAAACCCCAAATACTGTATGTATACTCCAAACCAGGAGGTTGTGTCTGCGCAAGGTTGGTTCTGCCTTATCATAGTGAGAAAAACAACTGTTGAGATGCAAAAGAGCAATCTTATTGTCAATTCCAACAACAGTTGTTAAAGTGGAATTTCCCCCTGTTAGCATTAAGGTATTGTGTGGCAGAACGACCACTGTGGATAGACCACTATCAGCCCAATATAGTCTGAATTACCCAGGTTGGCATTCCATTCAGTTGTAATAAATGGCAAAAAAGGAGCATCTGTTTTCTGTTGGAGGCTAAATTTCAGTCTTTTAGGAATGGTCGAAAGGACAGTGTTGTTCAGGGATATTTGTCATAGATGGCTTCCCTCACTCCTCTTTCGTACCATCCGTCCTCCCTGTACAGAATCTGTACCTTTTTGTCCTCAAAGTATGGCAGGGTGAAGGTAGACCGTAGACAGCTGAGTTTTGGCCTGAAGAGTTTGTCCGTTTTTGCTGGGGCCATACGTCGGTTTAGTGTTTGTTTGTTGTTTGCTGTGATTTTTAAAAACTGTATTTTTTTTCCAGACACCTCAGCATGAGTCTAAGGATAAAAAAATGAAACTGTTCAACTCGGGAACTGTAGCTATGGATGTCAGTCTGGAAAAAACAGGTTTCTTCCAAGGTGAGTTTTCACAGTGACATTGACTTACCCTAACCCGAGTGAACATCTAGCGTGTACGGACTGAGTCAATGCTGCTATGCGTTACAGGAGAGGGTATAAAGGTTTTGGCGATCATTCAGAACAACTCTTCTCGTGAAATCAAACCCAAGTACTGCATCTACAGTAAGCACAGCTTCTTTGCAAGAGGGAAGAGAAGGCTTCATACAAAAGACCTCTTTAAAGAAGTTGGACAGCCTATTGCTCCATCTACCAACCAAACAGTCACACGGATCATCACGATCCCCCATGATGTGGAACCTTCCATCTACAACTGTACCATCCTCAAAGCGGAGTACAGACTAAGGGTAAGGTTTATTGTTTATAATCTTAAAATTATTTATCACAGTACATATACTGTACGTCATGTATGCACACACATATATATCAATCAATCAATCAATCAATCAAAGTTTACTTATATAGCCCTAAATCACGAGTGTCTCAAAGGGCTGCACAAGCCACAACGACATCCTCGGCTCAGATCCCACATCAGGGCAAGAAAAAACTCAACCTAATGGGATGACATTGAGAAACCTTATATATATACATATATATATATATATATATATACATATATATATATATATATATATATATATATATATATATATATATATATATATATATATATATATATATATATATATATATATATTATATATATATAATATATATATATATATATATATATTATATATATATATATATATAATCTCAATGAGGATTAGCACAACGGATACTATTAAGATCCCATTTGTGACACAAGCTGCCTCAAACAATGTGCCGGGTTTCTCATTGTTATCCTCCCAAAACAACCCCATTTTAACATGTAACATTTTAACATGTAAAGACAAACTAACTTTTATATTAGAAATACTTTTTAAAAACATTAAAATAGCATATACTACAAACTCCTACAGTAGTTTTATGAATTATTGTAATAATACTGTTCAGCATTTACCTTGGAGAGTAAACTTGTGTGGGATAAAGTTGGTAAGGTATGGTGGCATGAAATAATAGGAACTAAGAAATCGCTGTTTATGTCCAGTCCCACACGGACGTACTGTATTTGACAACAAGTTGACCACAAGTGATATGCATGTCTGTGGACCTAAGGTAATGCTAGACCATCCAGTTTTTTGAGACAGAACAAATTGGTTTACGACAAACACAGCATCTCCAGCTTTTCAACATTTCAATGGATACATGTTTGTTGTTTGGCTTACTGTGGCTGCATGAAGGCTGGTGCTGTCACATGGATAGGCTAACCTAACCTAACCTTATGTTTTGAATGGTTTGTTTCTTTGCTTCGGTCGTCCGCTTCTTCATCCCTTACACTAACTGTCCCTTTTGGAACCATCAGTGGTTGCAAGGCAGGATTGTGTCGTTCCCTTAGCGGCGTTTTACTCGCACATCAACTGTCTCATCAAAACTTATGTTTGATTCTTGAGTAGATGAAGTAGGAACAGCAACATGTAACAATATATCAACTCTTAATTGCTCAAATAGCACAATCCATGGACAAATACTACTTCAACCGGCGGAAAAGTGGGCTTGTATCTCAAGTAATACTTGCAATCTGAAGCATAAAAAAAGATTACTTGTAAATTGAGGTCATCTTAAATTGAGGTACCACTGTAATTGGAATTAGGACACTCTGCGACTGAGGATTTTAAAAGTCAAATCTGATTTCAGATTTTGCCCATCGTCAATGAACAGCCAAAAGTATAGTGCTGTTTATTTTAGAGAAATAAACAGATGGAAATGATGTGCAGTACAGTGGTACCTAAACTTACGAGCACAATTAATTTCACGATCGAGTTTGTAACTCAAAACAATCGTATCTTAAATCAGCCAAGCCCATTGAAATTAATTCAAATGAATGTAATCTGTGCTCGGCCCTCTCAATACACCACAATATTAACATGAAAAGGTAACAGGGAAATATAAATACTTTTTAAAAAATATCAACAACGTACATTTTTAAACCAAAAAATATAACAAGAGCACCAACGGCTAATAAATGTTACCATTAGGATTTCCCAGGGATGCAACTAGAATGCTGTTGTTATGATGGAATATACATTCAATGATACCTAACGTAAGCTTGCCAAATCACTGTCATTAGGTAACAACGCACAAAGCTAGTTACATCATTATGTGCTGAATGCTGTAAGAGGCCTGCATATAATGATTAAAACACTTTGGAAATTTAAAGAACTTTAGGTACCCGCGCAAAGGTTGCAAACAGCCCTTTTAATTAAGCATTTGTAAAAAGAATGCAGTCTTTCATTAAAATGAACAAAACAGAAATCTAATTTGCAACTTTTTCCACGTCAAAAAGGCAAAACTTTAGTTGGCGCAGCAAAAGGAGACTGAATAGAGGAAGTAAAAGTCGTAACAAAGTTATCGTATGTGAACCTATGAAAGGACCATTAACTTGCATGAAGAGAGCAACACCTCTGAGGCAAGATAGTGCGTGCTGTCAAATTTACGAAGGCGGGATTCAGCTGGCCAAAGGCAATGGATGGCCAGGTGAGCTCCATGTCTGACAGCGACGCATCCCAATGAGCCTCCATCACCCATGTAGAAACATCCTCCCAACACTATTGGTGAAAGATTCTTGTGTGCAGACAAATAGATTTGATGTGGGAGGCCTTCTGTTTTTTAGACAAGTCACGCAAAGAGATATGTCTGAAGAAGGCTGACATGACAGTCGAACCCTCTCTGAAAACTATTTTTCCTGCACACAAGCATCTTTTACCAGAAAAGACCTGATGAATGGAATCTATCTATCCCAACACACCTCTGTATGATGCTTAACTCTGTGGGAGGGAAGCAGGGTTGATAGTCCAATCAGACTCCTTCAAATCGAATCGTTGAATATTAGACTATTTGAAGACAGACCTAATATAGAGTACAGGCCACAAGTTTGGACACACATTCTCCTCATTCAATGTTTTTTTTTTTTCATGACTATTTACATTGTAGATTGTCACTGAAGGCATCAAAACTATGAATGAACACATGTTGAGTTATGTACTTAACAAAAAAAGGTGAAATAACTGAAAACATGTTTTATATTCTACTTTCTTCAAAAAAGCCACCCTTTGCTCTAATTACTGATTTGCACACTCTTGGCATTCTCTCTATGAGCTTCAAGCACACTTTTGAAGTGAAAACCATTTCAAGTGACTACCTCTTGAAGCTTGTCGAGAGAATGCCAAGAGTGTGCGAAAAAGTAATCAGAGCAAGGGGTGGCTATTTTGAAGAAACTAGAATATAAATCATGTTTTCAGTTATTACACCTTTTTTTTGTTAAGTACATAACTCCACATGTGTTCATTCATAGTTTTAAAGCCTTCAGTGACAATCTACAATGTAAATAGTCATGAAAATAAAGAAAATGCATTGAATGAGAAGGTGTGTCCAAACTTTTGGCCGGTACTGTAGGTAAATAATTTGTATGATGATCAATGATATACTTGTGCATGCATGCTCGTTTGATTTAATATGTAATAATCATTAAAACACTTGTTGATCAAGTGTAATTTGATCATTCTATATGAAAATGTTATTGTCTAGTCACTACCTGCTGAAGCACAATGGAGTTCATGACTCAACAACATCCAGCAGGTGGCATGCTTAATTCACTATTTTTCTGCCTATACATGCTGCTCTGTGAAGTGATACAGGAATGGAGGAGAGAACAATTACTCTTGGTGTGAGTCCTTTCTTAACTAAAAACGTTTTTTGTTAAAACATGTCAGTATCATTCATTGTAACAGTCCAAACAAATAGTATGTTTAATTAAGAAAAACACCACACACTTTCACTGTTGTTCATGTACATTAGGTTTTGTAGTAATGCCAAACTTGTACCTTGGTTTTAAGTCACGGTTCGGGTCATTTTCGATACAGTATGGAATGAAATTCCAAAGACAAAACATCTTCTGTGTATTTTTTTAGATTAAAAATAAAAACTATACACTGCTGGTCAAATCCTTAAAGATGAAATATTTTTTTTAAACCCTTTATTTACCCAAGAAATATCCCTTTGAGATGAAGAAGTCCTGCCACACACATTAATAAACAAGTGTTAGTGGCACTGGGAGCAAGGTGGGTAAAATGTCTTGCCCAAGGACACACCAGCAGTGACTAAGATGGCGAGAACTGAATTTGTACCAGGAACCCTTAAGTTTCTGGAGGACCGCTCTACCATCTATAAAAAGAGTATGGCTAACTAAACAACAGGCGCCATGACTGCTACCAAGGACGCGATTGCTGTCATTTTGTCGTTAGTTTTTCTGAGGAAATAAACCAAAATAATACATCTATATATAGCTCTAAACATACTCCAGCTCATAAAATTACAGTATAACACGCTTTTATTTTGTGAACAGTGAAAGTATAATTTTGCGGCCATATTTGACTCACTCGATCGCTACATTCCTATATTTTTTAAGTGACCAAATGTAAAAAAAATACACAGAACGACCAAAAAAATAATATGTTACCCTCGTTTTGTCAAAACCTTTTGTCAAAAGATTTGCACCAACAGTCACGGAGAACTTGTGTGTGAAATACAGTATGTCAACTGTGGTGCTGCCTCCAATGTATTTGTAATCACTCTATGTCTCACTCATTATGTCTTATGATCCTTCTTTTCTGTAACAGGCTAAGTCAATACGTGTACTTTTGTACTTATTTGCACATTTTTCTGCACAATAACTCAGATATGGTAACACTGGCAAGCATTAAGAATATGGAGTGACTTTTGGTCCAGAACATATTTTGCTTTGTTCATTATTGACATATTTCTTGTCACTTTGTTGTATTTTTTTTTTAAATTTCCAGTTCATTTTCTCTTCTATTCTAACACCCACAATTTGGTTTGTTTTACTCTTTCAATGTCCGTCTATTTGTATTTGTTTGACTTTGTAGTTTTTGACTTTTTAGTTTTACTGTAGTTCAAAAATAGTCTGTTCTTGTCAAACCATCTCTTTAATTTGTAAATGTATTCTGTTATTATTTGTATTGGCTTCTGTGTGTTTTCTCCTAAACAAAACGCAAAATGTTTACCTCGCACAAGACGCTGTAATACGTGGAAACACCACAAACAGGGCATCAGCTCACAGTTAGTAGCAGTCATGGCGCTCTGTAGTCACGTGAGTGCCTTTTGACCAATCATTGGGGAGATCGCCTGAAACCGAGTTGGCCATCCCTACTCTCCTTATCCACGACTCTGATCTGAGCCGCACCCTATTAACAGAAATGGAAATGAAACTACAAATACATAATTGTTTCTATGTTTCTTGTGTGTTTTTATGTAAAGTGCAATAATGCAGAGAGTTTAGACAGACTCAATTATTCTACACACAAGATCCAGTTCTAGCTTGTAGCCCCGCTCTCGAAAGACAATGTGCTTCGCTTATATTATATAGGAAAACCCAATAATAAAATAAAAAATCATGAATGGTAAAGCAAGGTAAAATTAAATTTTTCTACAAATCTCAACGGGTCACAAAGTGTTCATATTTTGGTGAAATTAAATTAGACCATGGTTGTTGTCCAAGCTTGTGGGCATTTTGTTTATTAAAACAAAGTAATGTCGTTCTTTGCTTGTCTTTCCATGTTGTACGTTTTTCTTTTTCCCCTTATTTTGTGTTGATTTATGTTGGCCAATCAAGATACTCCTTCAAAAAAATAGGTTTTCATTTCACAACAATGTCTCTCAACTTTTTTCTGAACCCGACTTATAGAATACACGAGAGCAGCGGTTCTCAAAAGTATCACTTCAGAAAACACTTGGCTCTCCATGTACCACCCTAATTATCAAAATTAAAATACAGTAGCGTAGTAGTATTCATTAAAAACAAGGCGGAGGTTTTATTATTTAAGTATATTTAATATTTTTGGCCACTGTACCATTACACAGTTTGAACAATAACACTGTGTTTGAAATTAAGAAAATAAAACACTGTACTTTAGTGAAGTGATTCTTTGGCGTACCACTAGCTGGAGCTCATGAACCACTAGTGGTACACGTACCACATTTTGAGAATCACCACAGTATTCAAACTTTTCACCACAGCTACATTTCCCTTAGGTTTATCTGGATGTAAAATATGCTTCAGACCCAGAGATCAAATTTCCCATCGTCATCCTTCCAGCCCCTCAGGGGTCTGCCATGGCACCAACCATGTCTGCTACTCCCGCTGGATTTGAATATGGAGCCTTCGGAGACCAAAACCTGCCACTTTGGAACACGGTACCACCGTCACAACCTTTTGATCCGCCACCTTCTTTTGACGAATTGTACCCTACGTTCACAGACTTTGGGGATAAATATCAGTGACTGTAGTCCGCAGATTATTCTTCATTTAAGATGTTGACCTGTATTTCATTATTGTAACTTAGTTTTTTACTACCATGTACGCTACTGCTAGTCCTGTCTATGGATGTCTATGGATTCATACAGGTCAATGTATTCTCAGAGCATTCCATCAATCACTACTGGACCGTTCAGTTTGTCTTAGAATACGTTTTACCTGTAATTCATCCAATACTCTTGCTATTTTGGTTTACATAAATATTTATAAAGCTCATTTTAAATGCCAACCTACATTTCATTGTTGTTGCTATCTTAGTTTATATTACAACGTAAATGGCTCATTTTAAATGTCGACCAACATTTCATTATTGCAATGTTCCTATTTTGTCGACACAAGACTTTTACTTTTTCAAATGGATTTAATTTAACATGAGTAAATGACCCTATTTTGGTCATTTTAATCTTTTTTTTTTCTAAAGTGAGGATTTAGGTCATCATAACCTCTACATTTCTAAGTAATACTGCATGCGTGACTATATATATATATATACACACAAACACATATATTTCTGATATACAGTCCTGCATTTTACTGACATGCTGTATCAATAAAGAGTAACCGTACAATACTAGATGGAATTGGGTGTGTTTTTTTTGCTTTTTCTTTATTTTGGTTTGCCTACTTTGCATAGTACAACAGAAAGTGAATGTGTGTTAGTGGGATACCATAAGTGGCCCATTGTTGGGGCCCGAGAGCGCCCTAGTTAGTCCAAAATGCTGCTGCCCGCCCTTTAACTGGCACTAAAAAACATGAACACATTTTAGCATCCCTTCACTGGCTCCCAGTTAATTTTAAAATATTGTTGTTTGTTTTGAAATCTCTGAACAGACTTGTGCCACAATATACAGTACAGGCCAAAAGTTTGGACACACCTTCTCATTCAATGCGTTTTCTTAATTTTCCTGACTATATACATTGTAGATTGTCACTGAAGGCATCAAAACTATGAATTAACACGTGTGGAGTTATGTACTTAACAAAGAAAAGGTGAAATAACTGAGAACATGTTTTATATTCTAGTTTCTTCAAAATAGCCACCCTTTGCTCTGATTACTGCTTTGCACACTCTTGGCATTCTCTCAATGAGCTTTAAGAGGTAGTCACCTGAAATGGTTTTCACTTCACAGGTGTCATAGTTTTGATGCCTTCAGTGGCAATCTACAACGTAAATAGCCATGAAAATTAAGAAAACGCAATGAAATGAGAAGGTGTGTCCAAACTATTGGCCTGTACTGTACGTCAGACCTTTTAAAAATGTACACCCCCACAAGGTCTCTGAGGTCAGCTGATCAGTTTCTTCTCGTCGTCCCAAAAACCCGTTTAAAATCCAGAGGTGATCGTGCCTTTTCTGCTGTGGCTCCAAAACTTTGGAACAATATCCCTCTTTAATGACTTTTAAATCAGGTCTTAATACATATTTGCTTTAAAACCAGCATGAGAGTTGTGTTATTTGAGTCTATTTTATTTTCTCTGATGTATTTTATGTATTTATTATTTTATAGTTAAATGTTTTATATCATTGACTCTCCTAGTATGTATGTCTCAACTTCGGTGCAGCACTTTGTGAAACTTCTATTGTTTTTTTTAAATGTGCTGTATAAATAAAGTGTATTGGATTGAACTGGCCCTGTGATAAGGTGGCGACTTGTCCAGGGTGTACCCCGCCTTCCGCCCGAATGCAGCTGAGATAGGCTCCAGCACCCCCCCGCAACCCCAAAAGGGACAAGCGGCAGAAAATGGATGGATGGATTGAACTAGATAGAGGGCCGCCAAAAAATATCAGTTTCTCAGCTGTGTTTCCACCGCACTTCACAGTTCAGGGTAGTTTATACAAATCAGGCTGATGACGTATGGGAGTGGTTTACTATATTTCTACACTGATACCACGTAAATAAACAGACAATATTAAATCACAGTTATTTTACTAAAAATTACGTAATTGAAATACAAAGCAATATAATATACAAAATTATTTATTTAAAAAAATAAAGTGTACCGAATTGTTCATTACAAGTCAGGCTTTTGTCAGAAAGTCTTTGTCTCGGTAAATGATGAATTCATGAGGGTCATTCGATTCCTTTTGGTCCATTTCAGCTGTAGATAACAATATATAAATGATAAATATCAGTGTTTTATATAACGCCGAAAACACAAACACATCAACTTTAGCCTTAGCTTGTTAGTATTAGCATTCTGTTCACTCGGGTTGAGGCTAGTAACTACACAAATGGCGTCTCACTGACTACTTTCACAACATGTAATAAAGTAAATAGTTAATATTTCATCTCATTTACCTTCATTCCACTTGTGTACTGCTTACTTTTTACACATTTATCCAACCAAGTCAGAGTAGTAAGCAACTGAGGTCGCGGCTTCGAGTATGGCTTCATACTCCTCTGTAAATACGTTTAAAAGAGTACGTCCATTTCTCGTAGCTTCACGTATCGAAATGAAGTTTGTAAAAAAACAAAAAAACATATAGTTTAAAGACTACAGCTGAGTAATAGTTCCAAAATAGTTCCACTGATCAGCGTTCTTCAGCACAAAGATGCCCCACAGAAGTTCCTGCATTTCGAACGCTCCTTTCGTTCTTCTTTCTGTCCGTTGTCAAGTTTGTTGTAATAGAAATACACAAGAAATAAACAAGTATATTGTGTATATTTCAAAGGCAGTCAATTTTTTTGTTTTTTTTAATAAGAAGTTTTAGGAACGCCTCCAACTATGTTCAACCAATCAGCGTTTTGACAGCACAGCCCGCCCCCGAAAAGGTTCCTGGAGAACTAAATCTACCCGGGTAGTTTTTGGTGGAAACACAGGCGGAACTTTTGAGTGGGAAAGTTCCTGGAAAAAGTTCCTGCGGTGGAAAAGGACCTAATGAGAAGTTTCTTAAGCGCAAAAATTATGACTAAAGTGGTGAAGCTGTATTTGCATTTGCACTTAAATTTTTTCGACATTTTATTTTAAAAAACACATATATCTTTATTATTATATTTAATTAATGCATTTATTTTTTTTACATTTATTTTAGCACTGCATAACTCTTTGTAAAAAAATGTTTCATCTGATTTTATGAGTCCCTTCTTTTGCAGTATATTTGATTAGTATTTATTTTTCTAATCAGCCTGACCTAAGCCTTGATGATAATCTTTGTAATTAACACATGCTTTCATGTCATTTGACAAGGTTAAACTGTAAGTAGTTTAGATAAAATTACTAAACATGATTAAAATCAAGAATAGGATTATTTTTATATACAATTTTTTATTTCTTTTATTTCTGCTTGTATTTCTTTTATTTGAGTTTTATCGTTGTAGCATGTTTTTTCTTCTGTGATATGAAACACTCTGGGTCTAAAATAAATGACATACATATATATATATATATATATATATATATATATATATATATATATATATATATATATATATATATATATATATATATATATATGTATATATACATTAGTCATATATACAGTATATATAATTCAGTGTTAATATTGAATATTTTAAACATGTCTATAGAAAATGGGAGCGGCACATAGAGTACATATTCATCCACCAGCATCCCCAATGTTTTAGTTAACGTAAAATATGTTGTGTTTAAAATGTGACAAAACCTGACTAACCTGCAGCGTGCCGCACTTATCTGATGAAGAGACTAAAGAGGAAGCACATAAACATAAACTGTGTGCGGACCACACTTTCTTCACGGACCTGAACTTAATGTTCTGTCCTCGTGGAACATGACTATCAGTAACTTTTCAATCGAGTACGATGCTATCAATCCTCAAAACACCTTCACAAACGGCGATACCATCAAGGGAAGAATCGTCGTCGTGGCGTCGAAAGACACCAAAATCCAATGGCTGGCTGTGATTGCCAAAGGAAAAGGAGAAGCTCACTCCACTAACGAAGACAGCTCATTCAGCGTTTATGAGACCTATTACAACATTAGACAAATCATCTCAGAAGATGCCAGACAAGATGGTAAGTCAGTTTCATTGTTCTTGGAGGAATGGTCATAGTGTTATTGCCACAATCAATTACATGAGCAGGGGTGGTTAACCTTTTTGACCTGGGGGCCCCCACTTTTACACTACAGAGGGGCCGGGTCCCACTCACATTAGTCATATTCAATACTTATATCTGACCTACTTACAGTTTACCAGGATAAACCTTTTCAAAATTATATGAAAGCATGAGTTAATAATTATCATCAAGTCTTAGGTCAGGCTGATTACAAAAATAAATACCTATCAAATATAGTGCAAAAGAAGGAACTCATAAAAATTAATGCAAAAATAAATTTACACACAACTATGCGGTGCTAATATTAATACATTTTAACTCAATGAAAAATAAAGGTAACACTTTAATATAGGAAACATATTCTAAGTAACAAAGACTTAATTTAGAGTTAAATCTAACCTACTTACAGTTTACCAGGATAAACCTTGTCATATGGACAGCCGTAAGTGTCTACATTTTGCTTCATATTTATTATTTTACTTATTTTTTGTCTGGTTTTGTATTTGTTTTGTATTATCCCGTGAGGCAGTGGTCCCCAACCTTTTTGGCACCGCGGACCGGTCAATGCTTGAAAATTTGTCCCACGGACCGGGTGGGTGGGGGGTGGGGGGGTTATTTAATTTTATTTTTTTTTGTCATAAAAAAAAACAATCACGTGTGCTTACGGACTGTATCCCTGCAGACTGTATTGATCTATATTTATATATAATGTAGGTGCACTAATTGTAAGTGTGTCTTGTGTTTTTTACGGTATGTTGATTTAATAAAAATAAAAATAAAAAATACTTTTTTTTTTTTTTTCCTGTGTGGCCCGGTACCAATCGATCCACGGACCGGTACCGGGCCGCAGCCCGGTGGTTGGGGACCACCGCCGTGAGGTGTATATTACTTTTTTTGTTCGGTTTGTACTTCATGAAGTTTTGCACTTGTTTTTTTTGTGTTTTTTGTTTGTTTTCATTATATTTGGATGTATTTGTTTGGTTTGTATGCTTGTGAATCTGGGCTATACATTAAGTAACACTACTTATTATGTTGAAGGGGGCAGGAAATATAAGATTTTCTTCATCCTGTTCATTCTCAAGCATAGGTGTGTAAATATGTGTTTAGTTGCTAAAGTTTAATTGTCTATTGATCAAAAATGCACATCAATGAAGGAGATAAATAAAACATTAATGAATGAAAAAAAAGTTATTTGGACACTAGAGGAACATATTGTAAGTAACGACTTATGGGATAGGGTTAGGGTTATTGTAGTTGTGTGTTTTGTTATGTAAGAACAGACCATATTGAAAATACAGCTTCACCACTTTAGTCATATTTTTGCTCTTAAGAATCTTCTCTATGACTTTAGCTCCAGACTTCATTTTGTTCGAGATTGTCATTACTGCCACAAGTGGTGGAAAAGTGTATTACAACTGAATACTTAAAAACATATTTATTGGCGGTCCTTTAAAGGGCACTCGCGGCCCAACAATGGGCCTCTGCCCTATGGTTAAAGGGGAACTGCACTTTTTGGGGAATTTTTCCTATCTTTCACAATCATTATAAGAGACAAGAAGCCATTTTAATTTTTTTTTCGATTTTAAAGATGATAAAAAAACGCCTGAAAGATGCGGCTAAAGGGAATCACCGTTGTAGCCTTCAAAGCCCTCTAAAACAACTTCAAAACCCTCCATCAACTTTTATATACACACTGCAAGTCTATATATAATGTAGTAACAGACATAATATAATATGTTTTATATACACACTGCAAGTATATATATATATATATATATATATATATATATATATATATATATATATATGGTAACAGACACTTTCATAACAATATGTGATATGTTTTATATACACACTGCAAGTATATATATATAATGTAGTAACAGACATAATATGTGTTTTATATACACACTGCAAGTGTCAGACACCTTCATAACAATATATGTTGTATATACACTGCAAGTATATATATATATATATATATATATATACATATATATTAGGGGTGTGGGAAAAAATCGATTCGAATTCGAATCGCGATTCTCACGTTGTGCAATTCAGAATCGATTCTCATTTAAAAAAAAAAAAAAGTTTAATTTATTTTTAAATAATTTGTTTTATTTTTTAATTTTTTTTTAAAAAATGAATAAATTTCAACAAAACAATACACAGCAATACCATAACAATGCAATCCAATTCCAAAACCAAACCCAACCCAGCAACACTCAGAACTGCAATAAACAGAGCAATTGAGAGGAGACACAAACACGACACAGAACAAACCAAAAGTTGTGAAACAAAAATGAATATTATCAACAGCAGTATCAATATTAGTAACAATTTCAACATAGCAGTAATTAAAAATCCCTCATTGACATTATCATTAGACATTAATAATAAAAAAAAAATTAAAAAGAACAATAGTGTCTCAGTGGCTTACACTTGCATCGCATCTCATAAGCTTGACAACACACTGTGTCCAATATTTTCACAAAGATAAAATAAGTCATATTGTTGGTTCATTTAATAGTTAAAACAAATTTATATTATTGATAAAACATTGTCCTTTACAATTATAAAAGCTTTTTACAAAAATCTACTACCGGTACTCTGCTTGCATGTCAGCAGACTGGGGTAGATCCTGCTGAAAGTTCTCTTTTTCTGGCCATTTTGAGCGTTTAATTGAGCCCACAAATGTGATGCTCCAGAAACTCAATCTGCTCAAAGGAAGGTCAGTTTTGTAGCTTCTGTAACGAGCTAAACTGTTTTCAGATGTGTGAACATGATTGCACAAGGGTTTTCTAATCATCAATTAGCCTTCTGAGCCAATGAGCAAACACATTGTACCATTAGAACACTGGAGTGATAGTTGCTGGAAATGGGCCTCTATACACCTATGTAGATATTGCACCAAAAACCAGACATTTGCAGCTAGAATAGTCATTTACTACATTAGCAATGTATAGAGTGTATTTATTTAAAGTTAAGACTGGTTTAAAGTTATCTTCATTGAAAAGTACAGTGCTTTTCCTTCAAAAATAAGGACATTTCAATGTGACCCCAAACTTTTGAACGGTAGTGTATATATATATAATGTAGTAACAGACACCTTCATAACAATATGTAATATGTTCTATATACACACTGCAAGTATATACATGTATATAATGTAGTAACAGACATAATATGTAATATGTACAATATACACACTGCAAGTACAAAGGAAATGTAGTAACAGACATGTTCATAACAATATGTAATTGGTACAATATTTACCCTATTTTGGTCATTGTAATCATTTCTGGGATTGATTTCTTCCACGGATTGATTTTTGTTTCCATAGCAGCGCACGTCTGACTTCTGGCAACAAATGTGTGTTCCTACTTCCGGAATCAAAGACTAGTGTGTTTTCTAATCATGGCAGACTTGGTAACAGACAACGAAAATAGCTATTGTTGGACAAATGAGGATTTACAACCTCATACTTTTGAAGCTGAATATGCTGCTGCTTAGAGAAGCGAGCACGAAGGAAGAGTGTGACGTTGGAGCCGACGGAAGCCGGGCAAGAGAGGGATGAAAGCGATTTTGGCACTATAAATATGGAACTTGGAGACAAGCTATTTCGACATAAATGGATTGCTAGCCCAAAATCATCAGGAAACATCCCCGGCCAGCTGGACCAGACGAACAACTGTCCATCGAGTGAGTCACTTTAATATCGATCATGATAAACGCAGCACGTCATACGTGTTAGTACAACTACAGTACATACACTGTCTGGCTAGCTCAGCTGTGTACAAACAAAACATTAAATAATACTTTACAGATACTGTAATATGACTGTTCATGTTTTTCAGTCAGTACAGATTGGTGTCATATCGCAGTGTTGTGCATTACAAACTGAAACGCGTTTCGTGTTGACGTCGGAGCTAGCTTATCTCTTGCCGTAGTTAGCTTTTACGGCTAATATCGATGTGTTACTACACTAGAAATAAAAGACTTCCTCTGCGTTTGCTCCTACAATAACAATGTCGCTACAGCTTGGTTATTGTACAGGTTACGGAACGTAAATGATTTAAAAGCATTTTTAAAGTGACTTAGAGGTATAATTGATTGCTCCCATTAGCTGCATCGCTAACCATCTAGAACGAGCCAAATTTTACGTGTTAGAAAGCGGGGGAAAAAAACAAAAAAACGTTTGTCTTGTCGCTCATTATGATTGTGAATGATAGGCAACATTTTTAAAAAGTGCAGTTCCCCTTTAAGAAACGGATGGTCACCTGGTGGTGTGGCTTTACACACGGCTGACTTTCCTGAAGCCAGAGTGGGATAGATTCCCTTCCAGTGCCCATGGGTGTACCACACATGAGCATGAGTAGCATTAATTTCTGTAAACGATGCACTTATGATTTACAGGCGACACCTTCCCAGCTATCAAAGTTATTGGCCAAGGAAGACACCTATTTCCTTTTTGCTTCAAGATTCCTGACAGGTATTTTGGTAATCTTCGTTTGACTTCACTCTTGTTTGGACCATTCATTTCATTTTTCTCTACAGAGGTTTACCGTCATCGATAAAGTGCAGTTTGTGTACAATTGTTTATAAACTAAAGGCAGAGCTTAAGCAATCGGGGAAGTTGCTGAAAAAAGCTGATGAATACTTCAAATTTGTCTCCAAACCAGCTTTGGAGATTTGCGGCCTTACGGTGGGAAATATTTGATGTTTGAAATGAATCGCCAAACATACATTTTTGAAGAGAGCTGTTCTTTCAGGCACCTCGTCATGGTTTCAAGCAGACAAGTGTCAAGGTCTTTGGCTCAGGAACAGTGACCATGGACGTTTACACTGACAGACTGGGATACAAGCAAGGTAATCGTGTATGCATATTGATATACTTTAGTTTTCAAATATGCAGCCATGTCTATTATGTCGTCACTTGTTTGTTTTACCGATCATCCACAATATATATATGACACAAAAACACATCTTCCTTTTACTGTGCATTCTAAATACAAACCCTGTTTCCATATGAGTTGGGAAATTGTGTTAGATGTAAATATAAACGGAATACAATGATTTGCAAATATTTTTCAACCCATATTCAGTTGAATATGCTACAAAGACAACATATTTGATGTTCAAACTGATAAACTTTTTTTTTGTGTGCAAATAATCATTAACTTTACAATTTGATGCCAGCAACACGTGACAAAGAAGTTGGGAAAGGTGGCAACAAATACTGATAAAGTTGAAGAATGCTCATCAAACACTTATTTGGAACATCCCACAGGTGAACAGGCAAATTGGGAACAGGTGGGTGCCATGATTGGGTATAAAAGTAGATTCCATGAACTGCTTAGTCATTCACAAACAAGGATGGCGCGAGGGTCACCACTTTGTCAACAAATGCATGAGAAAATTGTTGAACAGTTTAAGAAAAACCTTTCTCAACCAGCTATTGCAAGGAATTTAGGGATTTCACCATCTACGGTCCGTAATATCATCAAAGGGTTCAGAGAATCTGGAGAAATCACTGCATGTAAGCAGCTAAGCCCATGACCTTCGATCCCTCAGGCTGTAGTGCATTAACAAGCGACATCAGTGTGTAAAGGATATCACCACATGGGCTCAGGAACACTTCAGAAACCCACTGTCAGTAACTACAGTTGATCGCTACATCTGTAAGTGCAAGTTAAAACTCTCCTATGCAAGGCGAAAACCGTTTATCAACAACATCCAGAAAGGTCGTCGGCTTCGCTGGGCCTGAGCTCATCTAAGATGGACTGAAACAAAGTGGAAAAGTGTTCTGTGGTCTGACGAGTCCACATTTCAAATTGTTTTTGGAAACTGTGGACGTCGTGTCTTTCGGACCAAAGAGGAAAAGAACCATCCGGATTGTTATAGGCGCAAAGTTGAAAAGCCAGCATATGTGATGGTATGGGGGTGTATTAGTGCCCAAGACATGGGTAACTTACACATCTGTGAAGGCGCCATTAATGCTGAAAGGTACATACAGGTTTTGGAGCAACATATGTTGCCATCCAAGCAACATAACCATGGAAGCCCCTGCTTATTTCAGCAAGACAATGTCAAGCCACGTGTTACATCAACGTGGCTTCATAGTAAAAGAGTGCGGGTACTAGACTGGCCTGCCTGTAGTCCAGACCTGTCTCCTATTGAAAATGTGTGGCGCATTATGAAGCCTAAAATACCACAACGGAAACCGCCAGACTGTTGAACAACTTAAGCTGTACATCAAGCAAGAATGGCAAAAAATTCCGCCTGAGAAGCTTAAAAAATGTGTCTCCTCAGTTCCCAATCGTTTATTGAGTGTTGTTAAAAGGAAAGGCCATGTAACACAGTGGTGAACATGCCCTTTCCCAACTACTTTGGCACGTGTTGCAGCCATAAAATTCTAAATTAATTATTTTTTGCAAAAAAATAATAAAGTTTATGAGTTTGAACATCAAATATCTTGTCTTTGTAGTGCATTCAATTGAATATGGGTTGAAAAGGATTTGCAAATCATTGTATTCCGTTTATATTTACATCCAACACAATTTCCAAACTCATATAGAAACGGGGTTTGTAGAAAATTTTTGTTAAGAAACCGTTCGGAGCCTTATCTTATTTAGTTTTTATTTTATATATGTTGACCACATTAACCCTGGCAATGGACCCTGTGTGTATATGTATGTTATGCCATTGTTTACAAATTTGGTAAATAAATAACCAAAAAATGTATATTTTGTTGTTTTCTTACTGTACCGAAAATGAACCGAACCGTGACCTCTAAACCGAGGTACGTACCGAACCTAAATTTTTGTGTACCGTTACACCCCTAATATACACATATAAATATATACACACATAAATATACATATTTACACATATAAATATATACACACATAAATATACATATATATACACATATAAATATATACACACATAAATATACATATATATATACACATATAAATATATACTCACATATAAATATACATATATACACATATAAATATATACACACATAAATATACATATATACACTCACATTATATATATATATATATACATATATATATATATATATATATATATATATATATATATATATATATATATATATATATATATATATATATACACATACTTACTTGCTTATGGCAGTCCATCGATGTCGATGATGACGTTGCTCTAAACGAAGTATTGGATTGGTTATTGTTGTGCCTTTCGCCTGTGCATAGCCAGGTGGCTGCTCAGGCCTATGCGTGATCCACAGACTTTGTCACAGGAGGGGCAGGGGAAGGCAGCAGTGATGGTCGCTGGTGCTGTGGCACGTTGGTGTCTTTGTGCACGCCGCTGTGCTCTCCGCTCTGTGAACTTCTCCTGAAGATGAGTGATTCCCTGGTGGCAGGTAGAGCTCCAGGTCTGGCGGTCAGCAGCCAGGGACTCCAGTGCTGGTGGTTTGATGTCACACTTTTTCAGGAGAGTTTTAATGTGGTCCTTGTACCGTTTTTTCTGGCCCCCGGCAGACCTTTGACCGACTGAAAGCTGGCCATACAATATCTGACGGGGTAGACGGTGGGCTGGCATACGGATCACATGTCCGACCGATCTTAGGTGTTTTTGGCCAAGGAGTGCTGTGATGCTGGGTATGTTGGTCCGGTCATAAATTTCCGTGTAGGGCACCCTGTCTTCCCAGGTTAGACCTAGGATCCTTTGGAGGCAGAGGATGTGGAAGGCCTCGAGACTCTGGATGTGCCTCTGGTAGGGTGTCCTGGTTTCAGAACTATAGAGCAGCGTGGAGAGGCAGACTGCCTTATACACGGCTGTCTTGGTGGAGATGGTTAGATTCCTGTTCAAGAAAACCCTGGACCGTAGCCTTCCAAAGGCAGCAGAGGCCAGGCCAATACGGGCCTGGACGTCATCGTCAATGGTGCAGGATGGCGACAGGGTGCTACCGAGGTAGGTAAAATGGGGGACGGTGGCTAATGGGTGCCCGTCAAGGGTGAAGATCGGCGTGTTTGGCTGGGGAGTGAACTCCTGCACGAGTATTTGTGTTTTCTTGGTGTTTATCTGAAGACCAATGGCACTGTAGATGGAGGCTACCACATTCAGTGCGCGCTGGAGAGACTCTGGTGAGTGTGCAAGTACAGCGCAGTCATCTGCATACTGTAGTTCCAGAATATGCTGGGTGGTGAGTTTAGTGGTGGCTTGGAGGCGACGGATGTTAAAAAGGTTACCATCTAGCCGGTATTGTATCTGAATCCCACCTGTGGGGTCCAGGTGTTTATGGGACAGGAGGGTGACAGTGGAAATGAACATGTTGAATATGGTTGGGGCAAGGACACACCCTTGCTTGACCCCCACATTCACACTGAAAAATGGGGACTGTTGGCCGCCGTTGCTCACACAGGCCTGCATGCCATCATGTAGCTGTCGCAGTAGGTTGCAAAACTTTGCTGGTACACCTAGTTTTCCAAGTACTTTCCACAGCAAGTCCCGGTTTACTGTATCGAAGGCCTTGGACAGGTCAATGAATGCCATGTACAGGTCTTTGCGATGTTCTCTGCATTTTTCCTGTACCTGTCTGGCAACAAAGATCATGTCTGCGGTGCTCCGATCACGTCTAAAGCCGCATTGAGATTCGGGCAGGATGTTTTCGGTTACATGAGTTGCTACACGATGTAACATGATCCTTGCTAGCACCTTCCCAGTTGCGGATAGTAGGGAGATACCTCTGCTGTTGCCGCAGTCTGCTTTGTCGCCTTTGCGTTTATAGATCTTTATGATGTTAGCATCCTTCCAATCTTGCGGGATGACTTCAGACGACCAGATGGCAGTGATCAGCTGGTGCATTCTGCGGTGCAGAAAATATCCACCGTGCTTCAAGATTTCTCCCGGGATCTCGTCAAGGCCTGGGCTCTTGTTGTTTTTTAGACCCTTGATGGCCTTGAGTACTTCTGAGAAGCTGGGAGAGGAGTCCAGTGAGTCTACAGGGGGCAGGCATGGGAGGTCAGAGAGTATATCTGTCTGTACAGGGTTTGTGGTGTTCAACAGTACCCTGAAATGCTCAGCCCATCTGTCCAGGATCTGTTGTTTGTCCTTGTAGAGAGTGGTGCCGTCAGCTGATCTAACTGGGGTGATGTTCTTCCTCTGTGGGCCATAGATGGACTTGATGGAGTCGTAGAAGGCATGAGAGTTGTTGGTGTCTGCGTGATGTTGTATTTCGCGGGCCTTCTGGGTCCACCAGTCGTTCTCCATGGCTCTGAGGGTGCGCTGGGTTTCACTTCTGAGACGGATGAACTGAGCCTTCAGGACGGTGGATTGAGGGTTTGATAGGTGAGCTGCAAGGGCCTTGTGTTTTGCCTGAAGCAGGTCATAGATTCCTGGCGCACTATTGTCAAACCAGTCTTGATGTCGCCTTCTGGTGTACCCTATAGACTCCACAGCCGCCTGGTGGAGGCCAGTGTGTAGGGTGCTCCAGGTAGGTCCAGTGTCCAGATCTGGTGGTACTTCAGGAATCTTGAACAGCTGATCTGCTACCTTTTTCCTGAGCTGGTTGACGGAGTGCGTGGACTTCAGTGCATCGCAGTTGAGCCTCTTGGAAGGTGGTGTTTTTCTCTGTTGAGGACGTATTTCTGAGTCAATCTTTGTTCTGATCAGGCGGTGGTCAGTCCAACAGTCAGCTCCACGCATGGCCCTAGTGATGCGCACCTCCTTCCTGTCCGCGTGGCGGGTGATGATGTAATCTAGGAGATGCCAGTGTTTAGAGCGAGGGTGTTGCCAGGATGTTTTGTACTTGTTCTTCAGTTGGAACAAGGTGTTTGTGATGACCAGTTGATGCTCAGAACATAGAGTGAGAAGACGGAGACCATTGTTGTTGAGCTTACCAACACCATGCCGACCCATCACTTCCCTCCACAGTACACTGTCCGAGCCCACTCTTGCGTTAAAATCCCCTAGAAGGATGAGCTTGTCAGTGAGTGGTGTTTTGCTGATGGCGGAGTGCAGGGAGGCATAGAACTCTTCCTTACATTGAGGGTCGGCAATCAGTGTTGGGGCATAGGCGCTGATGAGGGTGCAGTAACGGTTATTGGTGAGGGGAATCCTCCAGGCCATCAACCTTTCGCTAATGCCAACTGGAGATTCGGGAAGCTTCTGAAGTAGGGAGGTCCGCACAGCGAAGCCTACACCATGGAGGCGGCGGGAGCCTTCCGGAAGCCCTTTCCAGAAAAAAGTGTATCCTTCTCCCACCTCGGCTATGGAGTCCTCCCCATGGAAGCGGGTCTCGCTAAGGGCCGCAATGTCGATGTTATACCTCTTCAGTTTGTGCGCCACCAACGCTGTTCTTCTGCGGGGACGAGATGAATCATCACGCACATCCAAAAGCGTACGGACGTTCCAAGTCGCTAGTGTGAGTGTCAGTCGGGTTTTATTCTTGTGTTTTCGACCGCATGGGGGGATGACCCGGCAGCTGCGGTAGGCTGCCCGGGAGTAGAGGAACAGACCATTTTTAGGCCACATTTTCTAGGCCCTTCCCATCTCAGGGTGAGCAGGGTGGGGCTGCTCAGTCACGTGGGGAGCTGCCGAAGAGACACGCTGTTCCATCCCGTACCTCAGCGACCGTCTATCCCACGCCGCCTGCGTGCAGAGTTGGGCTAGATACTCCCAGTCACATCCTGACCTGTATCTACCACCCTTCTCCATCGCCGCAGGACTTGGAGGGGAGG